>NC_046223.1:14253448-14567198 GCF_009819885.2 Catharus ustulatus
GTACATAAATCCTTCTTGGTTTCTAACTGGCACAAAACAGAAAATCACTAATTAAATTTTCTGTATAACATAGATTATCTGGTGTTGGTTTCAATTAAGTATGTTCAAGACCAGTAAGAACACTTACTTTGCTACTCTTACACCCTTTGACTTAATAAAATGCCTTATGTGTTTACCTACCAAGCTAAGCCATTAAAACTAAATCATCTTCTATGAAATGAAATAATATCTACTTACTATTTGAGGTTAGTTTAGTATCACATCAGCCTCATGTTGAGCCAAGAATGTGTCAGTATGATTCACTACACATTCTTTTCCATTGCAAGAAAAAAAAACAAACCCTTTTTTTTTGTCTGGGAACAAAGGCCCTTTCATTTTTTTTATTTTTATTTTTTTTTGGGTCTGTTGGTACCATTAGGAAACAGTTTGAGGTAATTATATTATGTTGTCCTGCATAATCCAAAATGTTTAGAACAATGTACCAAAAGTTTTATACAGTTAAGACAAATAGTTAAACCTTAACCAAGATAATATTTTATAAAATATGCCTTCCATTTAATTTTGTTCTCAGTTTTGACCCAAAAGCAAGTTGGCTTTTCCAGCTGCAGACTTGCCACACTTTTTAACCTCAGTTTTAAAAATGTAGTGGTTAGAATAAAGTTTTGAGAGTTAGTTACACTGTAAATGCTGTATGCTAAGTGTATGTTATTGTTCTGGGATAATCTAAACCAGGTAACAAAATAAGGATTTTTATTAGGGAGTCTATGATCATAAACCAGGAAACACATCATATGCTTTGGAGAAAAGCATTTTTCAAACAGGTCAAAATGTCTTTGAAGATTTTTCAAAGTAGATAAAATGTCATCTTCTTATTTATTAAGTTTTTAGCAGTCTTTGCCTTGAAACATGTGCAGATATTCTCATTGCAGATATTATTCTCATGAGACAATGAGCAACACTGAATGGCCTTCTCTGTACCTTCTATAAAATAAGACCTTTTAGGTCACTGCAGTAGTTCCTATGAGCAGTATAAAAATCATGTTTTCTGAGATTGTGACTGCCTTCTTTAGATGATACACTTCACAAAGATTTTTTTTTTTTTTTTAATATTTGGAGTATTGTTTTCTCATCTGCTGAGAACTATTGCAGACTCTGTACAAGGACTTAAGAATTTTTTATTAGGATGGGAGGCCTTCACGCCTGCAGGGTGCATGGTGTACCCTCATTGTCATCAGCTGTAGAACCACCACGTTTTCCTCTTTGTAGTTGCCACTAAATGATCTCCCAAGGTGCAGTGGCAATCCTATGTATTGCTTATTGTGCAGAAACTGGCTGAATATCATTCATTTTCTGGTTGAATATCATTCATTCAATTTCTAGAATAGAGTGTCAAGCTAATTTCCTTTTTTTGCGATACTCAGAATCTCTGTATTGATGGTGCTTTTCAATTATGGATCACCAGGAATTTACAGTAAATTCACGAATACAAGCCGCACGGAGTATAAGCCGCATATCCGGTGTGTTGGCAACATTAATGTCTTTGTCAATAAATAAGCCGCACCCGGAATATTAGCCGCACTTTAGTTCGCGGCGAACTTTCACAAAGTCGTCATTTAGTAACACAATCGCGGGATCGCCAGGGCTTACTGGCTTACTGCCGACCTCGGAAACATTGTTTCCAAGTGAAAAAAGACACACCCTTTATTTACAAGCCGAAAAAGACAGGAACAATAGTGTGGTCATTTTGCGAGCATTCCTAATGGATCCGCGTTGCCTTTAAACAGCCGCTCAGTCGCGCGGGCTGAGCTCCGAGCGGAGCCACATCTCCGTGCTGGCACAGGAGCAGCCGCTGTAGCCCTCGCAGCCCCGCGGGGCGAGCGGCCGTTGTAGCCCTCTCCCTGCGGGCTGAGCAGCTCCCCCAGCCCTCTCCCTGCGAGCCGAGCAGCTCCCCCAGCCCTCTCCCTGCGAGTCGATCGCCCACTTCATCCCTCTCCCTGTGAGCCGAGAGGCTCCCCCAGCCCTCTCCCTGCGAGCCGATCGCCCACTTCATCCCTCTCCCTGTGGGCTGAGCGGCTCCCCCAGCCCTCTCCCTGTGAGCCCAGCCAGCCCCGCAGCCGCACAAGACTGAAAACACTTTAAAAAGTACAGAGCAATATCACACACTTTTATCGAACTGCCGAGGTAACTTGCCGAGGTAACTCACCCCAATAACAACCCCCACCCCTCAGTAACGCCGCCATCCACAGGCAGGCAATAAGCTGTTCTCTGATTGGTTCATCGTCGGAACAACGGGAAGCCATGGATTTCAAACTGTTTCGGCTCGGGACTGGACTGGTATGATACTAGGTAAGGGCAGATATCACATTTTTGTTCATAAATTAGCCACACCCAAATATTAGCCGCACTTCCGGGTTTCCACCAAAATTTTTGTCTAATTACTGCGGCTTGTATTCGTGAAATTACTGTAATTAGAATTCTCAAGGCTTTCTGTAGGTCACTAGAGGAAATTTGAAATAAGATATTGGAAACTGCATTGGGTGGAGAAATCTAAACTTTCCTAAACAGTTTCAAAGTAACATTAGGCTCTACTTTTCTGCATTCTGACATCTAAACAAGCTTCTAGGAATTCAGTCTCCAGCACATTTTAGACTTGAAGAGACTGCTTTGGAATTTGCACTCCAGAAATTACAGCTCCTGGTAAATATTAGCAGCACTATAATTAAATAAGGGGTGATTCTCCCTCAATGAAGAATGAGAAGAACCTCTACAGCTTTTTGAAATGACACCTTGTTTGTGACCAGGAAGTTGCAGCCTTATGTTTGTGCAGCTCTCACTTGAGTTCATTTTAAACAGAGAGGATTGATACATCAATCTTTCCATCTTTTATAATTTTTTAACATTATAATGTGCATTAATTTTCCAGAACATTTTGCTGTGGCTGAATCATAATTCTTCATCTTCTTCCAAGACCTACCATCTGCTTCAGAATGCACATCAAAGCATGGAATAGCTTGGATATAAAATTATGCCATTTTGAGGACTTGCTGAGACACTCTTTTAGGTTATTTTACTCTTTCATTTAAAAAAAAAAAAAAATCCTGTATCATGTGCCTATAGAAACACATCTTGCCCTACTCCACTCAGATATGAAGGAATGAGCTCATGGCAGTTATGATGGTTATTTAAAGGTTCATTTTTTCAAAGAAAATTTCCTGGTGTTATAAATGGGCTTCAGCAAACTTAATCTCTTTAATCATATGGCTATCAATAGTCCTCAGCTATCCAGAGACTCTTTATTATTGTTGTTGACTGTGGGTGTTTTCAGCAGAGGTATAACCACATATGATAGAAAGTGGTAACCTGAAAATAAAAGGAAGGGTGAAAGGAGCCTGCTGTTAATAACTACTATGTAAACTGAATTATGATTTTTAAAACCAGTTATTTTCTGTGTAAGCCATCTTTCCTCGAAAATTATAGTGGAACATGGCAATTTGCTTCATGGTGATTCAGTAACAGAGCTCATCAAACGATGTGTGCTGGAGACAGGGAAATAGAGAAAAGTGTTGCTGATAATGATAAAATGACCCACAGGAAAAGAAAAGCTGGCCTGTCTGCCTTCCACTGAAGTTGAATGATCTGCAAGTAGAAACCAGGAGAAAGAAAAAAGTGAGATTCATTAAGAGTATTAGTCCTAACTGTGGTATGGTACACAGAAATGCAATCGCAGGAAGAGGTCTGTGGGAACAACACAAGGCCTTTGGAGAAGACTGAGAAGGAATAAACATAAACATAAACATAAAGATTGCCTGTGATTATTGAAAGGGAAGAGTAGAAATTTGTTACGGAAAAAAGAGTATGAAAGAAGATTCCAAATATTCCTTTTACAGGGTATGTTTTTGGTGAACCTCTGTGTCTTCCAGTGGAGGGAATGATACAAATTCTGGTGCAGTGGAAGAGTTTGCTCTCAAAAGACAGCTTCTAGTATTGATGTGAAAAAGTATTTCCCACATTAAAGGAAGAGTGGAGGAAATAAAACATAAGGAGTTTACTAGTTTTGTGTCTGTCTATCTATATTTATTTCATTCATATATATTCATGAAAGTGTTGTGCAAAGATGCAATGCATGGTTTTTTCAGATGAAACTTAAAACAAATATAGGCTTTCCAAGATCTATGATAATCTACATTTTGAAAGTGCACGGAAAAATTTCAGGAGAAATTGATCTATTTCTCCTGTCACTGTATTTGACTGAAATATAATTGGAATATAGTGTTCTGAGAACAGACAAGGGAGATGCTGCAATAGCCAAAAGTGTAGCAAAAAATCAGCATCTGATTCTGGGCAGAATAGTAGGGTTGGTACAAATGGCTAAAGAAAGAGTCAAAGGAATCCTGTTCCTCTAGGAAAAACAAGGGAAGTCCTATAAAGAGATGTTTATTTAGGTGTTACCAGCCCTTTAAAAGGAATATGAGACAGGTTTTTCAGCAGTTTTCTTAGTTTAAGGGGTGGGAGAGAGGACAAATGCCTGGGGAGCCGTGTGCATATGAAAAGACAAAAAAGGGCCATTTTCTACCAAGCTTTAAGGAAGGGTTAGAAGTAATTTTGACTTCAGGAGAAAAAGTCATCGGTCATGCTGGACAACACTTTTAAAAGGTAATTTCTATTAGCATAACATATAGCCATTGGTTTTGTTATGCAAAAGATTTGAATCAAATGGTCACAGTATTCTTGGAGGTTTTTTGTGGAGAGGTTGTGATTTGTCTTTTTATTTAAGGCAAGATCTCTGAATCCTGGTTTTATTTCCTTTCACTCCTGTCAAAGTAACCAATCTTTTGCTTTTGTAGCTGTGTACTGTGCTTGAGATTAGTGAGGTTGTCTCCAGAGAGCCACTGGACCCCAGGAGAGGTATTGTGTCCTTGACCTGCATATTTAAGAGGCATTTCTGCTGAAATACAAAATGTCAGAATTTCTGATATTTTGGTGGACTCAGAGTCAACTCTGTGTATTTCTCATGCCTGAGCAGAAATCCCCTAGATAACAAAATATTCAGCAGTGTAAGCAGAGGCCTCAGCAGCTGCACAAACAGTCTGAAGCCCATCTTCTTATGGGCACTGTAAAACAATATTCAGCCAGTAGCAGAATTCTAATTTAATTGGTTTTATTTACAGATCAGAGAGTACCACAGCATGCAAATTAGTGCATTTTTGGCTCCCTGCTGGTGAGTGTGCTCATTCCTTTCAAATGCTTTCCAGAGCACATACTCTTCATTTCTACGTTTTTAGTCCACCCTTTTCCTGGTGGTTACTTAGTGATGTCAGTGCTCTTATTTACAGCACTTGGTTCTAGAGATGTGTAGGGCTGGTGCTTTATCTAGCAGGAATTTTATGCATTTTTATGTGAAAGAGTTCCTGGCTTTACTAAATTCTGCTGTATAAAGCAAAAAAAAAAAAAGAAGAAAAAAAAATAAAAAAAAAATTGGGATACTGAATTACTGAATTTATTCCATGATACCAATATAATAGTTCTCACTTATGAGTGATGACAGAAAGGGGATGATGGTTACTGGCACAAAGTCACAATGTCATGCTCACTTGCCTAACCAGATCTATACTAGGCTGCATTTAACTCACTTTCTTTCTCAAGGATAGCAATCTAATACAGCTGGGCTTCCCAGTTGCTTTCTGAGTTTTTAGAACTGCATTTTCAACTGGAAAACACACTAGTTAAATATCTGTCGTTTTGAGGGATTATTCTTGATTAACAGGAGTCATTAAGTATAGCCAGGGGGCATTACTATCTGTTCTCATCAGAATGAAGAAGGTAGATTTTTGTAAGGGAAAAAGAGAAGAGAGAAAAGATCATCTGCATGATGTCCACTGGGGTAACTCCTTCTAGATATTTTTGGGTTAAGACTAGTAAGATAGACCAGTGTAGGTATCAGTTAGAGTAATGTTTTTCCTGGGTGAAATTCCAAGGTGAATTCAAAAACAATTTGTGATTTGAGTAGGTATAGATGCTTTTAGAAATACCTCGTGTTGCTCTGACCTTTGATTGATATCGTTCCCAATCTATGCCTTAGGGTTATGCTAAATTTGTTGCAATGATGGTACAGGGACTGTTGTCCACATTACCGGGAATGTGTTAAGTTGATTTGTTTTGGAAACAAAATATTTTTTTTAGAAGTTTCTGTTGCCTAAAATTACTCTTATTCTGATCAGAATAGCTTCCCAAAAGCAAGGATAGTTAAAAAACCAACCCAAACCCACAAAAAAGTAAAAAACAAAAACATAGACAAACCCAGCTCTTTAATCTGTCTGACCTTATCAATGTAAACTCTGTTGACAGGTCTCATCCATGGCTACATGCAGTTTTCCCAGCAGGCATGAGCTCTTCTTAGGTCAGCCTCTGTCAACAGCAGATTTGAGCTGCAAGGATGGCTTCCCATAACACAGAAAGAGTTCTCAAAGCCCCATCCTTGCCTTCTTCTAATTACAGCAAATGTAATTTTAAATTTGCATCTGCTTAAGAATAGCAAAATAGCAAATGTATTGTGGGCAAAAACTAGTGTAATTCTATGTGAATCTTTTGGGTCTGCTGCATAATGTATTTCTCTTTTCTGCTAGATGGAAGAGGAATGCTAATGTATTCTGTGTACTGTTATTTTGAACCTGCTGTTATAAATTTGTATGAATATTGATGCTGTATGAATTTGTACTGGGACATAACAGGAACCTTCCCATAAATTAAATTAATACCATACACAGGAACATGGAAAATCTTTACCTGAAAAGTTACACACTGCAGATAATTCAAATGCTGAAGAGAAACACAGGCAGCCTGCCCATCCCAAGTGGTTATGAATTACCACTTTCACATTAATGGCTGTGCCTCATGAGTATTCATACTGAAACTGATACCAGGGAGTCAGGTGACTGCAGAATATTTCTCTTTGGCTGCAAGAATAAAGAAACAATAAAATTAATCCAGATGGACCCTCCTCCCTCCTTATAATAAGCCATAACCTCAGAGTAAAAGGATCAATTAATTAGTTCCATGACGTCTCATCATGCTCATGTCATCATCCCACAGGCAGAGAACTGCACCTGCAGCACTGCCAGATTACAGACAGGAGTGGACAGAGATAGTTTTCCTGATAGGAAAAACTGGGTACCTCTATCTTTCCAGTATTCCTACTATCATTTTTTCCTAGTGAAATGGGCCACAAAGCTACTTTCTCAGGATTAACCAGGAAATGAACAGCATAGCATTTGAATCATCTAACTTACAGGTCATTATCTAACTGAACTGGCAAAACGTCCTTTCAATCTTTTAGAAAGGTCATTTTGATATCTACAAAATGAATTTTCAAAGACAAATAAAGTGATGGCTTTGATGACTATTTTGTGAGGGAGTTAAAGCACACATACTAAAATGCTTGACAGAAAGTGATATCAACTCAGCATGAGAATTATATGTCTAACCAGAGCAGATGCCCTAGTCTGATGCTTCCCTATCATCTCATCACTTCCTCTGGGCCTAGGCATTTCTTTTGTTTGATGGAATTTGAAGCAGTCTGAATTGCCATGTGCTATTTTCTTTGTGCAAATTTTTAGGCAAAGACCTCTTTTTGCAAACTGATGCTGTCTAGTTTTTATGTAAAGCATTTCAACCCATTCATTACCCATAAAAGCATTCAGTCACTTTCTAGAACTAGTCTGGCATTCCAACACACCATTTACACTCAGTTTATGAATTACCAGATATTTTTAGGAGTTTATATCAATTTAAAGGTGCTTTGACCCAAAAAAGCTACAAATATCTACCTACAAATTCGATGATCCACGTGCCATACCATTCACAAGCAGTAAGATTTTCTTTCCTGTAAGAGTCAGGATCAACAAAAGATCAGTAAGTTATAACAATGCAGAATCTCTGAAATCTCCTTTTCTGGTTACCTGCATCAAACCTAACTTTTAAAAGGCCATTTTTAGCAGGCACTTAAAAAATTAAATTGAGTATGGGGTGGGTGTGTGATACCAGAGAGGGAGAAAGTATAAAAGCTTTTACTACATGCTCTTTTTTGTCTTCCTATGAACATAAACTGTAGCAAGATGCTTTCCCAAGGCTGTAATAAACCAAATTAGTCTCTGATATAATAGGATTGGTCAACATTCAAAACAAGGAAATGTCTCTTCTCTTTTAACATCACACTGTTAATTTGTGTTTTGTTAAGAATGGTTTTTTCTCTCCTCTTTCAGTGTACCATTTTTATTAGAGCTTGAGATTTAATAAATAATTCTAATGCCAAGTCAAAGAGGAAGCCTGGTGTTATGATGGACAGATTAATAAAGGAGAGGATTTAAAGGGTATGTTTTGATTCCTTGGTTGGTTTTGGACTGGGTTTTTTATGGGGACCAACCCGTGAAGGATATCTAAAAAATATTCACCGTCTCTCACTAAAGCCTGTAATAATGTTTCAAATTTTGGTGTGTCAAATAAATGCACTAATATTGGAACAGTGTCAACAAAATGTACAAATCTCTGTCCTTGTAACAGCTATAAATAGCAGGAGGTGCTATGTGCTAGGGAAAGCCAAGTTTTGTTTTTACTAGCCCATCATCCACTGCGATGCTGAAAAGATTATTTCTTGTGTTGCAGTATCAAGCAAAAGCAAACCTTTCAGCAGTCAGGAAAACACTATGCCTCTGTTTTGTGCAATGTCAGACTAGACTGGTTCTACTTCTTCTAAATATGTGTGACTTTGATCTGTGCAACTTTTATTTCCAAAGCCTGATTTGGGTCCAGAGACCTCTCCTAGTCCATGGGGTAGCCTGTTTGCCTGAGGACATTCTTTCTCTAGATATGTTCACTTCTCAGGGGAAGTGGATGTTGGATGTGGGTCACACTTCTGGATATATTTCACAAAAACATAGTTTCTGGAAGATCAGTCAGTAATCTGCTTCAAAATATTGTATTCTCTTGCCGGGTGGCCATGCAGACATGAGCTCAAATCTTCTGCTTGTCACAGTCTGCTTAAAGGAGTTAATGCTGTGCTGGGTTTGGCTTTTTGATCACTGCAGATGTATGACTTTAAAGGAATTATTTTCAGTTAGATTCACTCTTTATTTCTGCAATGCTGCTGATCCTTTAGAGTATGATGATTCTTCAGAATTCTAGGTTGTGGTTGTCACCAAACGTCTCCACAATGAAGCTGAAGTGCCATTGTTTTACACTGCCCTTGCCACAGCCACCTCCTCATTGAGATCATGGCTGGATTTTGGCAGCCAGAGGGAATTAAATTCCAAGAGGAATCTAAGAAGCCAACAGAAGGCAAAGCTAGAGTGTCAAGGAAGCAGCACCAACCATAATGAAACTCAGGGAACTTTGAGATAGAGGGAAAAATCGTAACCAGTGGTTCTTGAAGAAAACTTTGACAGGTTCTGTCTACTTTGGTAGAACCTATCTATCATTCAACATTTTCTCTGTCCTTGACAAAAGTCTATCTGAATGGTTCTTAAGAAATAAAAATTGTTGATGTTTTTGTTTTTAACATTTTAGACAACAAAGCACTTTTTAGGACCACATCATAGACAATGAAACAAAAGCACACTCGTGTTTTACGTGCTTGGTAGTTGTTTTTGGGTTGTGTGATTTCTGCCCTGCTGATTTTTTTAGGTATTTTAAAAATAATTGTATGGAAAGGGAAGTTTATTAGCTCAGGTCACACTTCAGTCTTATTTGCTCAAATTACAGACACAACCATTTGGCTTCTGAGGAAAATTCCTAAATCTTGGAAGACTTCTTGGTATGTTGTGTAGGATTTTAGGATTTGCAAAGAGAGGTGCTACCCATCCCACCCTACTACTTTGCTGGATGAGACAGTGTGCTTGCCATTTCCACCTTGAATACAACACTGTCCCCTTCCAGTGTAGATTGTTTCATATCACTTAATTCATTTAATGTAGTTTTAAATTATTTATAGCTATTGCACTATTAAACTAAAGTGATTACTTTAAATGACATTGCTCTGTGACACAGTTACAGAGGGAAGTAGTTCAGTGAAGGAATCCGCATACTATTATCACTCCAATTTTAGTTGAACAATGCAATAATTATTTGAATTAAACGGTTTATTAGCTAGAGAATACATCTTATTAAATCACAACAAATAATCCAGGCTTGAGGACTGGAAGCTGGGTTAAAATCCCAGGAGATAAGTGTGTCTCTTGTACCTTCTACCTCTGTGTGTGGAAGAAGCCAGTGCAAAGAACAGATTTCATTTGCTTCTGAGAACAAATGCATGATGCTGTATTTCTTCTCCTTTACACTAAATTTAGAAGGAGAGATGTAATAAAATGTAAGACTCTTTCCCAATTTAGGCGCTACATTTCTATTGACTCAATTCCTTTTAACGTGTTTTAATGAAATAAATTATATTTATTCAGTAATCTTGAAATAGTTCAAGCCCTTTCTGAGAGTTTGAAGAGGAGATATCTACGAAACATTGGTTGCAATCAGTCATGATTGGGACACCAGAATAAGAATCTTCCTAGGGAATGAAATAAACTGAAAAAAATAGTGCCCCTGTCAAATATTTGGTAGGCAAAGTAGGCAAAGATGCCTTCAAGGTCTTGCAAGTAAAATGTTCACCAGATGGTAAATATTTTTGTTTGTAATGTTTGATTTGTTAGTTTGTTTGTTTTGTTTGTTTGTTTGTTTGATGATTTAGTTGTTTGTTTAGTCTTGTTTGTTTGTGGTTTTTTGTTTGTTTGTTTTTATATGATGTTAGGCCATGTACAAGAAACAAGTTTCCATTTCTTTATTTGGGTAAGTGTTAGTGCTATACCAGGAAAGTTCACTTTGATCAGCTGCCTGTTGAATTGAGTTTTACATATTGATCTACAGATTTGGGTATTTTCTATTGCCAATTCATTTGTTTATACCATATTTCTATAATTTCAGGGTTTCTATTATTGTGTTATTGATTTGGCTTTTCCTGTGGATTGTGACAACTGATTGGAAAAGAGGAGGCTAAGAAATGAAGAGAAAATGAATGTCAACTTTCAAAATCTGAAATACTTCCTGCATGGGCTCTCTTTGAAGAATAATCCTGCAGGTCATTTGGATTTCTCTGGTTTTCTTGACTCAGGTTAGTTTTAAGACTTTATATAGGGAGAAGAACTTGGGCTGTTGTTGTGGTTGCTTACCTCCTTCTGGCAGTTGCAATGGTTTGATGCCCTTATGATTCATAATGGTTTCCCATCTGCTGCTTGCTTCGGTTAAAGATGCTGTGCATTTTAAATCTCTGAATTTTTAGGGTTGGGTTGGTTTGGGGATACACAGCTCCTGCAGAGTGTCTCCTAGAGACAGGATTTTCTTCCTGCCATTTCTCCCAGATGGAGGTGTCCATTCTGAGGAAACAAGTGCCTACAGTGCATTGAAAGTGGTGCTATGGACAACAAAACTACCTTTGAGGAAGAAAATTTGGGTTTAGTTTGCAGAACGGACCCGCTGTGATTCCATTTCTGTCTTCAAGAAGTGCATTTGCAGAGTGGGCAGCATTTCTTCTGCTGGCTAGGTTACCTTTAACACTTCCTTAAAATAATAAACTGGCATCAGAACTGCATCTGCTAGAAGGAGATGTGGTAGCCAGGCAAAATAAAATGCTCATATAATTTATTTTAACCATTCTAGAAAGTAGCTACAAGTCTAAAATCCTTCCTTTTTGGGGATGTTTAGTCTCAGTCATTTAAAGACTATTTAATTTACAGTGAGAAGAAAATGTTTTGCCACTGTGTCTGAAATTGCTTGAATTTTAAAGCTCTAGATTGAAAATATTCATTTATTTGTAATACTTCTACTACTCTATCCGACACAGAAATGGAGATTTTTTGATCCATAACTCCAGTCAGGTAAGAAAATGAGAGGTTATTCCTGAATCTGCCTCCTCCATTCAAGAATGAGGCAAATTTGCAAAGACAAAATGATTTGCATATATTTGTATTTAAATACGTATATACACAAACACAAATGTGCATACTGTGCTCATTCCCCAAAGATATAGCTCCCAAGGAATCACAACAACCTTTCCTGACTGCAGAAAATTGCCTTAAATCATGGGCACAAGGCTTCAAAGTGCCCTCATAGGTGAATGACAGGATATAATTTGGGGGACAAAAAGTAAAAGCTACAAACCCAGATCACTTAATGAAATAGTTAATCTTGGCATCATAGCCTATTGCAGCTAAGAAATGACCTTATTAAATATTTCTGCCTAAAATTTGCTGCTAGGTCTATTTGCTAGCTCTAACTACAGTCTAAACATAAGTTTGTTTGGCTCAGTTCTGATCTCAGTTTCATGCTAATTTTGCTGAGACCATAGTTTATTTTTGCATGGAATCATTTGTGGTTATGTGATTTAGCTCAGCCAGTATTGTGGTTTTCTTCTCCTACGAGAGCCAACAGATAATAAGAAAAAGAAGTCCAAATATCTTACTCAGATAGTTCAGCATCTCAAGGCAGGATTGAGACAGGAGAAGAGGAAAGGAAGGGACAAATTTTCTACTTCCAGTGCTGTGTAACTTCATCCTGGTTTATCCAAAGCAAGTTTCAGCCTCCAGGGAGACTTCTCAAGGAAGAGTCAGTAAGATTTTGGGGCTTTTGGAATTATTTAAAAATCTTTGCATTATTTAATATTTTTTCTATGGATCAGGACACTCACAATCTGTGTGAATTACACCACTCTGAAAGATTAAATTCATGCCACATGTCAGAATATAAAAAAACTTCTGAACATGTTCATGTTTTTGGTGAGTTTTATTGGTTTGAGGTTTTTTTTATATTGTCACAGAGTAAAGAATTTTCATTGTCAAAGCCGTGCCTAAAATCTGAATGTGTTCCAAATCAATGTCTTACTAGTATTGCAAAATGGATGTTCAGTAAAAAGCATGGAGATATATTGAGCATATTTTTCTATTTTAAAAAGAGGTCTTTATCTATTGCTGCAATCATCTGATGTGAACACCTCCCTGCAAGTTTCTTTCTGTTTTCAAAATATTTTCGTGATCTTCCTGAGAATAATAATAAATTATAGTTGACAAGCCGCTTAAGAACTTGCCCTAAAATATTATTAGTTTATTAGATGGCTGCCTGTGCTTAAAAACTAAAAAAGAAAAAGAAGAATCCCTTTTGACCCAAGTTAGGTGATTTGAAACAGATCCACAGATCACTGTAAGTCAATTGATCTCAGTGAAGCAAACATCATTCTTTCATTCATCACGTTCTGTGCCAGCATGTTTCCTAGCACATGGAATTCTGCAGGTTCTAAATGGTGGCTGTATCTTCCCCTGCCCATAATTTGAAGAAGATGAAGAGCCTGTTTGATCCTTGGAAGTGGCATCTTGGGCAGGCTGCACAGTGATAACAAGCACCCTTTTAAAAACAGCTTCATTATGTTCCCTTCAGATATTGGCAAGGGCTGGGGGTGACAGAGTGGCTGAGATGGATCATTGAGCTGATTACATATGGCAATTCCTGTGTTTTCTGTGTTCTCGAGGATGACAAGATTTTAAGCAAGCATAAACATTTCACAGCTGCCTGGTAGAAATATGTTTTATTGGTAAAGGGCTCAGAGACTTTTATTACTTTGCAAGAACATACAAATATATGTGTTGCTTCTGGTTTTCACAGGGGTTGCCATTTTAGAGGGGAACAAGCTGTTTAGGATTTTTACCCCAGGAATATAAAAGTGTTGTCTCTTTATTCCTACTTTAAGACGTGGAACCTGAACATGGCAAAGGCATGTGCAGTATCTTACACAAATAAGTAAATATCTGACAAATAAAAATGCTCATGATTTTACATTTTTTTAGCATATTCGAGTCAACAGGGTTTAAATAGAAGAATTACTGTAAGAGAGTGTTTTAATTTGGTATTCTGAAAAAAATATAGCCAAAGGATAAATTAAATTGTGGCATCTAATAAGGAGAGAAGTACCTAGAAACCATTGAACATTGGGGGAAATAAGGTGCTTAACTCCATTAGACCCTTTCATAAATCTGCACAGTCACCTGTAATCATTTTAAAAGCCTAAATATTCCTTGCAAATTTGGCTTCCAGACTGCAGCTCAGGAAAACACCCCAAGTATGGGTAGCCCCATAGCACATAATTAAAGCTCTTCAGGGAATTGATTTGCTTTGTCATCATGTGTGTTCCCCTTTCCCAGCCTTAAAAAGAACCTGTGACAGTAATTTCAGACAGAAAGTCTTTTATTTCCATGTCTGAAAGCTTTGTGAGCCTCAGTGAGCTAGTGCTAATGAAACTTGCATAAGGAAACGCAGTGATGATTTGGTTTTTCCCTCTAATGCTGTTTTGGAACATCCTTACAAAACTCATCGCTTTAGCTGTGATCTCTTTTCCCCAGAAAGAAACATGCTTTGAAGTGAAAGGGCTGAAACAAGAATCTTTTGATCGATTAAGCTATAAATACAAGTGATAGGAAGACTTTAAGCAAAAAGCCTGTTAACTACCCCTTAAATCTAATCTTGGCACTTGTGGAGTCAGAAACTCAAGAGAGAAGAGTGTTCAGAGCTGGAGGGGACACAGAAACAAAATAACTGTGACAGTGCCCTGGTGTGGGAAGGAGGAGCCCCCTGGCACCCGGGCTGGCTGAGCCCTGGAGAGGGGAGCATCCTTCTGCCAGCTCCTGAAAGAGCCACATGCACCACCAAGGGCCTCACTGATGACTTCTGCTGAAAAGCTGAAAAGCTGCAATGTCAGCCAAAAAAAGGCAAATTTTTTAGATGCACTTGGATTTGAATTTCCCTTTGAAAATGAATGTGTGCATTTTCTAAGGGACTCTGAAAGAAAAGCACTTGACCTCCTGGGCTTTACAATGATGCTCACATCCCTCGGGGATGTTTGAAGAGCTTGATTGGGGTCATATGGTATGCTCACAGATATGGGTGGCATGTTCATGCACTTGAAGTAAATTTGTGTGCATGCTTGTGTGTATAAATATATGTAAATACATCTCATATTTTATAATTATATTTACAGAAAATTTGACCACTCTATTTTCTCATTTTGACATCCTGCCCTGAGGTACCTCTGTTGTGACATGGTGTTAACTTTCATGTCACCATTGCTTTTCATCTTTTGCATTCTGTCTGCTTTCCAGCTAAACTAGAAGGGAGCACTCATTTTGTGGTACCATGTAGCCTAGACTTTTGTGAAATGATATTTTATATGTATTTTATTTTCAAATTTCCTGGAAGTTGTTTCAACTCTGTATTTCATTGTTGTCACCACTTCTGTTAAATAAAATGCATAGAATATGTCTGTCTGTACTCACATGTTTTGAAGTTTTCTAAAGGGTGTTGTTTCTCTGACACTTGAAACATTTCAGTATTTCCTATCACCTTTTTCAGGTGGCCTCTGTGACTGTGTAATAAACAGATAGAAAAAAAAATAATCCATAATTAAAGTCCAGCGTCTCAGGTTTTGTTAATGCTTCAAAGGAGCAATGACAAAAGAAAGGTTTTCATATGATCTGGTTTTGGTGATTCCTGGAAAAGTGTATCTTTTCAATAAATACATATTTTATTATTTTTACTCTGTTTAGTCTCTGTTCCAGGTCAGCCTTTCCAGGCATCAATTCTGGTAACCCGAGAAGTGACCTTGAGGCATCGTTGACAGGTGGCAGCCTCTTACCTGCACACTCCTTGTTTTCCCACTTGGCATGAAGTGGCAATGACATATCTATAAATAAGTGTTAATCTAGTTTTGTTTTAATAAGTTGTTTGTTTTCTATTTCACTAAAGATTTCCTGAGTGCTGATGGTTACCTGATGAGAAGAGTTTTGGGCACTGGTGCTGATGGAGCTCTGGATACATCACATGAATGTCCACAGGTATTTCCTGTGAGGGTCAGAAAGGGGAACTGATGCTCCCCAAACTACAGAGAGCTCCTGGGACCACAGGCTCTGCTGGCTGTGCTACCTTGGTGGCCCTGAGCACAGATTTACATTGGCAGAAGTCCTTTGCCTTCTTCCCAGCAGCAACCTGAGCTTTGCTAGGAAGACCATTGGAATGGTCCAACGGGCCTTTGGCAGAAGTCACCACATGCTGTGCTGGTGTGATTCCATGTGTCACGGTGCCTTTGCTTTCCTCAGCAGCAGCTGAAAGCCCTGGACTCCGATATTTCAACTGTTTCTGCAAAACTTTGTCTGCAATGCAAGTGTTACTGTATGAACAGCATGTGAATCCTTGATGCCTAATTGAGATATGATTTGAATGAGTTCCCACATCCCTTCATTCCATTTTAATTAAAATCAATGAAGATATTGATTAAAAGACCAAAACATAATATATATATTTATACATATATATATACATACATATTTAATATAAAGCTTTAGATGAAGATTGTCTCAAAAAAAGCTTTGGAAAGCATCACTGTTACAAATAAAGCCAGTTACTTGTGAATATCACACTTGGATTATTATTATTTTTTTTTAAATGTTGACACACATTTGTATTTCACTGGAATTGTAGTTTTTGTTTGCACTACTGCAGAATCTCAAGGGCATGAAGTTTGTTAGCATGTTCTGAGTAGCTTTTTTTCTTTTTTCTCTTTTTTTTTTTTTTTTTTTTTTTTTTTAATTTCCTAACTGGTGTTAGAAACTCCTAGTCATCAATGTAATGTAATTAGAGAAACTTTTTTCAAATCCTTTTCTGGTTCATCATCACCCTTCCAAGGCAGCAGAATTACACACTAGGTTAATAAAAATAAAAACAGACACAGATACACAGATAATGAGTTCTCCTTTCCTCCCACCCATGTCACAAAACTGGTGTTTCCATAGGAAATTTATATGAACATTTCTGATGTCTCTTTATGTTTTGAAGTGCCCAGAATCATCTTTGAACATTTCTTCTTTTTACCTTCCTACCTCTTCCCATCTGCCACTGCTCACCTCAGTGTTGGAATCAGATGCTCCCCTTGAATCATACTGTGAGGGGGTCTTGTTCCTTCATTTTCCTCCTCTCTCAAGCATTTTGGAGGCTCTTGCCTTTCTCTCAGCACTAGCTAAAATCATGCTCTTGTGGTATCTTATGCTAAGAAAACTTTTCTGTCTCCTTGTCTCAGGTCATTTTTTTCCTGCTTCCTTTCCTTTTGTTTATCTCCCAAACCCCTCTGCTGCAGCAGCTTCTCCTGCATCTGTCTTCTCAAGTCTTTATTGTCTGTCTTCTGCCCTTTCCCTACCTCAGAAGCAGCAAGAAGCAGGGCTCCTAATGAGCCATCCCTTGATCAATTTAAGGTGTGTGCTTCTAGCTTATTCTTCTTGATTTGACTGCTGCCCTTGACAAAGATAATCACTCTCACCTCCTCTGCTTTCTCTTTTCTTCTGCCTTGTGTGATTATATGACATCCTGACGACATGTTGTTGACTGGTCACCTACAAATTTGGAGCAGCAAGTAGTCAAAAGGACAAATAGTTCTGACACTTGCAAGCGAAAAAAGTATTTTTCTGACCCATTAAGAGAATGCTTAAAATCCTTGCTATATTCAGCTGAAGTTTTACGTGCAAATGCTTCTCAGCTGAAATAATTGCAAAGGAGATTCAGATATCCTTACTGTGAAAATTACAATTGTTCCAGGTTGCTCCACTGAGAATTTTCATTGAAATTAATGGAACTGTTCCTGCAGAAAGCAACAAAAAATACTGGAACAGGGTAAAAATTAAAATTCTATGAAATCTTGACTACTGTTTAATTAGAAGTTTCACTGCAAGATTTGACAATATTTTTCCCTGTCCAGAACAACAGATACTGGAAGCAAAAATAATATTTCTTAAATGTCTGAACTGAAATTATTTCAGGTAATTCTTCTTTTCTTCTTCAGCTATGGCCATTTTTATTTTAAATAGTCAACTCTTTCAAGTAGAGAATTTGTCCCACTTAATATTCATAGTTTCATTCTAGTGGAGAGTTTTGTGTCAGTAGTTGATGATTATCATCAAGGAGTTCATTATGTGCAGACAAAGTACAACTGGCTTTGCCATTTCCATGAAGAGTATCATAAGATGTTTGCCACCATTCAAAAGCTCTCATTTCTGTGTTTGAAATAAGGGGTAGCTTGCAGTGATGAAACTGATGGAAAACAAACAGGCAGAGTAGATAATAAGGTTATAACAATGTTTTGGGGATTTATATAGTTTGAAATGAAAGCATGGCTTCAAATGCCTATGGAGATGACACAATTACATACCTATTAAAATTGATAGAACCAAGAGTTCTCCACAGTCTGCTGATGATTAAGCTTGGGTGGCATATCTGTCTGCAAGATATGAAGCTCATCCCATTTGAAGTGTGTATTACAGCCCTCTGATTTAATATAATGTCCACAGAAGTTAGAGCTTGCAGCACATCTCATCTAGAGTAAACTGCAAGACCAGAAAAAGCCCCAAATAGACATATTCGTACACTGCACTTTATGTGGAATTCAGAGTCAGTCTTCCTTCAGGGTTTAATATAGTCTGTTATTTCCCTCAAGGTTTTTCCATTCTCTTCCAGCTTTATTAGGTTTACAAATATCTCTATTGTTATATTTCTCTTTTAAGTGAATTAAACTCTTCTTCAAGTAACCTTAAGGTATCAATAAAATACATTTTGCATATTTTCTTTTAAAACTTTGTTTGGACTAAAACTGTTTTCATTTGGCGCTATCCTTTTGAAGAACGTAACTAACACTTAGCTGAGGCACATGAAATACACAGTTTTTGGATCAAAATTCTACTGTATAAAATTAAAACTGTGCAGTTTTCCAAGTGTCCAGGTAAGGGACTATGTGTGTAGGAGTGCATTTGTGTGTAGGTGTGGATGGAGGTTTGTGTGCTCACACACTTTTCAAAGGATGTTTATAGGATTTTACTCCTTCAACCTCTAAGGGTGCTTGAGGAAACTCAGTCATGAGATAATGAAGTGAAGCATGCTGCCTATTGAATGTGCTTCATCTCAGTCTTGCAGAAAAGTCTTCATGTCATAGAAAACATCTTAAAATGAAAAACATTAGTCGTTTACTGAAAACATGGCTGAAGCTCGGTTACTGTGAGCAGAATATTGTCCCTGCTCCTTCCATTGTCTGTACTATCCAAAAATGTCTTTCTTTTTTTCCTTCTGTGCCATTTTTCTATGCCTGCTTCATACACAGTCACTATATAGTAAATTCAACTAAAATGAAGTAGCCATATTTAATCTGTATTCCTTTCCTCATTCCTAAGGATTTATTTCTTCATTCATTGAGAAAGATACTCTGCAAACAGAGTATATTTGACAATACATAACTCACAGTGCTCATTGTTGTCTCCAAATTACTTCTTTGTTTTGATGTAAGGGAACCATGCAAAGGCAAAACAAAGTAGAAATATTCTCTCACTGACTATACCAGATACGTAGAGAGCCTGCCTGAGTTTCTGTGAGGAGGTTTACTGATACATTATTTGATTATATCCTGAACTTTTTATTTTTTCATCATCCAATAAAACCACCCCCTCTGATATTTTTCATTTTTATTTTGAGTGTAAAGAGTAGGTCAGATGAAACTATTATATCATGGTTTCTTTACCCACCTTTTCACAGTTATTCTAAGCCTCTTTCAGTACCGCAATATCATAAAATTATATTTCTTTTTCTGTCTTGATTCATTCTTTCATGGAAGATTTATGTACATACTAAATTTTGGGTTACTTTTTTAATACTGAAGGAATGAATACATTATACTCTTTCTCTGAAAGTCTGCTTTGTATTTGGGGCACTGAAGCAGAAATTAGTTAAGGCTGGGGGTGGTTTTAAATTCAAGTGTGAGTTCATTGCAGTTTTGAAGATGCCCCAGAGAAGATTCATGTCTTGCTTGAACGAACAACATATTTGCATCAAGACCAAGAAACAGAGTTATGAACTATGGGTCCTCTTTCTGGCAATTTTTAAATCATCACCTCCTTGCTTTTACCATGATGCTATCAGTAAACTACAATTTCAAAAACAGCATAGAGCTTTACTTTGGTATTTGAATATTCCCAGGCTTTGAGGCTGAATTCAAGAGAAGAGAAGTGTATAAGACCATCAGACTTGGAAATCTGCTCCTCTGACACTCTGGCAGCATTTCTAAAAGTGGTTACTAAACCTTGTTCTTCTGACAGCTTAAAGCATCCTTTTGGTTTTCAACCTAAATGTATGAGCAGCCACCTCAAACCAAGTTGTTCTTTGCCAGCACTGACCACTGCAGTTGGTTAGCCTCAACCCATTTTATTTTTTTCTGATTTCAAGGTCATATAGGTTTTTGAATGGTATCTTCTCTTTTAATGGTACCATTCAGTTTCATGCCCTTAGCAGGTCTTAAGGAGTCTACACCAAAGTTTTGTGGCAAAGTTGTTAATGAAAATAATAGATTGAACTAATCTTGGGAGCCTCTTTGAGTGGCTGCACTGGTAATCTGCTACAGTTCTTATGAATACAAATGTGAGAAGATTTTTTTTTAGGTTCTTTAGCCATTTTGCAGGTCTTTCTTGCAAGAAATATCAGTTTGCCACACTATGCTCAGTGGTTTTATGAAGACTAATACATTGAACATGGGGGTCTGTATTTCCTAGAAAATCTCTAATTAAAGATTGGTTTTACACAGAACAGGACCAGGACAGCACAGCTGCACAATTAGGGTTGGCTATTTTTCACACTTTTCCATCAAACCAGGTTCTCTTTTCTCTGTGGCCTCTATAAGGAATTATTTTAATTTTAAAACCTGAAGATTATTGTCTAACATAATTGCTGGCAGAAATTACACATTTATCAATAAATTAACCTGCTGAATGTCACTGTGGAATGTGTCATTGAGTAACAACAACAAAAAAGTATTCTTACAAACAGAAAAGGAGATATTTCTGTTTTGCTAATTGGAAATTGAGGCACAAAACTGTTAAAAGTCATTTTAATTGAATGCAACCATTGTTCCATCAAAATCTCTTCTTAGATTATGGATTTTTCAGCAGAAAAATTCCTAAGTGTACAAATATAATTGGCCAATGATGCTCACTTTTCAGACATTTAATTATGAAGATTGAGTGTCGTACACTACATCTCTGGTATTAGGAGAGTTACTAAACAAATACTCTTAAATACATTTTGCAAAATTACTTGTTTGCACAAATTTCAAAAGCATAAAAAAAAGAAATTGTAAGGCTTGACGGGCAAGTCATCACAACTTATCTGCTTGACTGACCTTAAGAACAAATCCTCCAGAACTCAGTTAAGACTCTTTCACAGCTGTTTGTTTTTTCTTGTCTGTTCATTTCTTACAAGGCTGCCAAGATGAAGATATTTTGACTATTACTAAGAACTCGTATACAACCACCACTAATTTTCCAAGGATAACAGATTTCACAAGGTAATAATTTACAGTAATTTTCAACTGAATTCTCAAAAATCTTTAGTGGTTTTGAGCTCATCTAAACCACTGTGTCTATTCTTATTCTAGTTTCCAACCCACCTACATTTTTCACCCCCTTTCCTCCTTGAAGCCAGGAAATTAGGAAAACTTATTGAAACTTATAATTTGCAATTTGTGCATATAGTTTCCTGTGTGCCCTTTCCCAGCTGACATTTCTTTTACCTTTTTCATTGCATCATTCTTTATCTTAAAGTGAAATTAATTTACTCCTTCATCTCTTTTTATCAGTCTTGGCTTTTCCTTGTCTTAGATAATGTCTTCCTTTCTGTCTCTGTTTACTCAAGGAAATTTCAAGCCTCTTCACTCATGTACTTTTGTCTCTGAGCTATTGAATAAGTTTTGATTTGTCACTCGTGTGCTCCACTGTAATCATCTGTCATTTAGCATATCATGGAGGTTTATTTCTTTGTTTTTATTTTGATTTTCCTGCTGTTTTGATTGAAGTTTTACAATTAAGGGTCACCAAAAGTATCTAATTCCTACCAGTCTTTGAGTTTATCTTCATGGCTCTAAGCATGCTTACAGGTTGACTAAGACACCTGAAGTAGTATTTTGAGATATGGGAAATATTCAAAACTCTTTATTAACATTTTCACTTTTTTGTTAAATGAAAAGTAATTGTGAGTTCCATTGTGTCACACAGGTAGTCATTAGTGTTGAGTGTGTCTTTGCGTAATAAGAGAGTAGATCAGAGCAAGGCTTTAAGATGTATACATCTATTTGCATACAATAACTATAACAACAACCAAGAGACCTAAATGGTTCCTGATGCAAGTAATTTTCTATTATTTTTCCCCTTCTGTTTTTTTTAGATGAAAGATCATTATGAATGCAAAAAGGTTGCAAGACAATGTTGTGTTTCTTTTCAGTGAAGATATCGCATTGTTCCAAATAACAGAGCAATAAACATTAATAGTTGTGGGAATGGAACGGGTTGGGATTAATAGTAGTTTAGCCTCGGCAGCTTATGCAGGAGGCATCAGCCTGAGACCATGGAAGCAGGATGCTGAGAGGGAGATACCTGGTTATGGAGAGAAGAGAGTATCCATGGGAGTTGGTATGTTAATGGAGTTATTCTATAACAGGTCATGTTTCTGGTTCTTGCTCTATGTTGGTTTGGGACCTACCACATCGATCATGTTCGTGGTCCGTGTTCGTGATGGGACCCCTGCCCTCAGATATGCTCATGTATTGTTACATTCTAAACACCCCCAGATCTTTGGGTGCTGCCCCTCAAATCGTCCTATTTGGACGTTTGTTATTTTATCCACCAAAGTTCTTTATTCTTCAGGTAACTCTATTGTTTCCATCCCTCTATTTTTGCCACACTCCCCTCAGCTGGACCAGGCTCAGGGTCACAGCGAACCGGACTGTGACAAATAGTGGTGGTATTAATACAGGGTTTTAAATGTGCTGATCTTGTCCTTTCAGTGTTCCAGAAGATTAATGTTGTCATGAGACCCACCTTTTTGAGAATTTTGGGACTTTTTTGAGACCTTTTTGAGACTGAGGCTTTCCTCATGGCAAGCCAACTCAGCAGTGGTGCTGAAATCAGCTCTGACTGGATAAAGGATAGTTCCTTCAGGGCAGATCCTGACCACCAACTCAAAAGAACAGAAAGACTGCACATGGGAATAATTAGCATTAGAAATGAGGGAATTGCTTGTTAACCAAAAGAGTAGGACAACTGTGTAGCCGATATGGATTAATTCCTTTGCTTGCTAAAATATATAAATAATGAAGAGTTTTCTATGACCTCGGGACACCCCGCAAGAAGCCATGGGAAAGGCCAACAGGACTCCACTGGATCCTCACCTATCTTTGGCTGAATCTTTCTCTCTCCTCCACCTCCCTCTTTTCTATTTCTTCCAATCTCTCTCCCTCATATTAATTTACTCTTAAATAAAATCTCTACTACTGACTTTGGCAGATGGTCTCATTTACACCTTAATTCGGGCAGAGCCATCTCCTGTAGTCAGATCATGACAGGGTCTCAGAGCCCCACACTGCTTTTCTATAAGGGCTGTGCTCACAACACATCTGTTGCTCCATCCATTCTCAACCAACCATGTAAAGTTTGCTTTGCTCTCATCTTACTCGAGAACTTTGAAGCTCTGTTTCATTTTTCTGATCTAGCTGTCTAATGCTTTGCTTTCGCCCCCAGAGAATAAGCATTTCATGTGCCAATGGGAGTGATAGGTTTAACCACAGGGAATGCTGTGTGCAGACAGTACATTTCCTGCAGTTTTCACTGACATCTATCCCATTTATTTTATAAACACAATGTTTATTCCAGTGGGTCTTTATCAGAGGATTTTGTCAGCTTGCAGACCTGTTTTTACACTGCTGCATATCCTAGTGTCACTTCTCACGCAGGATTGCAGTGGAAATGAGTCTTCCATAAATATCTCAGGACACAGTAAAATGCTGGAACGTAGCAAAGAGAACATCTGCCAAAATTGAATGTTTATGCCACATGCTCTATTTTCTATCGTGTCTCGATGCATTGTATTAAATGGTGGAAGTGGCCTGCCTGTGTTGGGTGGGTTTATATCCATTAATATTTAAGGATTTCTCTAGCTTTTTGTATCTTTGCATTTCTGAACAGAAATCAGGCAGCAGTTGACTTGCATTTTGACTTCAGAAGGGTGAAAAACCACAGTAAATAAACTTTTCATCACATATTTTGCAAAATACAAGCAAGAAAAGAGAATACACACAATGAGCACTTTACACATGCCTTGATTTCGCAGAAATTATTTATCAGAGATATTTTGCTTGTCTAAAACATGCCACCGTCCATGAAAGCCAAAAGAAAAACTATTTACAGGCTCTTAGGTACTATCACAGGGTGGCATTTTAGCTACCTGCCTGAAATATGAAGAACCACTGTTGCAGATACTTGTGGTTGCAAGGAAACAGGTCTACTTTATGTTCTCTTAATGCACATAAAATAAGTTAAAAATCCACTCCTGTTTTTCAGCTCTCATTACATAGTGGAGGGAATCCCTTTTGTTTGACCCATCTTTCCTGCCTGTTCCTCCCAGCTTCTCCTCAAGTTCATGCTTACTGCTACTTTCCAGGCAGGCATATTTTAAATAATGTTTAAGTGGCTTTGGTTTGATAGATTAGAAATCTCTTGAGTTATAAGATGAAATAGGAAAAATTCTGTCTACAAAAGCCTCATCAAGTTCAACTATGTTGATGTAGTATGCATGAGTAATTGTCCTCATATCTAGACACAGACTTTTGACAATAGAAAATCAAAATTGAGACTTTCCATTGTGAAATAAGATTTTTTCCCCCTTTTGCTTCCCTAAGTTTTCCAACTTCTTAATCTTTAAGTATTAGAATGAAGCTTGATCCAAAATTTGGGTATCAGTAAACATAGAAAGCAATTTCTTGTAGTCTTAAATACAGTTCTAGATGTTCTAAATTAAGACATATGGTATTTTTTTTAAAGATTCCAAAGTAGTAATTTTCCTTTAGTATTTTATATATATATATGTAGTATTCTTATGTAAAGAAATTTTGGGTGGAAGGGGTTTTATGTGTGAACCAAAGTGAAATCCCCTGTGTGGGTCTTTAAGCAATGGCTCTATATTTGCTCCCAGGTACTTCATCAATCATACAATCTCTCCCAGAGCCACAATTGTGTGGTGTCTGCCTGGAAAGCAAAGCAGGCCAAACTGTGTTTCCTTCAGCATTCTGTGGAGCCCAGCAAGTTGCTAAGCGAGGAGTTGTCAGGGGCAGGGTTAGAGTCATTACTCCCCAGCTGGGAATTGAGACATCCCAGCTGCTTGGTGCCACCCCAGAGGGACCACAACCACCAGGTTTCCCCCCCTCTTCCCAACCAGCTAGAGATGTCTCATCCCTCAGCAGTGTCTCTCCCAGAGAAGGCACATCCATCAAAAAGCTTCTAACCATGCCTAGTTGGAAAGTGTTTGCCAACTTTTAAGGATATTTCACCCAAAGCCCTGTTTCCTCAAGGGTTTGCATTGTGTCAGGTTTCAAGCAGCTACTCAGGAAAAGAAGGGATCCTCACTGAAAATTTTCATACAGGAACCAGAGGAAGATACTGTGGTATTTTAGAATGAGCACAGATGTCAATGAAAAGAACAAAACGTCCAACACTGAACCTTGACATTGATTCCTTTAGTCAAATCTGGAACTGCCTTATTTAATAGAAATTTATTTTTCAATGAACTTGCAGAGGTGTGAGACAGGAATATATTCTTCTGTCTAAAATCCCTCAACTATAAAATGCAAATTATACATTCACACCCACCTCAGAGGAGTCTTGTCAGGAGTAATTAGTTAATGTGTGTGAAATTCTTTAAGGTTGTGGAATAAGACTGCAGTGGGTTACATGCTGCTACATACAAAATTTAAAACCTAAGTGTGAAATACATGCTGTCAGTGCAAGGCTCTGTGTGCTATCTCAGAAGATTAAGCTGTTTACATGTTGGCATTTTGGCAAAAAAACAGACACCAAATTACTTGTTTTATTGGTTTGGATTTTTTCCAATAATTTGAATAACAGTGGTTCTCTGTACATGACTATTCTGTGTGTGCTGATTGGTAAATTCTTGCCAGAGGTTTCAGCAAAAATGGTCTTGGATGATAGCAGCCTCTCCGCTGTATCTGTTGCCAAAATATAGGCATCTGATTGCCCCTCATGGTAAACTTCTCTTTCTCCTCTGTATTAGAAGAGAAACCAGGGATCATTTTGCTTCCATTGTTCATAAGGGCCATTTTGAATCGGAAACAAGAAAGAAGTAACAGCCCTCCCAGCCTTCTGCAAACTCTTCTCTCAAGTCTGTGCATGTGGAGCTGCTCCACAGAGGTCAGGCCAGGCTCAGGGCCTGGATCCTCCTCAGGCAGGATCTTTGAGAATATCAACAGCATCTTGTCACAAGTCTCAGCTCAATCATAAATTATTGTGGTTTGAGAATGGTGCTTCCTTATTTAGTGTTTCTGCTGAAACACCCCAGACCATGTGCTGCTCATTCACACAACCCCATCCCCCTGTGGTGGCGGGGAGAGGAGAACTGGAGACACATAAAAAGATAATGGGTAGAGAAAAGAACAACTTACTGGAAACAGCAATGTGATAAGAAAACCAAATGTACCAACAATGAGTATTTACAAACTTCAAGTTAAATTTTTATTTCCTTCTAAAACTTCTTGCTATCCTGCAGTTAATACCAGCCCACTTTCTGGAGGTGGAGGCACTCCCATGTACATATGGAACAGTGTCAATACCACTCCTGTCCTGTTTAAGGTTTTGAGGACAAATTTCCAATACTTTCTGGTGGTCTGTTTGTTTCACAGTTTTTCCTACAGCTAAAGAAGGTTACTTTATGGACAGTCTAATTATTTTTCTTTTAAAACCTAGCAAGGTAAGGTTTTATCAAAATTTATCTCACTATTAATCCATACTGCAAGACTTTGCTAGGTCAGATTTTTTACTGGTATGTTCACTGGCCTGTGAGAAAATCGATGCAACTTGTATCGAGATGAAGTAGCTAAAAGAGCTGGCTCTTTTTCAAGTGAACATGCAAAATTCATTAGGGCCATTGCACATCCCTGCTGTTGGCAGAAATGCAGAGAGAATACACTACAACTAACGAAAAAAAAAAGAATCCTGACTGGTTTCTGGTAGCAGGAAGAGAAAAACTGAGATCTGAGGTATTAGAATACTTGCTGTAGCAGAAAATGCTCCATAGGCCAGGCAGGATTAACCAAGGAATAGGTGCCAGTGAGCTCATGATTGTGAATTTTCTCTCACCACTAATAGAACAGTTGTCATCCAGAAAGATCATTCAGCCAATTTCAAAGCCTTGTGATTTTGTGGGTGTTTGAATCTGAATTGCATCTAGAGCCTCTATACTAATAAGCCCTCTGAAAACATTTTGCAAGAAGTTTGTTCTCTATCAACAGCTTGGATGCCTTGATTGCAGAGAACATGCTGTTTGATGAAGCCAGAAGCTCATCCTCTGACTTGAAAGGTTTTCTAGGAATCAGTGATAAAAAGTACAGTGATTTTTTTTCATTTTATTGTATTTTTGGTATATCAAGTGCCAAGGAAGAACATGCTCCAGCCAGCCATGTCAAGAGTTTACCTTACTCTGGGAATACAGTGTCTGTCAATTGGTTTCCTTAATAGTGCTTTATGTGCCAGAGAAAAATAGTTCTGCCATGCAGCTTGGGCAAAGGTTGCTCTCAAAAGTGTAAATAGGTTGCTTTCTTTAGCAGTTTGATCTTTTGCAAACAACAGAGAAATGTGTGTCAAGCCAGGCTCTAAAGCAAATGCCAGTATCTCTAAGTGTAGTTTTCTTGCAGGCTGGAATTATAAGGGAGCCTCCTATGTACATTCTCTTCGATTATATTGATCTAGAAAGTTCCTCAGTAAGCCTCCCTGAATGAAACTGAGTCTACCAAGTTTTCTGGCTGAACAGTTTTAAGTTGCCTGCCTTCTGGAAGCAGTGCTGGGATCAGAAGTCCTGCTGTGATGGTTGCAGTCTAGCAGGTCACTTGTCTGGGTTACATGCTAATCAACTCAACCCAAAATGCTGATGGCATTAATATAATCCGTGTCACTCAGGATGGTTGTTTAATGTGCAAACACCTTGTTCTTGTCACAGGAGGGATTCACCATCCAGGAAAAGTAAAACTCAAAAGTAAGACTGAGGTATCAGTTGGACAGTTTTATCTCACACCATTAGTACGTGAAGTTTTATAGTGGAGGAAAATGGGTTCAGCTTTCCCTTTACTCTGTGTCCTCTTCCTCATTTTCTGGTTTTCTTTCCTCAGCGTCTCTCATTCCTCCTACATAAGACTTAGAGTGAGTGTAATAAGCAGAGTCTAAGTGATTTTCAACCTCAAAGAGAAAAAAAATACTTTGTGCTGTATGTGTAGTCAACAACGAGAACAGAGTTTTGTTTTAAATTGTTCTTCTTCTTCTTCTTGCAGTTTAAAAATAATCAAACTGTTCTGAACTTTTTATTAATGACTTTAAAGAACGGAACTTATATGCCAATCATTCTTCTTCTTGAAATGAATTTTTAGGACAAGAATTTACACTGAAGGTGCTGATGAGATGTGAGCCACCCCAATGTGAAGAGTGTGAGTCTAACCTCTTCCTGAACTAACAATGAGATTGAATGTTTGGCCAAATGGGGTTATTTTATCTGCCATAGACTCCAACAAGGTAAATTTTTGAATTTGCAAGTGTGAGGGAAAGACATCTAGCAGAGCCAAGAAGAGTTCTGGTAAAAATAAAAATTCCATATAGACTGTGTATACAGGTATGAGTCATGACAAAATCAGTTTCTCAGTAATCCAGATGAATGAATTACACAAATGCATAGGATGATGTGTTTTGAACTTTTTCATCTTACTGGCATACCATAGAAGTAATGAAGGCTGTTTCTTTGTTGTGCTGTAGAACAAGAAGAAGAGAGACTGGAACCAAGTCCTGGCATTTTGGAGGATGTTCGTACAAAATGAGCAAATAACCCAGGTCAGTCTTATACCCTGGACATTGCTCAAAGGTAAGAGAGTTAAACGTAAAAGAATCTCACATGAAGCAAAACCAAGGCAATTATCAGCATGAAAAACAAGGAGGGAAAATTTGGAAGACAGTGAAAAAATCAAAACCTCTTTCCAATGCCAAAATGCACATTCACTTTGCAATCTAATCATGCAAAGTTATCATAAGGTTTCAGTGTGGTGGGACAATAGCTATGACAGCAAGTGATTGTTTTCATAGTTACTTCAACAAGGAGAAAAGGACCAGGATAATTCTGAAGAACTATGTCACCTCCGTGGCTCAGCAGGCGAGCTACTTCAGGACAGCTGAGGAGTCCATTTTTTATAGTTGTTTGGGCTGACTGACTGCATCTTGGGCACAAATAGCTTCTCAAATGGAGTGGTAAAACTGTGGAGATTTGTGGGCTGTCTGTGTATCAATGCTACCAACTGCAATCTAACAGAGCAGCCATAAAAAAATAGTATGACAAGTGGAATTCTTCATACATTCATTGTCTCTGTGAGATGCTAAATTTATGGAAACAACTCCTTTGAATGTTTTGTTCCTCTGAAAGCTGCTCTTTTCAAAGACACAAACAACAGTTCAGATGAGTTTCATTTTCCAAGTGCATTTAATATTTCAGTTTCTTCTTAATCTGGAATAGAGAAATGAGAATATCCAGTATTTGAACATCTGCCATCAGAATTTGATTAAGTCCCATGGCTAATGTGCACTCTTCATGCCAGGGGAAACTGGGACCAACTGTTTGCACTCCACATGCCTTTTCTCCATCTTAAAGTCAATGTACAGGATTTACATATTATTTACACAAAAAATGATTTTAAGTTATTTTCACAACCAACAAAAGTTAAGAAATTGTCTTTTGTTACTGACATTTTTTAAGCACATGAATATTAGTTTCAATACAGTCTTTCACAAAAATTATTCTTGTAACAGTTTGGAAGCAGGCAGTGTCACAGAGTAAATTGAAGTCATTCAACCAGCACCCACTGGTGCTGAAGTGTGTAAAATCTAGGTTGTTTTCCTTTTTTCCTGCTGTAGATTCTTTGAATTCGTTTTGGCAGCTCAGTTGCATTTCTCTTCTCCCTCCTTTAAAATACCAAGGTGCTGCAGTGTCTGACACCTGTCTGTGGAAGAGAGTTTAGAGAGTAGAGAAGGAAATCCTCATCTTCAGTGGAATGTTTGGGAATTTGGTGTGGTATGGAGATCTGATACAGATATTTCTGTAGTATTTTATAGGACTACCTACATTTTTATCACTGACATATTGCTGTACTATAAATATAAATACAAATATATTTTATAATGCTTTTTTTGTCTCAAAATTTCCCCAATATTGGCCCTCTAAAAACAGTTCTCATGGGATGGTGTTCCTTTCACAAAAATCGGGTTATTAGGTATTATTTTGGAAGCACCAAATTTCCCAGCGATCTGTGAAGATATTTGTGGATTCATTTGCATTTAGACAGCCCTCTCCCATAGATTAAAGGTAATTTCAGAGAAGTTCTCTTTCTGATTTTCTTTATGGTTAGTGAAGAATTTGATTTCTTTTCTTCTTTTGAAAGTAGAAAATTCTCATAGCTAAATGATCCTTTCCTCCTGAACTCTTAAGGTGACAGTGGGAGAAAAGAAGGCCAGTTGTGCTAAGGTGTGGAACTACCAAAAAATAATAAAAAAGAGATGGAGAGTTGATGATATTTTCCTGAGGCGATTATTAAAACATCTGTTCTACATGTTTCTCAGAGGAATTAGATAATGGCCAGGTTTCTGGTGCGTTTTAGCAAATATCTGTATTAGCAAAGGTATCTCTTCATTTGCAGAGTCAGACCTGTGCCTTGTAGAGGAGTGGTAAATTAAGTGATACATTAAGTGATAATCAAATCCATGTAAGACTAACCTTGCCCTTAACATTAGCACCACTGTAATCTGTAATTTTCTTTCAGAATAAGGAAAAGGGAAGTTAAATATTTCCAAAAGACCTCATGGAGCTTTTTAAGGCATAATTTATGCAAACTTAGGAGTTACATTTCTGCCTCCTAAAGGCTCTGTGGATCATATTACAAGTACTTTAATAATTTTAAAATGTAATGAAATTCCACTCTTTGACAGTAATATCTTTAAAAAGATTTTAAAAGTTGTACTGTTAAGATGGTATAATGTGAATATGCTTTATATTAATTTAAATATTTGTTACCATATTTTCTGATTCAGCATTTTCATTATTAAGTAATTCAGGAAAATAAAAAAAAAAAAATTATGAGAGCACCTTGGTGAAAATAAGAATAAAAAATCGTCAGGAATAATGACAAAGGCTATTGATAGATTTAATTCCTTTAGAAGAGATTTCAGGTAAAAATCACTTTTCTTTGATATCCCTCAAGTGAATATCAGTACAAGTTGTATCTTTACTCCTCTGTTCAGCATCTGTCTGTGGATGATAGATTAATTTTTCTACACAGTAACAAACTTTCAGCAATACTACTGAACTGAAGCTGGAAACCATGTATCTGTGTTTCCTTTTAGAGGAAAGTCACGCTGTTTCACTTTTTAAAATTTTTGAATTTGATTTCTTTATTTCTAGTCTGCTCATTTAAAACCTGCTTTAATACTCAGTGTAGAAATGGCTTCTTCAAAGTTAGCACTTTTTTCTGAGCTGTATGTTATGTGATGGATGTCCTCTATATCACATTATTTATAAAATGTAGATTTCTTTTCTACCTGACTTATGTTGTCTGATTTCTATTTGATCCAAGTGGTTATTAAAGTAGATTTATTGTTCTGCCTTTCAATTATAACCCCAAATATGCTGAGCTGGGGATTGGTTGTTGTTTTTTTTTTTTTTTGGAGGTGGGGGGTAGGCTTTCATGGGTGTTGACAGTGATCAATAGCCTTCATCTTATTCAGATTAATTTTTAGTACAGTAATTTAACGAATACAAGCCGCACTGTTTTGACCAAAATTTTGCTCTCATACCGTGAAAGCGGCTAATATTCAGGTGCGACCAATATGTGAATAATTTTCTGACATTTTCAACCCTGGGAGTGCAAACCAAGTCAGTGCAAACTGCAAAGTCGAGCTCCTGCCAGTAAAACTCTGCATTTACGCGGTTGTTACAAATTGATACTCTGTTGCGCAGTGGGTGGAGCTGCTCCGTGCAGGCAGCACAGGGGGTGGGGAAGGCGAGGCAGCTCTCTCCTGCTTGGCCCTGCAGCTCGGGGGAAGCAGGGACAGCTCTCTCCTGCTTGGCCCCACGGCTCGGGGAAAGCAGGGGCAGCTCTCGCTGCTTGGCCCCGCGGCTCGGAGGAGGCAGGGACAGCTCTTTTCTGCTGGCCCCGCGGCTCGGGGGGAAGGCGGGGCAGCTCTCTCCGCTTGGCCCCGCGGCTCGGGGGGCTCCCGTCCCTCGTGCCGCCGTCGCAGGAGCAGGCAGGCTACATCCCCGGCTCCCACAGCCGCCGCAGGTGCCGGTGGGCTCTGTGCCCCCCCTGCCACCGCGGGGCAGCGCCGGGCAGGGGTGACCGAGCCCAACGGTGGCAGCGGCCGGCCCCGAGCATCCCTGCCGAGCTGGGCCACCCAGCCCTGTCGGCAGCCCCGAGCCCTCATGGCCCGAGCCGAGCCAGTAAACCCCGCCCTGCCGTGGTTCTGTTACTAATTGGCAACTTTGTTGCACGCGGGTCCTCGCTGCGAACACAGAGTGGCTTATATTCGGGTGTGGCTTATTTATGGACAAAAACCGAAATGTTTGCCAACACCCAGCCATGCGGCTTATACTCAGTGCGGCTTGTATTCGTGAATTTACTGTATTTTTCTCTGTCATTCATAATTGAGTTCCGTTATCAATATTCCTCATGTATATTGAGTAAGAGCAAGACTGCACTGCCTACACTGCTTCTGTAACTACTTGTGCTGATACTGAACTATGTTTCTTTCCGATCCAGACTTGGAAATACTCCTTTGAACTTTTAAAAAAAAACTTTTAAAAAACTTTACAGAGATGCTTCTTGGTTTTTTTTTTTAAATTTTCCTTCAGCTGGAAAAAAATTTTACTTAATGAGAAATCTGATTTGCAGGTTTGACCTGGTAAGGAGGCATTGCAGGGCTACACTGATCAGCAATATCACGGGAGCAAGTAGCTTCATTTTGCACAACACTTACTGGAAAACCTTTTTTATTCTTGTGACTTTACAGTGTGTATTGAAGTACAGCTTATGTAAAATTTATTCTGTGTTCTAGGTTGTTTTTTTTTGTTTGTTTGTTTGTTTATTTTTAATGAAAAGGTGTTTATTCTGATTAATTCCTTTCTAAGATAGCTTCAGAACAGATACCTTGCTCTGTATTTGATTGGTTTCTTTTTCACAAAGAAGTGGGTTTATCTTTCTGGTCAGATTTTGAGTTTTCTTATAGCTTAATTGCTACCACCATCACAAAAAGAAGAAAGGTTTTAAAGCACAATTACTGCATTATTTATCTCTGACATGGGCTCAGGCACTTCCCCTCAGTTCCTTGGGAACTCTGAGTATGACTTGCAGCTCCACAGGCTTGAGGAAGATGCAAAGAGATCAGTCCTGTATCAGGACTTTGTTTCAGTTATCACCTAAAACAGCGTAATAATTGTGTTTTGTGCTAATGAGTTACCTGTCTGGCTGTTGGTTGTTCAGCACTCAGGCAACACACAAATTCTGAGCAAAAGTAATCACTAAGTAAATATGGGATGAAAAGAAAGGACTGGGAGCGTTTTGATTAAAATGTCAAGTGCAAAGCAGATATGATGGCGCATGAAAAATATTTTTTCAAAAATAAATAAACAATTAAATTGATTCCCTAGCCTTCAGTATAATGTTGAAATAGCTTTAGGTAATTATGATAAATGAGGCTAAATGTGATGTGCCTCCTAAGTCAAGATATTAATACAATTTTCTTGTGACGAAACCCAATGTCAAATTTGCCAAAGCTATCAATCATCTCAGAGATGTGGTGTAACCTCTTGCTGATGGGTTTAGGGATTTGCATATGTATAAATATTTCCACATTACATTATATATAGAAATTATTTATATATATATAAAAATATATATGTATATAATGTGTATATATTTTTATATAAATAACTTTAGTGTCACTGCAATGCAATATATTATAGAATAAATGTTTTCTATGGCGTTCAAAATGCTATATCTTCTTTAAACTGGTTGTGGGTATGGCTGATGCGTATTAACCTTAATTGACTTACCTTAATGACCAACACGCAAACCAAAGGGTGGCCCATCACAGAAACTTTGGAAAATAATGATGTTGTGTGGAAGGGCCTTTACTGTGTATACAGTGCATCTCTAAAGTGCTTAATATACCTAAGGAAGATAGAGGAAAAAAAGATAAGGAAGGAAAAGCATTTGAGAGTTGAATGATGAACACTGGAAAGGCTTGTATTGATCTGACAGCAGGTTTAAATTGTAGGTAGTTGATGGAGTGAAAAATAAAGAAAAATTCATTAATCAAAAATATCGAAGAGCAGTACTTATGCTGAAAATGTGATGACCTGACTGCTGTGGTTCTGAGTGTGCTGAGAGAGAGTAGTTCCACTTGGGAACTTCTTAAAACTTGTGGGTGCCTCTGCTGTGACTGCCAGGCTAGGGCAATAATAAAGGCTCCCAGGGATGCAAGAGCAATACAAGGGTACGTGTAAACACACATAGCACTTCTTTATATTTGTGACAATTCAAATACTTCTCCATGCAGACATTTTTAGAATATTAATAAAGAAATACAATTAAATAATTTTGCAGCCAAAGTCAATGTGACTTTATAGTGTTCTTTACTGGACCTTTGTATCTATGTTGTCAAGCATAATTGAATTTCACATTAAATTTATTCCAGGTGTCTGCTAGGCTCTGTGGTAAAAACTCTTCTGTACACCTACACTGGACCTCAGAGAGACAATGACAGGGGGTGGAGACCAAATAACACCCACACAGATGCTTCCAGGCCCATCACTGGGCTGTGGAGCATATTATGGGATGTAGGAGAAAAGCAGTTTTGGGTTGCATAGGACTCATTTGGAGATGTTTAGGGGATAAACCTTCGGGAGGCATCCATTTTCGTAATTCCACTACCAACTTGCATAATTTAACATAATGAAGCATAACTGGATAAAATGCTCATTTTCTATTTCTTCTACCATTTAGGTGCACTTTACTTAATTTTCTGGTAGAAATTTCAAAACAACTAGTATACTTTCAAGGTTCTGTTTATCTACATGGAATCCCATAACTGGAATATACCAGAATTTTAAATTCTGCTTTTTGCCCTCTATTTTGATGCAGGAAGGGTTAAAATTGCTAACCCAGTACCGCAAGAAATTGCATTTCATTTTGGACACATGCTGAGGGGTGTTGCCCTTATTCTCCAAGGTACTTCAATACTTAAAGGTATAGCTGGGCTTTTAGCAAGACTTTGAAAATCACTACCTGGCACTGACGAAATTAAAAGGGAGATGAAAGCATTTTATACCTGATTTTTTTTTTTTTTAATGTAGCTATTCTGTCCATAGATATCTTTGAAAACCTTGATCTGAGGTATTTTTCAGATTTGTACTCATATTGCCTACTGAAGTGTTTTATCTTTATCCCTCCTTGAAATGATAGTGTAGAAGGGAACTCAAGCATGACAAACATAGCCTTTGACCTGAAAGGACCAAATCTCCGTGGTCCTCTTTATTTTCTTTTCCTGTTTTTTCCTTTTTTAAAAATTTTTTTAGCTCATTTTCTTCTTTTCCTTTTCATGTTTTTTTTTTTTTTTTTTTTTTTTTTTTTTTTTTTTTGCCTCCAAATCATGATATGTGCTCTTGGAGCTTCATGGAAAATGTATTTTCCAGGTCCAAGGTTGGCATCATAACCTCCAGGCTTGTCTGCTACAGCTTTTACTTGGCTTCTTAAACAGCTTTGGTGTGCTGTACTACAATAACTGTGTGCACTTCTCATCCCTGCTGCTTTTCCAGTCTCCCCTGGGCTTCTCTCAGGTTTCCCAGAGCAATATGCATCAAATAGTGCCTTTGCTCTTTTAAACATTGTGTGGGGGTTTTTTATGGTACAGAGATAAAAATGGTTTTATCTGACTATAAAGACTTTTATATTATTAAAACAACTTGGGAAACCTTGGATTTGGCTCGTGAAATATCTTGGAGTGACCTGGTTCACTTTGAGCAGTGCAATTTCACTCAGAAACCATGTTAATGTGTTTGAGGAGGTTAAAGGAAGTGTTTAATATTTCTCTACTCTTTACTTACAAGCATTTCCTTATGTTTTCCACTGCTTCTGAGCTTATACACCAGCTTGTGTCCTTTTGATCTTCCTGTGGAGGGATGCCCTCCCAGTTAATGTCCTTTTGTTGGACCTGGAATGTTTGTGGCCTCTGACCCAGTGTGTATTCAGAGATATCTCTCTTAAATGCTATTTTTCTGCTCTGATGGTTTTGTTTTCCTCTTATTCTGGACCATTTTTTCTCTTGTGTAAGAATCCCTCTTTCTCTGAAGTTCTAGCCAGCAAGAGCTCTCTCTGTTGGGCAATAAACAGTTCCTCTTCAGCTCTTTTCCCCAAAGACAGGGAACCAAACCACACCTGCCTTTGTGGGTTCATCGGTGCTTTCTCACTCTGTGGTTGCAGGTGCTGATTTCTCATCACCAGCTGAACCCTTGTGACTCCTGGGCCAGTCCTCCCCAGCCCTGCAGCTGATGTTTATAGTGAAATTATCCATTTATTTTGCTTCTGACTGTGTCTGACATACAATGTTCTGGTCTGGGGACATATTGTTTGGTGATGAATCCTATGGGAACAGTTTGGGATCATCCCTTGCCCCAGAATCCTTGCCAGAAGGCATCAGGGGCTGAGTTCAGGTGTTTTAGGAGTCAGACCAAAGCATGGAATCACACAAAATAGCTGAGCTGGGAGGGATCTGTGAGGGATCTGTGTGGATCCTCTGGTCCAGCTCCCCTACTTGAGCAAGCACATCTGGAACAAGTTTCCCAGGACCATGTTCCTTCGGCTTTTGAGTATGCCCATGGATGGAGACCTCGCAGTCTCTCAAGCAACTGTGGAGAAACTTCTTCCTTTTGCTTCTTTCATCAGTTGTGTGACTGCACTTTGGTTGGTGATGCAAAGCAAAGGGGGAAGGTGCTGCCATCTGTCACCTCCCCTGAAGGTGGGCTAAGGCAGAGTGCCTTTGTGGATTTCCCACCTCTGTAACAAGAACCCCACACTTTATTGTGAATTTGGCTGCAGGTTTCTCCTGAGTCAATAATGGAGCCCAAGTGAATTGTCTCCCAATTTAAAATTATATCAAATGTATGAGATTATAAAATATATAGAGAAAAACTGAGCAAACACTGTGATTAAATATTTACTGTGTATGACTATATCTCGAAAGACAGCTGGTGATGAAATCAACACACCATGTTAAAATGCTTTTTTTCCCTCCTTCAACAAAAGTATTTTAAATAGACATTGAATTGTGAAATGAAATATATTTCCTATTCAGTTGAATTCCCTATTTATCAGCCACTTCACCTACCATGCCATGCACCTCACATACAGAATCAAAATTACCATCTGCTAAATCCAATGCAAAAAGCAGTGGAAGAAGTACATTCCCTAGAAAATCAAATCAATATTAAATTAAATACATTCAGAACTCAAAAGTTGTCTGTTTTAAAATTATTTTTGTTCAAATATAGAGCTCTTTCATATACAAGGGTAACTGTATTATTTATTTACATGTGCACATATGCTAAAATATGAATATTTATCTTTCAGTTGTCTCTAGGGATAACCTAAAGCAGCTTAGTGTGGTTTTAAGACTGTCTGATACATCTTTTTAAACACTTAATAACTTGGAAAGGCAACAATATATTTTGAATAACTGTACCGAGGTATTCCCTTGCTCAATTTTAGCTGACCTAGTACTGTAGTCTTAAAACATCAGAACATTGCAATTTCTTTTTTTCCTTTAGTGTCTGGAATTGTATAGAATGCACTAGGAGGATTCTTAATTACTTTTTAATTGATTTTGGAGAGTACAATGAAGAGGTTTGCCTTTCAGAACAAAATTTCCCTTAGCTCTACAGTACAGTTTTAAAGTGTTTGTGGCATCACTATTTAAGGTTGCATTATCTGAGAAGATTTTCATTAATAAATAAAGCACCTAAGTGGTTAAATTTGAAAAGGGTCATCCAAGGATTGTTCCTACTGAACTCTATAAATTCACGTGAAATTCAGTATATCAACTATTTATCTATCTTTTTATTCTGAGTTGTGATCTGCTGTTGTCATTCACACTAAAGAGTTGGGAGTTCAACCACTGTGGGATTTTTATGTCAGAGCATTTTTTTGAAATTGCACAATACATAAAAAAACCCCACACATGTAAAAATATACATAATAAATCAGACCACTGCAGAATGACTGCATGATGTAGAAGAGCTTCTCAGTAACATATATGAAGATTGAAATCCCAAAGCCAGTTTAAAAGTCACAAAAGAAATATTCCCAAATATTTGGTGAATGAAGTACATCCATCTTCTACCTGATACTTTGATAGCAACTTTCTCTTTAATAAACACTGCAATGAGTCCTTTCCTGTTTATTTGATTTGAAATGTCAGTCCTTCACCAGGATCAATTTAAGCATGTGATTTCCTTATCCAAGCTGTCGTTTAAGAGAAGCATACTTTCTCCTTCCTCTGAGCTCATTAAACTGTCCAATAGTTGTCTTTGCATGCATGCTTTTGTATGGAGGTAATTTTCCCAGTGAGACAGAAGACAGCTGAATTATTTTGACAGTGTGTATGTAATATTGCAGAACAATATGTATTTTTTAAAACAGTTTAGATAATTAAGTAGTAAAGATTATTTATTTATTTATTTATTTATTTATTTATTTATTTATTTATTTATTTATATTAGGTCCTTTAGGTATTCTAGTGATTATTGGAACATTTCATTAATCTCTAAGGAAATCAGTAAAGCACACTGCTGACTTCGCATATAAAAATACTCTCACAGAAATCTTGGATGGTGGTCTGTCTCAAACCAGCAGGGGGTCATAACTGTAGAACTTTGTCTCCTTAAGGTTTGTATCCACTTGGCTGTTAGTCTTGCTACTGAAGAGCCTAATTTGGGATTGATGTTATTATTGCTGGACCTGCTCCATGAATGCTGTTCTTGCTGGGAAGAGGTGACTTTGACAGTCTTGCCGAGTGGACATTGCAGCTCTGATATTTCCAACAGGGGATAGGGGATTGGAAGGATACTGCCAGACATCTGTTTGTGTGCAGCTCTGGAGCACTCTTCTGCCTGCTCAATTTTTACATAATGTTCTGAAGGCACATTAAAGAAATTGTTGGGAGAATGTAATAAATCTTTGTCAATTTAAGTGACACAGTCAAGGCAAATTCTTCTCCAGTAAAAACAAAGAAAAGCACAAAAGGCTAGAAGTAAAAATTAGTGCCTCAAAACAATATCAGTTTGCTGTGATACCTTTGTTGCCTTCCTGTAAAACAAAAAAACCTCTCTTTACGGGTGTCTTGGGTTACACTACAGTGTGATACAAGGTATCTGTTCTATCACCATCTGTTGAGGGTGGGGGCAGTGATACTTATCTCAATGGCAGATATTCTGCTAATGGGCCATCCATTGAAACCAGCTGGGGCATTGTTCTTTATCTTTTCACAACCCATCCTTCCTCCAGCCAGTCATTTTCTGCTAATGGCCATTGAGTCCCACTGTGGGACTGATAAAATTACTGCATCCCATTGGAAGTTGCTCCAGCCAGGGGGAAGAGCCCAACATTTCTTACCAAGATAAAAATTGAGATTTTGGGATACTAAGGTAGCCCCTTTCTCCACTGGACTCCAGAGGAAAACCGGATTTCTCCACATCACCACTGGACCTCCGGAGGGAAACTGCACCTTCTACAGGAGCACTGCTCCAACTGAGCCACATCTGTCACTGCAGGAGGATGCAGCCACCATGGAATGGGACTGCTGCCAACACCCTGCCTGACGGGGTGTCAGGTTGTACTCTGACTTTGTCAGGGTTTGGAGTTTGTTTCTTTGTAGTACTGAATTTCTATTTTAATTTCCCTAGAAAAGAACTGTTATTCCTAATTCCCATATCTTTGCCTGAAAGCCCCTTGATTTCAAAATTATAATAATTTGGAGGGAGGGGGTTTACATTCTGCATTTCAAAGAGAGGCTCCTGCCTTTCTCAGCAGACACCTGTCCTCCAAACTAGGACAACAGGAACTGTTACAAATTCTCAGATTGGGTTTTGGTATTCTGCTGCCTGGGGTAGAATAACAGTAGTCGAGAGAGTTTAATTCTCTTCTTTGTCAGTCCTCCTGTTAAAGGATTCAGTCTGGACAAAAAGTTACTCTGAATATCTGTTTGTCACTCTTTTTCCTGGAAAGCGAGATGTGTGGCCTTGGAGTTCTCCTAAACTGTAATCTCATCAGGTGATGAGAGTCTGACTCTCTTTCATCCAGCCTCATTTCTCTCTTTTTCTACAAGACACTAAAATTCTGTAAGGGTCCTGGCTTTGTCCTAGAAAAGTGCACCTCCTTCATATGAGGAGATGTAAGATAGATGCAAAGCAACTCAGGGGCCCAGGTCAGTAAAGGTGACTCAGAGTTCTTGGCAACATTGCGTATTTAAACCTGCTCTACTGGCAGGATTAAACTGAACAACATTTGGAAGATGAACAGCAAGTCAGAAAAATATTTTCTTAATGTGCCAGACTGTTCATGTAAGGCTTTTATTGTCTACTGAGGGTCTTGAAGTAAATTAAGGTGACCAATCTTTGGAGCAGGATGCTGAGGCAAGTTGCATTGTTCAGCAGTAGACCAACCTTTGGACACAGGTGTGGATTTCTACAAAACTAATGACATGTACCTCTAAACAGAATCCAAATTACCACCTGCTAAGTTAAGTGCAGAGAAATAGGATATCACCTCTAATGTTACCCATTATCTGAACTGATATGTAATTTGGAAAAAAAATAAAGTCAAGCACATTTCAAATAATGGGACATATTTGTAACTGTGAGAATATATTTATAGTAAAAAATGCTCAAACTAAAAGGATCCCCAACTATAGACCATGGAAAGATTATTAACAAAGGGAAATAAATTTTACCATTACCCAGCATATTCAGATCTCTATTAGTTTTAGCAATCTTGAAATTTTACTGATTCTGACATATATTTCACCAGTGTTTGTGTGTCAGGCATCTGGAAGTAAGAGCTGAAAAATTAAAACGAGAATAAAAAGCAATATTGGAAAAGTCTGATCAATTCCACATTTGATCTTCCTTCAGCACAGAAGGCTGGGGATGTCCATAATTTAAAATAAACTTGACTGGATACCATTGCTGCTAGTTCTAAATTAACAGATGAGAAATCTGCTGCAGCAGCATCCCGTCTGATACCACCTAATTTAAATTAATTGCCTGTCTGTGACTCCAAATCAAAAATTAAGAATCAGACCAAGCCTGCAGTTTTAATATTGCTCCTAACTTTTTAATCCTGGAAATTGTTCTTCCAGAGCTCAGATTTCAAGGACAACTGCTATGAGGTTTTGTGCTGGCTGTGTATGGGGTTATTGATTTTCTCCACCTCATCTCAAAATCTTTTAGCATCAAACTCTGCATACATATGCTATACAGACTAGAGACCTGAACCTGCCAAAATATATTTTACAGCTTCCTCAGAGATTTTGTGATGTTGTATTTGGTTTCAAAGGGAAGATATCCTGGGTTTCATAATCTATATTCTCATTATCTAGGCAACCATCGATGAGAGTTGTAGTTTATTTCCAGAGATTAATTTAGAAATTATGTGTAATGTTTCTAGGGTGTACATCTTTAGTTCAAGGAACTTATCCCAGCTGTCCTGCATGAGTTCAGTACTACAAAATCCATGGCTGGGATGAAGATACTGATTATCAGCTCAGTGTGGTGGATCAGGGAACACGTTCCATAATGGTGTGTGTGGTTTGCTCGATTATGGAATTGATTTAATAAGAAAGGGATCTGAATAAGTTTGGTTGTGACTTTGATGAAGTGCACAGCATCCCTAATTTGATAGGTTATTAATCTGCCAGGTAAACTAAATAACAAATTTCAGGTTTTTTCAGCTCCAGAAATAAAGCAAGGTGTAGTCTGTGCTCTCTCAGTCTGCTCTTTCTAAGTAATTATATTGTTTGGGTGATCTAAGCTTTTACCTTGTGACTCAATCCTTAAAGTAGCACCTTTAAAAGCAGGCATTCAATGCTAGGTGAAATTACATGAGATTTGCTGGTCAGCAGTTCTGTCTTTAAAAGCAGCCTAATATTTCTAGGAATGTCAATAAACACACCCTGCTGAGAAGGTGCTCCTAAACCCAGAGCTTTCTCAGCTTCTCTAGTCCTACCTTGCTTACCAAGGCAGGATTCAGGTTTGAAAGCAATAATGTTTTAATGTGGTCCCAGGCCATCTGAAAGGTGGTTTATTTGCTCTTAAATAAAATTTCAATAACTTTGGTTAAAACAGTTAGATAGGGACATGGCTACTTGTTTGACAGAACCTCTGGTTTCTCTGAACAGTTGAAGCATATCTTTGTATGCACAACTGAGCATGGCTGACAATGATATTTCTAAAAATCAGTCAGTAACTTTAAATCCTGACCAAAGTCCAGTGCAGTGGAAATCTGTTCAAGGAATTGTCACCCAAATATTCACAGTACCACCGCAACGAAAGTCTAACATAATTGGAAATTCTGACAGGTCCCAGAACTTTCCATCAAAGTCACCCTTCAAACCATTCTTCAAAAATACTCAAGCCAAAATTTCTCTCGCAAACTTTGACAATTGAAAGAAGTTGTATTTTCTTGAAAAGTAAAAGATTGTGACTTATAAACTTTCTAAATATTCATAAAATTGTGAGGGAGAAAAGAGTCAAAAGTCATTCTTATATGATGTTTAGTACTTCACAGCAGGTAAAAATGAGAATTTTTGTCTGACGATCATGAGTGATTTCTAAGATTATGTAACTGACCAAATTTTCTTCATTTTTTATAAATTACCTTTCTTATTTTTCTGTCATAACCTAATGAGGTATTATCAATAAGTGGAATAGGTATTTAAGAATAGTAGTCATGCTAAACAGTGGCTAAACCTCTTTGTATTTCAAGAAGTCTAAATTTTTTACATCTAAACATGCCCAGTATATGCAGAAATAAAGAAAAATAAGCTAAAATAGGTAAGTACGGAGAAAATCAAACTCAAAGATGAGCATCTAACAAGAAAGCCAAATGGCAGACTCCCACTTTCTTTATCCTCTTTTTTGCTGGCTACCTTATTTTTCTAAACTGTCTTATGATAGAGATTTAAGTGTGCTTTAATTTCGTGAGAGAGCAGGAGTGCATTTAATTATTCTAGTAGAGATTGGTCAAAACAAAAAAACACTCTACTGAGATACAAGTAGAAAGCTGATGATGAAGGAGGGGTATGATTTCCAGATAAAATGGTCCAAAAAATTTTGGAAATGCAAATCCAGTTTGGGCGAATGCAACCCTGTGATGAGAGTTGGGAGAAGCCCTAGGCACCCTACAGGCCTGCTTACGCCCTCTGTGAAGGCTAATTAGCTGCATAGCATGAATTTTCAATTCCAGATAAATATGCATTTTACAAATAGTCTGCAGAACAAGAATTATTTACTGGACATGTTTGTGGATAATTTGAAGCCTAGGATTAATGCTGTCATTTAAAAAATCCATTTACAGACAGTTTACAAGTGTGTAGGGAATAAAAAGAAACAAGCTCAAGAAATATTTGTTTAAAAATACCCCTAATTTCCCCAGCTGCTAACAAAAGCTCAAACATGCTTCATGGCAGGGAAAAATGAGGACTTGCACTTCCTGGGGGAGCATAATCTCTCTAAAAGCTCTTGGGTGTGCCAGGGTAAAATTTTTGCTTATACTTTGGATTAGGACATGTTTTCCCTCTTGGGGAAAGGAGTGCTCTAAGTTTTGGGAAAGTGTGTGGACAGAGTGGGATTTTGAAGGTGTGGGATTCCAGGGGCAGGCTCCTTTTTCCTTGTCTTCCACTATGGAAAAGTAAGCAAGTGTCTGAACCCACAGAATCTAAAAGTAGTCCTCTAAAAATGAAATGGCATAAGGATTTTCACTTAATTTTTCCTTTTAGTATGCCAAATGAAGTAAAACTTTATCACTCTCTAGTTAGTGGGATACATGTCAGAACACATACACAGCCACACATTCCCACACCTGAGCTTCGAGGAGAGAAATAAAACCAATATTCTCCTTTTCATGCGGAATACAGAGCAACTGGGCAGCTTATTTTTCCATAAATTAGCCTGAAAGCAGCTCTTCTCCTTCCAGGTACTTATCCTAATTTCTCACCGTAATTAATTCATGGCTCGTTTATACTCATTTGTCCTTGTGCCAATAGTCTACTGGTTGCTTAAGTAATTTTTCTCTCCCTTCATGTTTACATACCCGGATATATTTATAGGGAACAGTCATATCCCTTCTTAGCTATTGTTTTGAGAAGCTGAACAAGCCAAGCTCTTTTAATCTCTGCGTGTAAAATAAATTATCATTTATTTTGCTTGAGCACACTTGTTTACTAGGAGGTTATTTTTGTTCCACTCTGTGCTTTAATTATTCCTTGACTTTCCTATTTGTCAGGAGCAATCAAGAATGAAAAAAATTGGAAAAAAAAAAAAAAAAAACAGGCAATGTGCAATGTTTTTCTGTACCAAAGCAGGCTTGGGACCCACAATGTCATACGTAAAAATGACAATGGGATGAACACAGGCAAAAGTCATGTTAAATACTCTTATATTTCTGGAGTGCATTTAGGATGGACTCTTTTAATACAAAAAGTTACAGTGGGTGTTAGTAAGTAGCATTTGCAAATTCCTACCAGGAAATAACAATTCAGGAAAACAGTTCTTTTTAAAAGCTAAACTAAAAAAGTTATATCTTTTGTGTAAGTCCATCAGGGAAAATTTCTGAATTCTCTGATTGGAGAGAATACTTGCTGCAAATACAAAATTTTTTCCTTGCTGTATGTTAAACTTGCAACACTTGGCGCTGAATGAAAAGTATTATTTCCCTTCTCGTGAATATTCCAAAACTTGTCCTCTCCCAGACATGTTTTCTTCCAGAAAGTGACTTGATTGCAATAAAAGTGTAGAAAGTAATAATGAACGAAGTATCTGTTTTGGTTTGTAGCAAAAAATGCTTTCTTTCTATAGGTCAGATGAAAAAAAAATTTTTTGAAAATTAATGTTTTCATTAAATTTTCATTCATGGGTGGTACAAACCCTTGTGTAAACAGCAATGTCCCCTTGTTCTCTGCCAGACGTTTTTTCCGGTGCTGTCACATCCCTAGGGATCCTGTCTTGGACATCCCCTTTTTAGGAGTAATGGATTTGACTGAATCACAGAAAGAAGTGGCGCTCCTCGGGTAGAGCAGATTTTTGCTCTGTTGTGTTTTGTGCTACCCTACTTCACTGTGCAGTGTCACACAGCAATGACAGAAACGTGGTGACAATTAGGCAGGATCTTTTCCGGACTTAAACCTTCTGCTTGGCAGAAATTAGTGACAACAGCAAAGCTTCAGGCAAGAGCATCAAAGCGTGCTCTTTTCCTCGCTGCCTCACTGCCTCCAGTGCCCTCTTCCTCAGCCCCTAACTGTGCTTCTGGCTCACCATAAATGACACCACTTTCCTCTGCAAAATTCAGAAACGGGGAGCAATGGACTTTCGGACACCGCGATATAGAACATAGAAAATTGCCCAGAACCAGAAATAGCACTCTGCAAGTACCTGCAGTATGTCTGTACAGGCCAGAGCAGATCAAGAAGGAGTATGGCCATGTTTCCCAGCAGAGCACTTGATTTAATTGCCTTTGGGTTGATCAGAAGGTTTATAACCTTCACATAAATGTGTCCCCGCACATGGATGGCTACGCTATTTTCAAATGTGTGCACAGCAGCGTGCTGTCATGTGGATTTATAAGCTCAAAGCTGAAATGGAGGCATTTGGATTCAACAACAAACTGACAAATAAATTTTGAGTACAAAGGAATCTTTTTACGTGGAACAATAAAAAGATGCAGAAAATTAGAAATAGTCACACATCTCCCTCCTCCCACCTTCTCAAATACACAAAGTAGCTCAAACTAGAAATTTTAATATTTCACAAGTGTAACCTATGTGTAATTAATGTCATATTCATTTAAATATTATATATGAAGTGTTTTAGTGTCAAGACAGTGCCATAAAACCTACATGACAAAAAATAATGATTCAAGTGCCTCATCTTTACCTGCAAGCTTAGAGATTTTCCTTAACCTGCTTTCAGTTCCATTTTTTTAGGTCATTCCCTTAGATAATTCTTGCTTTTTATTTCTTTAAAAATTTAGATACACGTTTTATTTGTTTTGGACACAAACTCAGGTCAAGACATGGGTTAGGGAGAGATTAGGCAGCAGGATTCTCAATGTTGCAGTGAAACATCTTGGGAATCCCATGGTAACTGTAGGTCCACAGGGATGCTCCTGAGCTGCTACTTCTCCTTCTTTCCTGGGACTTGGAATGAGAAGTAGATTTCAGATATTTCCCAGGGACAAAAATGGTGTGATCCACAGATATCAGAACTTGAATTCATAATAATTATTTGGTGGAGAGGAAGCTGAAGAAAAAGCATAAACCCATTTTCTCATTTATGGGCTTGCTTAGTGCTTCTCAGGGAATCTGAAGGGATGGGAATTAAAATCACCTGCTTGCTAAAAGACTTTACCTGAGACTCTAGGAAATATTTATGTATTATTCTTATTCTCAAGATCAGTTATTAGGCTGACCCACTGTAATCAGAGTCCTCTTTTGCTTTGGAATTTCAGATGGCCATGTTTTAGTTTGGTTGTTTGAAAGTGGTTTTAGAGGGTTTGTTTTGTTTTGTTTTGGTGAGTGTTTTTTAGTTTTGCTTGCTTGTTTTGTTGGGGTTTTTTTCTTTTTTGGGTTTTTGGGGTTTTTGGGTGAGGTTTTTTTGTTTTGGTGTTTTTGTTTGTTTGGTTGGTTGGTTTTGGTGGTTTTTTTTGGTTTTTTTGGTTTGGTTTTTTTAAGGGCCTGATCTTTTCTGTTTTGTACTCTATGATGAAAATTATAATTCTTCCTAATTTTCCATAGGCAAACAAGAACAGCTCAAAGCTGCAGGAGTGATGGTTGTTATGAAAACACACTAACAACCTGAGGAATCTGTCTCTTCTCTTTATCAAACATTCATTGGAAGGCTGTGATAAAATTGAAGTACATTCTCGTTTTCTACTTTGTTTTTTGCTTGCCATCACCTATGCTGTTTCTAAATGGGTGCAATTATTTCCTAATGACGTACTTTACATCATATTACACTCCTTGTACCAAAAAGCCATATAACAGACTTAGCCAACAGAAGTTATTCTGTGAAGTTTTTAAAGAGAGGCAGGATAAAATCACAGCTAGCAAACCCCAAACATCAATACACTGTACCCCGTGTGAGGCTTCCGAAAGGTCATCAGTCTAGAAGAAGCAAAAGAAAGCCCCACAGATTTCTTGGCCAGATATCAGCATCCAGCCCATCAAGTCTGCCCTTTAGAGACAAGTCTGACCTATGATAAACAGGCAGTACCAGGGATGCTTCAGCACAGGGAGACACTTGATGGGCGGCTTCTAAAAATATTTTCTGGAGCAGGAATGGGGTGCTGTATTCGTTTAGTCTCAGCAATCACTTTTCTTCAGAAGAGTTGCTGTCCTGGTTCTCTTCTCATGCTCATGCAGCCCTACTGACTTAGTGCTGCTTTGGACATTTATGTCAATGAATTAAGCAATAGATTTCCAAACAAATGTATGCTTCACCACTGAAAATGTTTTGATGGAGGATGGGCACTGGACCAATTCACTCAGAGTGCACTGGGTTAGAGCACATCAGCAAGATCATGCTGATTCCTTCTCCAAGCATTTCAGCTGATGGAGCAATTCACCTGACAAAAAGTCTTGTCTGCCTATACTCTCATGCTGTAAATAGTATCATTGATTTAATGGAGTAAGGTGCTGAGAATTTCTCTTTCTCTTGGAGTCTAGTCTGCAGCACAGCATTTGGAGAGGAATGAATTAGCCTGCTACTTGTGCAATCTGCCCACTTTTTGGGTTATGGGGCAATCAGACACCTCCCTGCAGGCTACTGGGGCTCTGGGTGTAAAAATATACCACTGCAAACTGAGTGCTCTGTGTGGAAAGTGAAAGGATGACTGAGAAGAAGCTCCTCAATGTGCTTCACAGGAAACAATGGGAAATGATACTGTTGATGTCTTCCTAATTCTTAAAATTAATACATAATGACAGTCCATCCCTTGAGCTAACTAAACAGCTTAAGTAGAAATATTGGATTTTAAATAAAATTATTCTTAACACAAGCTTTCCCTTGGAAGATAAAATTTTTCTCTGCTAGGAAGAAGCATAAATAGAACTTGGAAAATAGTTGAAACATCTTGTTTTGTTTTGACTTGATTTTTGCTGATCTTCGTTTCAAAAATAGACAAACTGATTTAACCATTTTTCTTTTTAGCTGACAAGAAACACCATGCTTTTTAAGAAATGAGTGTTTTATAAAGGAAGCATTGATAAGCTGTCTCACTTCTAGGTGCTGCCTGAATATCAAAACAGTTATTTTAAATGCCTGTTCTACAAGAGGGTTTTGTTTTGCAATCCAAACCAATAAATAATTCTTTTTAGTGCATAGTTTTATTTTCTGAGGTATTTAGCAGTCTGGCATTTTAATGATGGTTGCACAGAAAGAAAGAATCATGTCAACAGCAAGCCAGGAGCTGTCTCTCTCTCTTGCTTTCTGTTTATTTCCCCTCAGCCCTGTACATCTCAGATGACCCGATACATCATTATTTTTGTAACACAAGACAGAACATATGTCACACTTCTGACCTTAAGAGTAAATTATGCTCTTATTAAAAGTGGAAACAACCCAAATACTTCTCTCTTTTTTTTTTTTTTTTCAACCTAACGAAATGAGAAGCCCGAATTAATTGCTGCTTCCACAACTTAATGTGAACCCAAATCCTGAACGCAGAACTAATTGAGCTTATTTTTATATTGAATAACATGGGCTGAGTGGGAGGTGATGTCAATTCTTGATTACCATTCTAATTGCCCTGAATACCTCCCTGTGGCTGTCAGCAAGGTGATGCTTGTACACATGAATAAATCCAGCACACTCTGCAAACCCGATGCCACCAGGAGAAGCAGTCCCTGAGTGACAGGCTGACTCTGCCTGCTGCTTGCAGGGGAAGGTGCTGTTGTGCTCTACAGCCCTTAATATAGGACACATGACACTAAATCCCATTAGGAGTGGGGCCAGTAGCATGGTTATTTATGTTTTCAGCAAATAGAAGGGCCAGATGTGGTGGCACAACCTGAGTGTTTTGTTTGATAATTAGCAGCATCAACAACACAGGGTAATCTTCAGCAAATATTTGCTGTCTAAAGGAGCATTTTGAAAGAGACAAAAATTTTACAGATTTCAGTTTAATATCATTTCCTCCCCAGTTCAGCTGCACAGTTAAGCTGAAATGGATTAAGTTGATCTTTTCCCATTATTTGCGTTTCCCTTTATTTTGAGAAAACCACCGCATGAATGAGCAAGTGTCTTTCTGGATGAAGTTTCATTATATCAGAAAGCTTGATTAGAAAGTAAAGAGCAGCTGGGATACATATTTTATGAGCTTCCTTCGAAAGAAAGTTCTTTGAGCATACCACTGTCATTCAGTATTTCTCTGGCTCCTTCCAGCTTCCATTTCTTTCAACCAAAGTTTCTTACTAATCAAGCACACTGAAATTACCAGAAAAAGAAGAATCTTCTGAAAAACAAGGACCCATTTGATACAAACTCTTTTTTTTTTTTTCTCTAAAAGAAGATGTCTGGTTTTCTGCCTCGAGCCTGATATGAATCTTGCACTGCTGGTTGGGAGTATGGGTCCCCGAAGTACTGGATCTTTCCACAGCTCCAGAGTTTCAGATCTATTTCCATCAAAGAATTGCTGAGCACGTATTGACACTCAGCAAGTAAAGACTTTTCTGGTCGCAGGAGTGATCACAGAATATTGAACTTCTAAAATTTTATTCAAATAGAGCACTAGGCCAATACTGGCTCAAGGGCATGCTACTAGACTAGACTAAGGAAATTGAGGCTGGATGACCTCAAAGAAAGAAGGCTCTTCCCCGCTTTTTGACAGGGAAAATAATTTTGTCTCCCAAAAGAACAAGATGAACAAGACTTGTTGACTCTCTTTTTTTACCTGTCTCAAGTAGGTTGGCCTGCATGAGACTTGTTCTGTCATTTGACTCTCCCCAATTCAGGCAGCTGTGTTTTCAGTTGCATTTTCATTCTCAACTACTTCCGGGAGCTGCTTCATTAAAAAAATAAATATGTATGTACATATATAATAAATAAGTATGAACATATAAATACATATATATACACACACATATACATACACATACACATATACATATACATATACATATACATATACATATACATATACATATACATATACATATACAGTAATTTCACGAATACAAGCCGCACCAATTTGACTAAGATTTTGCTCCTAAACCGGAAATGCGGCTAATAATCAGGAGCGGCTAATACAACCTCAGAAGTGCCTGCCAGAGTGCTGAGCCGAGCAGCTGCAAAGTCGGCATTTTGCGATTGTTACAAATCGCTACTCTGTTGCACCGCGGGTGGAGCCTGGCTCCCTGTAGGCAGCACGGGGGGCGGGGAGAGAGGCGGGAGAGCTCTCTTTCCTCCTCTGCCACAGCCCAGGGGAGAGACGGGGGGGGGGCCCGGCGCCGCCATTGCCGCGGCCCGGGGAGGCGAGGGGGGACCCGGGCCGCCCCTACCGCGGCCCGGGGAGGGGGGGGGAAGCCCGCGCCGCCCCTGCTGCGGCCCGGGGAGGAGAAGGGGGACCCGGACCGCCCCTACCGTGGCCCGGGGAGGGGGGGGGGAAGCGCGCGCCACCATTGCTGCGGCCCGGGGAGGGGGCGGGAAGCCTGTGTCGCCATTGCTGCGGCCCGGGGAGGGGGGGGGAAGCCCGCGCCGCCATTGCTGCGGCTCGGGGAGCCGACGGGAGCCCCACGCTGCCATTGCTGCGGCCCAGGGAGGATGGGGGAAGCGCGCGCCGCCATTGCTGCGGCCCAGGGAGGGGGGGGAAGCGCGTGCTGCCATTGCTGCGGCTCGGGGAGCCGGCAGGAGCCCCGCGCAGCCATTGCTGTGGCCCGGGGAGCCGACAGGAGCCCCGCGCAGCCATTGCCGCGGCTCGGGGAGCCGACGGGGTGCTTTGTCCCCGCCCGCCGCCGCCGCGGCAGGCGCGGGGAAACTCCGTCCCTGCCCGCCGCCGGCGCCACGGGCGCGGGAAAGCTCCGTCCCCGCCCGCCGCTGCTGCCATAGGAGCGGGGGAAGCTCCGTCCCTGCCTGCCACCGGGGGGCAGCGCCGACCCAGGGTGACGAAGCCCAGTGGCAGCGGCGGCTGGCCCCGAGCGGTAGCACCGGGCTGGGCCACCTGGCCCCGTCAGCGGCCCCTAGCGGGCCGAGCCTGCACAGCCTTAGCTGAGCCAGTAAATCCCACCCTCCCGCGGTTCTGTTACTAATTGCACGCGGGTCCTCGCTGCGAACGACAAAGCGGCTTATATTCGGGTGCGGCTTATCTATGGACAAAAACCAAAATGTTTGCCAACACCCAGTGATGCGGCTTATACTCAGTGCGGCTTGTATTCGTGAATTTACTGTACATATACACATGTATGTATGTGTGTATTTGGGGGGGGGGGTTGATAAAATTGTACCTATGAAGAATCTCTCTGATTTCCTTAGTCCTTTTTCCATTCTGCTCATGTGGCACAATCCAAGTGACACAGATGCTCAGGATGTCTCTGCTCTTCTTAGGAGCCGAGTGAACCTCATGACACAGGGAGATGTCTAGACAGGATATTTGGATATTTTCAAACAGAATGTCACTGAAATGTAGTGGAGAGTCAACTCTGCCAAGGCAGCAGAAATATCATCGCGGAGCACAGACAAGGGTGTCAAACCCCTTCACTGCTATATTCCATTTTTAATTTTCACATGCTAATTGCATTTCTTTCATTCACAACAAGAACGTCAAAGAAGTTGTGTCTAGTTAGAAATCTAGCTTTTAAGTCTTTCAATATATAGGCATGTTGGTTTGTCTCCAGTGAATCTGGAAATCTTTCAGCAAGGAAATAAAATTGCATTCTGAAATCTTGCATCTTAAAATGTTAGGTGAGACTGCACATCAGACAGGGATTAAATCTCATTCTGCAGAGTTTTCTATTAAGCACCTCTTTGCAATGGAGAAAACATGACCACATATTTTTGGCTCATTTTCTCCCGCTCTTCCCCTATCTTTTTAGAAATAAGCATTTTGGCTTGTAAGCTTAGCTGCAGAAAATACCTTCACTGTTAATTTTTCCCCTAATGAGCTCTTATTTTACAAGAGCTTTAGGTAGTTTGCAGGGCTAAAATGAAACAGCATAAGTTCTGAGCTACTTGACTCCATAGCCAACAGCTCACAGGTGCACGGGAAGAATCCCAGACCTTTTGTTTTATTAGAAATACAGCTGGAGACGCCAGCTTCAGAAAATCAATGTGTCAGAGCTTTGTGGCAACTCCTGGTGGTTTGTCAGTGACATCTCATCAATGCTGTGGCCCCAGCAGAGAGAACATCATAGCTTTGCACGTATTTTATCGATATTATTGTGTTTCCATTGATCACCTGCCACTGCAATGGAGTTGTTGTGATGTATGGTCTCCTGCTGCTTTTCCAGAGAGGGACTTCTTGACCTGAAGGGCCTGCCAAGCCCAGGGGGTCTTTTTTGCAGCTTTGACTTGTCGGCATTATCCCAAAGAACTCATAGCGAAGTAAAAAGCAAATGAAGTGCAAAAGAGCTAAAGAGAAAGGGTAAAGAAATGGGTTAGTCATTTTCTGAGATTCCCAGAAGCAGGAGATTAAGGTCCTGAGACTGCCTGTGTAGAGTGCATCTGGAGGAGGGTATCTTGGTGCTGTTTCACATGTATAAGGTGATAGAGGCTGAACCTTCTGAAAGGAGGGTGTTAAATGACTCAGAGAGTTCTTTCCTGAGAAGCTCAGGCTCTGAGGGGATGGCAAGGAGGCAGTGGGAGGGGATTTGTGGAGAAAAAAATACTCTTGAATGGCACTAAAGCATACAGGCTTATATTTGCTCTGAAGTGCCTGCTCAGAAACCTAACTTCACAGAGCACAAAACAAATACAAGTTAAAAATATTTCAGATGCAAAATGGAACATTAGTCACAATGTGATGATATTTGCCACTGCACTGTTGATGTGCTCCCTTAAGAATAGGCCAGTTTTTTCAAGCCTTTCTTGTAATGTAAGGAAGCACAACATTAAACTACTGACTTTGTCCTACATAAGCACACGTGTCCATTTATAGAAACAGTAAGCTAACAAGGAAGGTGTTAGTTTATGAAAATACACAGACATTCACATACAGATTTTAGTTATATAAAGCACACTTTTATTTGCTTCCAGGAAAATTAGAGTAAATAAATCCCATTCTCTTGATTCCCTTACCTCAGTTGGTCCTGTCATAGCAAGAAGTGTTCCTGTTCATCTTTAACATGCTGATCTAGAATGCAATTCAAAAACACTCAGATAAGCAGGCAGCTTCTAGTTTTGAAATTTAACTATGATTAAATCTGCTCCTTAATATTATTTTCAAGCTGTATATTGTTACAGGCAAAACATAAGCTGGGACGTGGAGAGGGCTGAGTGAGTACAGCTGACATGCTGTGAAACAGAAATTTTGCAATGTAATGTATGTTGGTAAAGTCATTAATTCCCTGATCTCCTGCAATTCAGAGCAGGGGGTGAGAATGGTTTTGAGCAGCAGCCTGAACACAGACGAGGAAAAATCACTGAGCTAAAACTAGCTGCTGTATTATTGATTATCTGCAATTTCTGACTTTTGTGTAACTGATTTTTTTCCACAACTGTTTTCAAAAAGTTTGCCGCTAGAAGTACCAATTTCTCATGACTGATATTTGCAATATGCCTCTTAACAAGGATTGTGGATACTCTAATTTAAAATATTAAATTTAAGTATTTAAATTTAAAATAGTTTCTTCTCAAATTGATTCCATCCATTTTGAATCCAAAATAAGGCAATCTTTTAAAAAATCTTTTCTTTATTTTCACCCCCTCTCCTAGATAGATGTCCCAACAAGAATAATTGATCTTTTCTCATATCAGGCTATAATTTTTCAAAATTAATACAATTATGTTCAAGAATTCCCATATTTGAAAGAAAGTCAGGACAAGAACTATAAAATCTACACAACTTCACCTTGTTTTACAGCAATCAATATGGGACTTAAGGTACTAAGGATTTAAGAACTGCACTACATTGGTAGAAATATGAACCAACACTTTTGTGTGATTATTAATCTATTTTTCCATAATTTAATATAGCAATCAGACAAGAGCTTTCCAAAACAGTGTCAATGTGTAAAGTAATGTAGTCAGTGTTATTTTGACTCACAAGATTAGAGAGCATTAGAAAGCTTGTTCACCATTAGCTTTGTTCCAGTTTCTTCCAGTCATGTTAAAAATAACAAAACTCTGAAGCCCCAAGCCTGTTTCTGCTTAAAATATAGCTGGTGGTCATGAGCAAGTACTTCAGCAGTTTTATTCATCACAATATTTTTAATAGAGACCTAAATAATTATTTTCAAGAGTGTCTGAAGGGCACTAGAGATCAGTAGCAAACTATAAATTAACTGAAAAAAGAACTTAACTTAATGTCACACAGTGCAAATAATAGTATGAATTACACCGATTTTAATTACCACTTAAGAAACAAAATTGGGATTTACATAGTGTTATAATAGGCTATTTCTTTCTCTTTTAGAAACAGGTCAAGCCTGAGAAAAGGAAAGGCTCTTTCCTCCTTTAAAAAGGCTCCCTCTCCCTTTCCACCTTCCAAAAGTGCAAGAATCTGGTTTATTCATGAGCGTGTTGTCACAATGCCAGATGTCTCAGTGGTGGCCTGATTGTCAAGGAGCAATGTGGCCCTGGGTTAGGAGGTCAGGGCTGGACTATGCCCTGTGGATGTCTTGCTCCCAGCCACATTGACTCCCTTGTTGCTGTCCACCTTCTCAGCTGAGCTGGTGGAGAAGCCACAGCAAGGAGTTTGGTCTCTCTGCCTTCAGCATTAGCACAGAAATGACACAGAAATAAAAGTATCTACAGTGTTACAAATGCATGCTAATTATACAAGAATAGATTGCAGATGTTTTCTAGTGATGAATAGCAGCTCCTGCTGCAAGGATACTGGTTGGTTTGAACGGCAGCACTTTGGAGGGTCCCAAAGTGCTCCCTGGACAGAAATCCTAATGGGATTCATGCCAAAATATATATCCAAGTTTCTTTTTTGAATATCTTAAGATGATAAACAAATGCATTGCTAATTGTTTCTTTGAAAGTACAGCATTAGCAAAGAAATGTGATCACATCAGCCCAAATGGAGTGATTATGTGGCTGCCATAAGTGAATCAAATTTTATGACCAGGGTTTATAAGCTAAATGTATAAGCTGATTTGATCACTAGTAGCAGACAGAGTTTATAATGGGTGATGGTTCTATCTTCATTCGTGATTCGTGGGGAAAATTTTTGGCCAAATCAATCAGTTCATCAAATTACTTGCAAAGGGTCTGCATGGTTGTGTTAGAAAAAAGACTAACTTCACATGTTCAGCAGGCAATCCTCTAGAAATATAGGTCATGATTTTGCTCCAAAATTAATACAGAAGCCACATGATTTATTTTTTTATTTCATATAGTTCATATCTAAATTTGTGAAGAGTAGAAGTATTTTTTCTGGTATGAGTTGCATCTTGTGATGTATCCCAGTCACATTGTAATTCAGTTCAGCAGGAAGAGTGGTGAGTTTGATATGGAAATGCTTTTGCCATACATGAAAGAAAGTTTCAGAATTTGTTTTTCTAGGGTGAAAAATGAAAATGTGAAAGCTGTATGTCATTTAATTCTAAAAAATGACCAGACCAGATGTCAAAATTATTAAAGCAGGATGACAGCCCTTGGATGCCAACCCTTGAAAATAAGACAAGTAAGACAAGGAGATATTGAAACTAAACTGAAAATAAAACTAGACTGAAAATAAATTATGTGTGTACATTTTTTTAAGAGGAAACAAAAGTCTGTCTATAAAAGTTAGCTTAACCATTTCCTTCTAGCAGTCAGGAATATCAGCTGAACTTTGCCAAATTATGGGGAAATTTCAGCCCTATAACTTTGATGACCTGTTAGCATGGTTTTATCTAAGGAAAGCTGTCTTGGGTATATCCCCCAGAGAGGATTTATAAAGTGAACAGACTTTATAAACTGGCTTTAACACGAGGGAGTATTTTTTGCCTATTCCTGTGATTTCTGCTCCCTAATAAGCCCCATCGGATGCACAGGATGGAATGGAGGTGGGTAAGGATGTGGAAAGCCTTCACTGACATGCTGATGATAGTCAGGATCAGAATGGTCCACAAAAAGTGCTCTTATACTTTCTTTTCCCATATATAGGTTAGCTACAGTCAATTATAGGCTCACCTGTAATGTTGGCATTGGAACTAGATAAATTATTACATGACAATGCTTACTGTTCTACTCAGAAATAGGTTTTGTTTGTTTTATTTGGTTTTTTTAATCTGCAAATCACCTCATAACCTTTTCTTAAACTCCACCTTTCTCAGACAAGTTGCTGTAAACAGATATTTAGCTAAGGTAATAGGTAATAAGGTACTTATATCCTCTATTTGGAATTGAATTTCTGCTCCATAACAGAACAACAGACTGGTTAAACATTGGGTTCTTCTACAGTGCTGCTGGTCATTCTATTTCTATTCTAGCAAAGCTAATAAAAAGCCTGCTGGTTTAGATCTGCTGTCTTATTCTTAAAATTTTCTTTGATGTAATCAGACCTTTACTGATTGATAAAAACATGAATTTTTTTTTTCCCACAAAGATAATTGATTATCACCATTAATTTCTGAAGAAAAAAAGAAACATTAATTTCTGTTAAAACTTTTTATAAACTATCTTTTTCTTTGCTAAAAAAGAGCCACATACATTTTTTTAGCATCTCTTAGCTGTAGGATTACATTTGTGAATTATAATTTCACTATTTACCATTTTCCATCACTACCATCAGTCTTCAGCTTTCAGGAACCTACCAGCTCAATAACATCTAGTGTTTGAAAGTTATATCTAGAAATTAAATATCAAGGTTTCTATAAAAAGAAAAAGGAAACAATATATGCTAATAACTTATTTGGTTTGAGAAATCTGTCAAAGGACCAGAATTTTTTGAGTAAATTTATCACGTGCTTGGAGGAGCGCATCATTTCTCCACCATTTTGAGTTTCTATTTGTTCCCAGGCAGTCTGGGAGAGTTAAGCAACTACTTTGTAACTAGTGGCTATTACTGTTGTTTTGCTTGCCTGCTGTTATCTCGGGTCTTTTTTTGTAAACTGCTATTTTTTTCACTTATATCTACTCACATTCATGTCTCAGTCGTGGAAAGGGATTAGATGAAACTAAAGGGGAGGTGACTCCTTTTGTAGTTTCCACCCCCTTCACTTGTCTTAAACCATAACATGGCAAAGCAGAATCTCAGGCAAGCTTCAGATGTTCTTCATCTGTTCCTGTGATGAGGGTACAGGTGGCTGTGAAATGGGGGGCCCATCTGCTGAACAAGGGTCAGCACAGCAGTTTCCATCCTGCTTTACTCGGGACTCAGGGTCTCTGTGCTGCCTCCCTATCCCACTGCTGAGCTCTAACCCCTGCCTCCCACTCTTCTCATCCCACCTGCCCAAGGTCAGTGTCCTCCCAGACCTTGTGATTTCTGTCAGGCCCTCTCACTGACACCCAGAAATACATAGAGTAGCAAATCTTCCAGGAAAACCGCAACCTTGGACAAACTCAGAGCTAGAGACCTTGGTACTTTATTTAGTAATATATTATAATGGTAATTAACCTTACTGCTGAAAATTGTGCCTTTCATTTAAATATGTCTGCTTTTAATTCCCACTTCCTTATCCTTATATTTTTTTTCATAACTCAAAATCTCTAATTTTCATCAGTAGGCTGACATCATAACTTTAGCAAAAGTTATCATTATCAATGGTAAAGTGTTTGATTTTCAATTAGCAAAAAACAAAAAAACCAAAAAAAAAAAACCAAAAAACAAACAAAAAAAAACCCCCAAAAAATTTCAGACATTTATGTAGTATTAACACACTACTTAGACCAAGATTGTTGAAAGTGCTGGAGACTATTAAGTGCCATTGTAAAAAAACCCATAATTTCAATAAAAGAATTTTTTTAAATAAAAAAACCACAAACAAAAGTCCTTTACCATGTAGCATTATAAAGTCAGAAATGCCCCTATGTTTGTGAAGAAACAGCCTGAGATCTCAGTTGATCTCTTCTAAATGGGTCAGACTCAAAAAGGTCCAAACTGTAGGACTCAGTTCAGCATCAATGGACAGGAAATTTTCTCATGAAAAAAACATGAGCTTTGTGCTTGTTACTTTCAGCACTGCTGATTTCTGGAATTCTGAGTTCCAAAATCACCATTTGGCAGCATCCTTATTGGTATTGGTGGTGATGGTGATGGCGGTGGTGTGTCAGGAGGTAGGTAAAGCTCAGTAAACCAGGTTTTAATTTGCATCGAAAAATAAAAAAAATATAATCATTGCTTGTCTTCAGACAGTCCCAAGGGTGTTGTGGCAGAAGGAAACTGGGTTCAAAAAACAGTCTATGGCCCCAGTTCAAAATTGCACTACTGGGACTATTCCAGAGAGCAGAATTTGAAAATTTAGAGCTGTGATTCTGTTTTGAACAGATACTCAAAAACAGTCATGGCATAGGAAAATAGAAAACAATATTACATTGGTAAAAGTGCATGGAATAAAATAGAATTAGAAAACTACACTTTAAAGAGGCAAATCATCTTAATCTGATGAATTATGAACCTGTGAATATGGTGCAATTCAGAACCATGCTTAAAAAATAAAAAAACTATTTTTTTTTTTTTTCTTCCTCACTGCCTCCGGGTCCTTGAGCACATCCTGACAGAAACATTTTAATGGGCCTGATACTGCATGTCTGTGGTCATGTCTGAATTAAGAACAGAGTCCTTGCAGAATCCTCAGACTGCTGCGAGCGCCTTCAAGAGCAACTGAGCTATGTCAGCCCAAGGCAGAGCCTGTGTTAGCTTGTCCTGGCAAGTGACAGGTCTTATTAATGTGCGTGGGGCACAGAGCTAATGTGTCCATTCTGCTTCTGTAGCTGGGAGAACATCTGCTGTGGCATCGCTCTTGCCCGTGTGGTGCAACATCTCATGTGGGTACTGGTATGAGAAAATCCCTGCGTGGCAGACACCCGGGATCTAGAGGTGCTGAGAAACTGGCTTTTTTATTTCTTTCTATAAACTTTAAAGTATTCTGGACAGGTTATTGTAGATCTATTTTCAAAGGAATAAGAGGGTGATGAGCTTAGTACATGGGGATAGGCATGACCTTTGATGAATCAGAAGTCCAGAATCCTGATGCTGAGATGCTTTGCTCGATTTTTGTGTATATGTTCCTCAAATTATGCTTGGCTGTAAGGCAATGGGTTTTTTATAGCCATTCAGCTGGGGAGCCCCTTTGACCTCTATTTGCCATAAAAATGTTCATGACTTAGCCCAGTCACCTATATTCAGAAACCCTACACCTGGGAAACCAGAGGCTAACTGCCTTTAAACCATAACATGCTGTCCCTTGAATTCAGAGAATGTTTGAACCTCTCCTAGTCAGAGAAATAATCAGGTTGATAGAGTTGGCCTTAGTATCCGTAACAATTTTTGTACTCAAAATTAAGGTAGAGCCCTCACCCCTTGGAGAAAAACACTCTTTTGTGCTCTCCATTGTGCTGGGTGACCTTCAGGATTGCATCCTCCTTGTGCTTCTTTTTTAACACAACCCCTCATGTAGGGCTAATCTAAATGCCGCAATGCAGCCTTAGTAATTCACCAAATAAAAAGAAACTTAAATATTACGATGGTGTGAACACAAAATAGCAATGCACCTAATAAAATCCTTGCTGGTGGAGCTCTCTCATTGCTGGCAAATGGCACGGCCCATATTATTCAGTGTATATTAAACAAGCTGTCACCTAAGCATATTTGTGTGAAATAATACTGGATGAAAAATGCTCTTCAGGAATTTTGAATGTCTGCAGCATTTAATGTCTGCTCACTGCATTTGCCAGAGCCAGCATAAAATGTACTAGACTATGCGAACAGTGTCCTCCTGTCCTATTGTCAGGTCACAACACACCAGGAATGAAGATTGTCCCATAATTTAAAAGTATTGTACAGTGCAGCAAGATCACAACTTCTGAGCTCTCAAGTATATCATAACAACCACACTGATAGTTGTCCATAAAATAATGAAAAACTTCAAAGTATGAATTTCTGGGGTAAAAACCATCAGTCTGGGGGAAGGAAGATATGGAAACTTTCCACCCCCTTCCTTTTATAACCCAAAACATGCAAGGGATAAAAACCCATAAAATTTGGAATAGAGTACACAACTTTTTTCACCTGTGGACTCTTAGTTCAAAATCAACTTAGGCTACCAGTCAGGGAAGGTAATTATCAGATCTCACAGCTGTTCTGTGACCTGCATGGGAGAAATTAGCTATGGGCTGCGATCCTTTTTCCTCTCAGCAGACAGGTAGCTGCATCTCATCCAGAACAGCTCAGCAGCCTCCTGGGTGGTCCTGCAGCAGCCAAGGACATCCTGGCCATGGAAACAGAACTCATCCCAAGGTGCCAACACACACTCTACAAGGTCATTTAAGGTGTGGAGGAGAAACTCTGCGCCTCTCCCAGGGATGCAGATTCTTCCCCTACCTTTGAAAATGAGGCAGAAGGGGCAGGGTTGGCTGATGGCAATTGTGGTGAGAGCTGTGGCCTGGGAGCAGAGACCCCACATGTCACTCACAGCCCCCCTGACCTGTCCTGTGCAATGCTTGGGGAGCTGAAATCCATCTCCTCTTCTCTACTGGGAAGGGCTGAACCAGGAGGGATTCACCTCAGGCTGGTACTTGGGGGTGGGAGCAGTAAGTAAGGTACTCCCTCATTTGACAGATATAAAATCGGACTGCAGTTCAAAATATTCTGCCTGTAAGACTTACTAGTCTTTATTTGTGTTATTTATGCTTGCATTTCAGCAATGCTGGTTTCCTCTGCATTTACTTTTTGTTATGAATGGACAACAAACACAGGCAATGTTGTCTTAGCCGTGGTAAAGAAGTGTTTGCTGTCCTCAACTTTGCAGCATTTGATCTTTTCTGTTATTTTTTGAGACACAGTCTTTTCTGTCCCCAACTTTAGAGCATTTGATCTTTTCTGTTATGTTTAAACTATTGTCCACAGAAGTGAGCTCCTTATTTGATTTGTCTCTGCTTTAATTCATACTGTGGGCAAATATAGAAGTAATATGGTCATGCTGATTTCATGTCAGACCAGTACATAATTCCTAATTTTATTCTATTCACTACCAATTCTACTTGTTTCCATTCCATGTCTCCACAGAGTCATTCAAAGGCATCATTGCTGGAAAACTGTCTTTGTAAACTTGAAATAGACTTAAACATTTTTTCAGTGAATAGGTAGACATTACTTCATATCTTGATAAAGTACTGGTTTGACATTTAAATGTCATTTTGACACACTCCTGACCTCTACATCTTTGTTCCTATGAAATTTTTCTAGGGTTATAGCACACTTAAAACTATTTAAATCAATCTTAAAGGGAAAAAACCCAACAATTGTCTGACACTGACTAGAGATAACTATTTTTTATAAGCACAGAAAAGTGGTGATTCTTGTTCAGCATTAATATTTAATAAGGATTACAATATTCATTTTGGTAGATAAGAAATTCACTTGAACTTTGTAAACTGAAAATTTTGCTTCAAGAAAAAAAATAGAAGTAACTTCTCAAACACAGGAGCAAACTTTTTTATTACTATATATATTCTCTGAGTAGATTAAAAAAATTACTTTTCTAGTACCAGAAACTGGTTAAAGTATCATCACAAATGTCTTTCATCCCATGAAATCAATTAAAGAAAATTCTGAAATCAGTAGAATTTGGCTCATCTTGAAACAATCCTTTAGGGAGATGAGCAAGACTTTGAGTAATATCTAATATCTGATCTATTCTCTGAATCAATCTGTCCAGAGATAAAAATAGGGTAGTTTTCAGGATTAGGGTCTTCACATTTTCACAAAAGGGGGAAGGGCAACTGAAACTTGCAACAACAGGATGAGTTTAGAGATAGAGCTCTATTAATACCTGAAAGCAAAAATGAAACAATAGTTAAGGACTATTTTTGTTCCCTTTAGTAGGATAGCATGGAAAAAACAATTTATTTGTGATTGCCTGTAATCCTTTAAAATAAAAGGAAAGAAATACATAAACAGCTGTAATGTAATGATGCTGTTATTTCAGTCATTTCCAGATTACACATGAGTAAATATACATGGCAGGAATATTTATATATGTATATCCTACTGGGTTGTGTATTTTATCTCCTGTCTTTGCAACATCATTTGCAATCTTCCTCTTACTGCTTGTCATTCAGTTGGCAAGTTTTACATTCTGTATGTGTTGGCAGGGAAGATTTGCATTTTGAAGCAAAAGCCAATTTAAGTGCAATACAGCCTTTCTAAAAGACTTGGCTCATTTTCATAACCCATGAGGGCATGAAATGAGATAAAAATAGTTGGGTTTTCTGCTTTCTCTGAAAATGCCTTTGACTGGTAAGACATGTCTAGTAGTTATTAGCTGTTCTTTCTTTTCTTCCAAACTCAGGAAAACAGGCTGTTGAGAAAAGGTTAAAAATAAATCTTGTATTGAAAAATAATTCTTTTGACTTCTAGTAAAATAATTTGGAAAATATTGTAACACACTTTGCATCGAGTTTATTGTAAAGTTTATACCATTGAATGCTTTTTTCCTCAGCTCAGATAACAGGTCTGGAGAGGAGGTATTCGTAGGTTTGGAGAGGAAATGTTTGCAGCTGAGTTTCTCGGGAAAGTCCAGTGAAACATTAAGGGCTCATAAATCTGCTCTGGCTCCATTGTTGTTCCCTGAGATGCTGTGGGATGTTCCTTGCAACCTCCTCTGCATGCAAAGCAAGTTAACCTGGACAAGTGACTGTTATGCTGTGTCCATATGCCACAATTTACAGAGGAATATGAATGGTCTGTGTGGGAGAAATGACCAAGGCATCTCTGTGCCCTGGTAGCCTTGTGTGACCAAAATCAGATGGTTACAGCCCTGTGCTGTAAGCACACAGAAGCTGGGAGCTCATGCCACGTAAGCTGCCGTGGTCTGCACACTGCTCACAGGTCTGAGCACATGGGCTGGGATGTGGGGTCTCCTACACTCCTGTCTCAAAAACCTGGACTTGCATTAACATTTTTGCCAGCCAAGGTGGGTCAAGACACAGGTGACAGACTAAAACACACTTGCACCCATCTACAGCAAAATTACAGAAATATCTCACGAATGTATTTGCATTAGCAAATTATCTATGCAGTCAGGGGCTGTTGGAGAGTTTTGGTGGAATATCCTGCATTAATTTGAACCTATGTACCAAAGAGGTTCTTGTACCACAGCATGTGTGTGTACAGTAGCTCTTGATTGCTACTATTAGTACATAGGAAAACCCCAGTGTGCAGTGTTTGCAGATCAAAACTGCTGCAGTCACAAAGCACAACAGAAAGTCTTACAAAGGAAACAAAAGAAATCATAATGCAGAACATGTATGAAAAAGGAATTTAAATGTTTACGGGAGTCTATAACCTTTTTTATTCTATAAAAATAGGTTTTCAGCTTGTCTAACTATGAATAAGTCTTAAATAATACAATTTATTTTGGATGACTGATTATAGGACTCCAACTAAGGCAGTTTAAATCCCATCTCCTGTCAACACTAGGAAACAAAATTATTTTCTAGCTTTGACATCATATATCATGTTATGTTTCAGCCATAATGCAGCAGGGCCCAATTCTGTTAGTATAGCACATAGCCATGAGGTCTGTATTTTTAGTGTCTTTAAAGCAGCCTCAAGCACAGCAAGATAAAGCAAGTTACCTTTGGTCACTTGATAAATATATTTGGTTGTGGTTTGAAAGCAGGATGGCAGATGAGGGCATTGATGGTGTATTTGTAGACAGATTTCTTCTAATATATACCAAGGACATTTGCAGGGAATTCCTATTTTGCCTGTTCAGAGCTGTGTTTGCAGGAAATTCCTTTTTTACTTGTTAAGTGTTTCTCAAGCTATCCATAGTTAAACTGGCAGACTGGAACCAGGGGCAGTCTCTTCAAGGGCTATGCAGGCATATCCATCTAACTGTAAGGGTAGATTACATTTTGTTTTTATCTCTGGACCTTGTCAGATTATTTGGAAAGCCTGTTCTTCATTAACGCATTTATAACGGACAGTGAAAGGTAGATGAAGTTTGAATAATTTTTCCTTCCTGTAGCAATAATGCAAATTAAGATGTGCTTCATTTATACTGCATTATAAATGCAGTATTTTTAATTCCAAGGATACTATGACACCTTTAGGTCATCTTTTTCTATTTGAAACAATTAAATAAGGTAAGATGGTGCTTTATTTTCCCATTTAGGAGGAAATGCAAGCGGCAGCATATCTCTCTTGCAGACTGGAAGTAAAAAACACAAAGAGCTGACTACTGAGCAGTCCTTGCCTTTCTGTGCTGGACATGTTTTCATGCTGTGGAGTCCCTCAAACTGCCATCTCTCTTCACGCTCATCGACATCAGGCTGGAGCTCTGGTGTGGGTGGGAGGGATGATTCCTCTCCCTGGGGACAATGACATTAGCAACAAGCAGTCAGTCATAAAGGATGCAACCGGAAAGGCAGAGGGAAAAATGACAGTGCCCCTTCATAAATATTAAAGAAGCTTCCCTAAGACAGAAGCAGAAGTGTGTGTTGACAGTGTCAGAAGATGAACAGCTCTATACAATCAATTCCTTTTAGAGAAAAGATTATTTTTTCACAATTATTAATGTAGTATTTAATAATTTTTATTTCCTTTCTCACTCTTGCCTTTTCAAAGCCCTCCCCCCACTTTAGTTGAGATTGGCTACACTGGCTGTTCTATGCTTTGATTCTGGTTATTCATTTTTTATCCAAACTTCTTACAGTTCCCATGGAGAAAGGAGCATCACACACTCTTAGCTTTTCTTCCTGCTTTCCACTACTTCTGATGAACATCCATTTAACACAGACAGTTGGGTAAATGCCAGTTACTCATTTCAATATATTTCAAACTTGAATATATTTGAGGTTTGTGGTTTATGTCAGATTAGGCAGTGAATGAGGTACTTCTTACATTTACAGGTTAAAGGTTTCAAGTAAACCTCCATGCAGATAACATATAGCTGTAGCTCTTTGTACTGGGGAGGGCAATTTTGGAAAGAATTTATTATCAACAAAAAATTGTAAATTGTGACTGCAGTGAGAGTAATCCTAATGTTTTCTTGGCTAATGTAAAGCCAAGTTTTAAAGGACAGAAGATTCACTTTTGCCTTACATTTGCAATTCCCAGGCATATTTCGTCATCTTAAAATTATCCTGGATTGTTTAAATGAAGTAGTAGTTTATGTTCTTCTGAAATAGCTTTTGACACATTGCCTTGCTGGTGAGATCTGTGTACTTAATGAGTCAAAGGAAATCATTTTCCAAAACCCTCCAATATTTTGCATGGATATTCATCACTACCATTATCACCAGTCATCCTGGTGAACAGCAGGGAAGCTGTGTATTAGTCACTGTGAAAGGTGCTGGGTTGAACTATACATCACTGCTGCCTTCTAATAGGAAACAGGATGGCATGATTTACATTTTCTTTGCATTCTGAAAAAGCAGATGAGGGCTCTTTTTCAAGTCCACATGCAGTCATCCTGCTGAACTGGCAGCGGTTCTTTATCTTTCATTAGGGGAGGTATGAAGGAACATTCAGGTAAGGCAGAATGCTGCCCTTGCTAGTTCATGGGAGTCAGCAGTTGGGATTTGTGATATCCATCCCCTGGAACATTTTGCAATCCCACCGGAAGGCCTGGTGAGACCCTTTAGCCCCAGAGCAACACAGCAAAGCAGCCTAGTTCCCTACCCTACTCCCACTTCATCATGCTCCTCCTCTCTAAACCCCACAGATGCTGTGGATGTGGCACCTGAAATGTGCCTGGCATGGTGACTCTACCAACCCATGCAACACTAAGACTGCCATTTATCTTTGCTATTTTTCCTGCAGTATTTTGGTGATTTGTACCATACATAATTTAGAACAAACAGGAAAACATAAAGATAAATAAAGATAAATAAAGGTCTTTGTAAGACAGACTCCTTTTTAAGCGAAGTCATCTGCTCATTACTGTTCACATATCAATCCGAATCAGTGGAGAAATTCTTAGATATTTGAGGGGAAACAGAAGAACTTTGTTGCTCAGAAAAGAATTATTCAAAGAATCTATCATCTTTTGCTAATTTGATTGTTTCCTTGGCTGCAATTCAGATAAGTAGCCACATAAGTGGCAAGTGATGAGCTCAGTGGTGATAATTTAGTTTAAAAATATGCTGTCAGGTGTCTGAAACTTCCTAGGTGATGATGTCAAACAACAGCAGATATGTGTTCTTGACTAATTTAGGGCTTACAAAAAGATTTATGAGAACCATTTTAAACTATCCTACTTTGCTACAGCACCACTACAGACACTTGTGTTTTTAATTTTCACAAGTTCCAATGCTGTTACAATTTACTGTACTGGTTTTATAATCTTGATCACCTGTTGGAGAATTAGAAAAGGTGATTATCCTTTAGTTAATGTGCATGTCATTGTGCTAAAATTACTGTTATTGCAGTCATCTATTATTGCTAAAACGCCACAGGACTCTTCAAGGTTGTGGATGGAACTCAGTAAATTATAAACCTCTGATTATCCCAGCTTGCCACCACCTCTGCACAGGAATTAACAGGAGTAAGAGCTCTCTACCTGGTTCATCCCTTCTGCAACTATGTAGAACAAACAAACAAAGAATTTTTTTTTTTAAGTTGACGTTTTGGTTTAACCAGATAAATGATAAACACGCATTCTAAGAACTAATCTCTCTGAGACAATAATCATATTGATGGCTTAATAATAAACCAGATAGGTTTGGAAAATCAGTATTTATAAAATCTGACCCCGAAGTCTGACCAGAACGCTGACTGCTCATGCAAAATAGCTCATCTCCCTTTACTACTTACTGCTCTCTATTCCTCCCTAACACTCAGAATGTTTCTTCCATCTGTTTTACTTCACGACTTCTTGTTGTATTAACTATATTTCTCTGCTCTGCAGTGCAAGTGAGAGCTACCTTTGGCATCCTGTCTTCGTGGTGCTGACATTCTTGTTGAATGCAGTCTCAGCGATTTGTGCTGAGACTTCTCATGTGTGGCATATCATTGTGAGTACTCATCCAATAAACCTTTAGAGATACCTCAGTGAAATAAGCATATCAGTATCAACGTCACATGTACTGCATGGATTGAAAAATATATCAGAAAGTAGTTTCAGAAATGGTAGTGAAGCCCTCATCTATGCTGCTACAGTAAGGAATTTCTGTAGTCTGCTAGAAAAGGAGAAACATGTAAATGAAGAAGAAGAGAAAGCTATCAGAAAACAACAGAAATTATGGTATTAGCTGGCTACCCCTCCTTCTGAGGAATTTTTATAGTCTGATAAAATTGTCTTAACTATTAAAACATTCTGTTAAGTAAGACTGACAAACTAATCACTTAAGCCCTCTGCTATGACCACCCAGTTGTAGCTTTTGCCAGCACTAGGGCTTCTAGGTATATAAGCAGAAAACAATCACTCTTAACAAAGTTTCCACGATCATAAGCTGCACCATTTTGACTAAAATTTTGGTCCGAACCCGGAAGTGCGGCTTGTAATCCAGAGCAGCTTATATGTGGACGATGGAGCCGCTTCCCCAGCCCCGGGGAGGCAGTGAGGCCGCTTCCCTGGCCCCGGTGAGGTGGGGCAGTGAGGCCGCTTCCCTGGCCCCTGGTGGCAGGGCAGCAGCCAGGCGGCAGCACCTCCGCCCTCAGGGCGCTTCCGAGTGGCTCCAGCCCCCAGCACTGGTGGGACCGGGCTCCGCACTGCTGCTCACTCCTGCGCAGCACCTGAGGCAGGGCACCAGCCCGGCCAACGAGCAGCAGGGCCCGCCTGGTGCTGGGGCCATCCTGGCACTGGGGTGGGCTGACGCGGTGCTCGGGGGAGCTCCACTGCTCACCAGGAAACTTTCCCGCCTGCGACCCCCGCCAACTCTGACAACCCAGGGCAGCAGGTCCCCAGCCCGCCTGGTCCCGTTGCCCTCACCCCCCTGGGTGAGAGCGGAGCCGGCAAGTTTAATAAAAGTGAGTGATTTTTCTCTGGTTTTTTTTTAAGTTTTTAGGCTGCATTTATAGGTTACCCTGACCCGTGAAAAATGTTTGCAAATTGTGCAACTACCAGTAAAACCCACGATGGCGCGATTGTTCCTAATTCGTTACTTTGTTGCATGCAAAAGTGCGGCTTATAATCAGGTGCGGCTTATACATGGACAAAGACCTAAACGTTGCTGACACCCAGGGGTGCGATTTATAATCAGGCGCTGCTTGTAATTGTGAAATTACTGTAACTTTTCTTATATAAATATATCTAAGGTGGCAGTGCAATTATTCAGGATGGGCTTGGTTGAGAGCACATCCTTCTATTACTGGGGCAAAAAAGCAAAACTAGAGGAAAGAAACAAAACAAGAAAGTGAGGATTGTGTGGAAAATAAACACCTTTATAATCCATCATCCAAATAAAATATTGATTTACATCGGATTAACGCCAATATTTTAACACACTTGCAAGATTAGGCTTTGGTAAGGGTGCATTAGATGGCTCTATTGATGTAATATTTAACAGTAGAATAACAATCCTAACCATATAAAAAACCACAGGTCCACAAAATGAATGTGTAAATTCAGTGGTTTCAGGAATAACAGGCCATTTGCAGTTTTTCTTTAGGTGATGCTTTTTTGAAATTACCTCAGTGATATCTGTCATTCATCTTGTGCCTGCTGAAACAAAGTGCTTTGTGAGTTGGATAAGAAGCTGCTGAAAGTTTAGCTTTGTTAGAAGATCTATTGATTTTCTTTGTAAAGAATGTTGAACTTGCATTGTGTTTTATGTCTGTGGCACAAGGGTGCAGCATTCTCTATTTTAATTTTAATAAGTGCCACTTGACTGTTAAGGAGGAGACAAATAGACAAAGACTCATTAAGCACTTAACAGGAGACAAGGGTGTGTAAACAAACATGATAGAGAAAGAGACACTCTTTTCCCAGCTTAGAATCATGTTGGAATAATGATAGAATTAATATGAGGGGATGCCTGCATAAAGAACATTTTTTCCCACCAAATTGGTGGCCTATCAAAATCTGAAAAGTGCAAGAGCAAGTTTATTTCTAACTGGTATGACTTCCTCAGTATTCATAAGGTGCAGTAACAGCCTAGTGCTGCTGAAAGTGATGAAAAGGAAATGATGAAGGGATTTATTCCAGTACTGCACACTTCTATATCCAACACAGTAGCTATTTAATAACCATGACTTTACATAATTGGCTCTATATGGGTAACTTATCATCACCTAGGAATGAATCTTGCAATGGTACAATGATCAACCAGTTCATAGTTCAGCTCACATGAAAGCTCAGCCTTTGGAAAAATCCTGAGACATTGGAAGGGCTAAAAATCCTAACAATTCCAAATGTTTGCACATTGGGATTGCCTGAGTGGCCCACTGAATGGGACATGAACTGTGACTCTGGAGAACCAGAGTCTGCATCAGCTGTGATTTGCAGAGTTTCACATAATGCCTCAGTGCACATCACAGCAAGTGTGCTGAGCAGGAATTCCGTCCTGGATTACAACCCTGAACTCAATAGGATTTGAATTAGGGGTGAGATCTCTCTGTGAACTGTAATCTAAAGAATAATTTTCTATTAACCATCCTGAAACCCAGAGAAAGCGTTCTTGCTGCATCAATGCTAAAATCTGTGTGCAAAAATGAATCTTGGCTGTCCTGGCATCTTCCTTTTATCCAGTAAAGCAGTTTCAAATTTTCCCACTCCTTCACTGTTCCTCAGGACTCAGCAGCTGAGAAGAGAAGGGAAGGGAAGTTCCGGGAAGGGAAGTTCCGGGAAGAGAAGAGAAGAGAAGAGAAGAGAAGAGAAGAGAAGAGAAGAGAAGAGAAGAGAAGAGAAGAGAAGAGAAGAGAAGAGAAGAGAAGAGAAGAGAAGAGAAGAGAAGAGAAGAGAAGAGAAGAGAAGAGAAGAGAAGAGAAGAGAAGAGAAGAGAAGAGAAGAGAAGAGAAGAGAAGAGAAGAGAAGAGAAGAGAAGAGAAGAGAAGAGAAGAGAAGAGAAGAGAAGAGGAGAAGAGGCTGTAATTTTACATTCATATTGCAAAATCTTAGTCCAAACAGCATCTCAAATATTTGTATGACCTTTCTAAGTAACAAATTTTTTCTCTTTTCAGACACCTTTAGAGAAGGACTTGAATGAGAAATGTGACTTGCTCTTTGTGCCAATTTTAAGTGCTGAATCCCTTGCTGTCTAGAGTTAGATGGACTAAAGACAGAGTTATCTTTCTTCCATACATGATAGAATGTGGAGTTCTGTGTTTGTGCTAGAAAAATACATGTGCTGCAGTTAAAGGATTCCAAGACTATGAATCTTCTTTTTTTCTTTCTGTATTTTCTTGTCCCAACAGGAAGAGCAAGGTAGCAAATTGATTGGCTTACTCAAGGAGCTTAAAATGATCTTTCTTCACACATCTTCTGTCATTCAAGGTCAGAGTATTTGTTTGATGGGTGCTTTTACATCTGAAATACTTTCCTTAGGTTTATTCCTGTTGGAGCGCAGCAAAAATTACCCCTGTTTTTATATCTGTGTTCTGCTTTCTTAACAGTGGTTCTGGTTCATGATCAAGTGTAACCTTTCCTTTAACAAGCAGTGCAAAATACTTGTGTCTTTACAGAAATGAGCTCCAGGAGGGGATTTAGCAGCTTTTACTTCCCAAACCACAGACTCTTACCACAACAGCTCCTGTTTGCTTTTCTCTGCTTTTCCTGTTTTCTTTTTACCCCTCTTAAGTAAGTCTTTCCACAGTCTGAGTTGCAGTAATTAATTCTGAAACTTCTCTTTTTTCTCTTCTATTTTTTTTTTACTTGTATAGAAGTTTCTCATGTACACTTTTTAATTTTAATTTTTTTTAGTGGCAAGGGTTTTATGTGGTGATGTGGGGCTGCATTCTGCAAGTTTATTTGTACAGGAGTCAGAGACAGAAGGAGGGGGTATTTGAAATTTTGCACCCATGGCCTGATGGATGATTGGATGGATAAACGAGAAAGTTTTGCTGTCACATCATAATGCAAATTAATGAGAGCCAAACAGGATGACAGCCTCTTAATGGAGGTCAATTTTGATGCAAAGCCAAGTCGTAGTACCCTCCTTTGTGGGGGTTTTTGTTCTACCTTAAGGGATTTCTGTTTGTGTTTATGTCTGTGTGATCTGGCTGATGCTGAGAGTGAGTTTTCCTGTATCCAAATAGTTCAGCAAATCTGCCTGCTGACTTTAACCAATACACAAATACTAAAATTCCCTGTTTCCTGGGTAATTTAGTTCTATCTCTGAAAATCGACCCCAAGAATCTGAGTAGTTCTTTTGCCTTCATTTGTTATTCATTATTAAATAACAATAATAAAAAAACAAAATACAAAGGTACAATCTAACTCCAGCACAGAAGAGAAAGAAAAGAAATAAAAATAACCAGAGCATTTTCCTTAACTTTTCCTCTTGTTCTGTCTAAGCCATCCTAAGATTTCATGATCAGACAAAGTGCTCTCCTCCTCCTGCCATAGCTGCTATTGTTAAATTTCTGACATTTAATAAAATAATAAAGTTTTCCTAACATGGTACCCTTGATACCATCCTAACAGAATTAATCTAAAAGGAAAGGGTATCTTCTAAAAATACTTTAAAAATACTTTTAAAGCTTTAAAGTCACTTGAGGAGAATGTGATTCCATTGCTGCAAATAGAGAAGAAATGTTGGGATGCAGCTTTCTGCCTTAAATTGGTGATACAGACTAGAATACGTGGATACGGCAAGAAAAAGGATGCAGACTTTTCTTTTGGAAATCAAGTATCAGTCAGCTTGTGTTTTTCCAGTGCTTTCCTGTCAATTAAATAATCTGGAAAAGTAAGGAGTTCTTGCTTAATTTATTAGTGTTTAAATTCTATGCATCCAGCCCAGTTCCAGGCTCCCATACTATTTTGTTATTTGTATTGATTGTGGTCTCAGAAGAAGTGTGTACTGTAACAGAATGACACAAAAGATAAACTATGTCCATAGGTTAAGGTGAGGCCTTTGAAGACAGCCTGGCCAAATAATTCTGAATGTTAGGGAAAAAATAATCCCTCAGGGCAAGTCTTTTACTTTACTCTTTCATTGAAGCATCATGTACTGCCTTCTTTAAAATATATGAGTAGTGGAATACCTGACCTGAAGAGCTGAAAAAGCACAGAATTTCCTGGAATCTTTGATTTTAAAAATAAACTTTTTGATCTTTCAACAAGTGTGTGTGTGTGGGGATTATTTGTTTTAGAGGGAGGCTTGAAAGAAAATAATCTCTATGCTTTGTAAGTGACCTCTCTGCTATGGCTCACAATATAATATAAATTTTGCTGTGTTGTGGCTGCTGGCTGTTCTGATTTAAGTTGCTTCCTATTTTCCGGAAAAAAAAAAAAAAAATTCCTACATGTATTTCAGAATCAAGACGTTACACTTGCTTTAGCAAGTCTCTACTCCGATGCAGCACAAATGTCTGAGAGTACTTGTTTCCTCTGAGGTTTCAATTTCAGCCAACACCAGCTTATGCTCTGGCTGAAAACCTGACAGAAAAAGTTATTTTACTGAACTTATAAACCAGTTATACATTTTACCTACCTGTGAACCATAAGGCTTCTGTGTAGATGGTGTCTAAAGGGTGTCTTCTGCAGGAAGTTTTCCAGAGTAGGATCCAAGGTGAATCTGAATAGATCTCTTTGGTGTCTTGGGTTGCAAAGCAGGGTGTAACCAGAAGTATGTATTCTATCACCGTCTGTTAAAACCAGGTGAGGAAGTGCTCTTTATATTTTCCATAGCCCATCCTTCCTTCAGGGAAATATCTTCTGCTAATGGACCATTGAGTCCCATTGCATGACTGATAAAATTACTGCATCCCATTGGGAGATGCCCCACCCAGGGGGAGGAGCCAAGCATTTCCTGCCTAGATAAAATCTGAGATTTGGAATATCAGAGCAGAATTTTTCCACTGGATTCCAGAGGAAAACTAGACCTTTCCACGTAATCACTGGTTCTTCGGGGAGAAAACTGCACCTTGTACAGGAGCACTGCTCCACATGAGCCACATCTGTCACTGCAGGAGGATGCAGCCACCATTTAATGGGACTGCTACCAACACCCTGCCTGACTGACGGGGTGTCAGGTTGTATTCTGCCTCTGTGTTTTGTTTTTGGTGTTATTGTGTTTTTATTTTAATTTTCCTAGCAAAGAACTGTTTCCCGTATCTTTACCTGGCAGCTCCCTAATTTCAAAATTATAATGATTGGGAAGGAAGAGGTTTACATTTTGCATTTCAAGAGAGGCTCCTTCCTCAGCAGACACTTGGCTTCCAAAGCAAGAAAATCAGAAATCCATTCATTAAACAAAAAAGACCAATATCTCAGTTCAGATGTCAAAGAGTAGCTGTTAAAAACCCCCTCTCCTTTCTGGGAAGTGATACAGAGACACATGCCACTTGTGGCTTGATAAATTTTTTCTTACAAACAGATTGCTTTTATTTTAATTCTAAAGCACAAAGCAGGAACCTTGATTTGCAATGGAGAGTAGTGTGCACTTTTACAACCTGAATGACCAGAAACTGTGAGTGGAAAAAAGGAAAGAACCCTTCTCTGATGTCTCAGACACATAAGCTCTCTGTTGGATCAGGTACCTCTCGTTTTTTTTTCTTCTCCAGTTAATGGAAGAGTAAGAATGCAAAATTAATAAGCCCACCTCATTCTTTCAAGTTGTACACTTTCAGTTTGTCAACTGCCCTGTAGGGGAGCATAAAATTCAGAGATATATTTTACACAAAAATAAGATTATCTTCACATTAATTACAATACATTGAGTTTGGCCTATTAAATGAAAGAAGATTGTGCCTGTTAAGCTTGAATTGGAGAGAACCAAATGAAGGATACAGCTGAGAAATATTCTTTTCTTAACCAGTAGCCTGTAAGAAAGAAAAATATATTTAAAAAAAAAAAATCTTTGTTTTATTTCCTTGAAGTTAGGACATATTCAGCCTTATAGCACTTCTAGAACATGTCAGTGAGCAACCTTAAAGACCACAGTGCCAAATATTTTTTAGGCATAGCTGGAACTCAAAGCATCCAAGCATGCTGTGGAAGAGACCCATGCTGGAGCAGTACATGAAGAAACTGCAGTCCATGGAAAGGACTCAGTTTGGAGAATTTAATGGAGGATGGTTTTCCATGAGAGGGACCCCATGCTGGAACAGGAAAAGAGTGTGGAAAGTTATTATATTCTCCCCTGACAAGAAAGGAGTGGCAAAGACATCATGTGCTGAACTGACCACAAACTGCATTCCCTGTCCTCCTGGGCCCCTGCGAGAGGAAGAGAAGGAAGGATAGAATTCAGGAATAAAGTTGAGCTTGGGGAGAAGGGAAGGGTGGCAGGAAGGGTTTTTTAAGATGTGGGTTTATTTGTCATTATCCTACTCTCATTTTATTGGTAATAAATTCAATTAATTTCCCTGAGCCAAGTCTGTTTTTTCCATGATGATATTTGGTGAGTGATCTCTCCCTGACCTTGCCTTGTTCCACAAGCCTTTCACTGGATTTTCTGTTCCCTGTCTAGCTGAGAAGGTGAATCATAGAACAGTTTTGGTAAGCACCTTGCATTCTGCCATGGTCAGCCCACCACAGTTACACAAGTAATTTCAGTCATCTTGAGCTTGACCTGAACACATTAAAAAGTTCAAAAAAACCCCTGAAAAACTCAAAGATTTCCACCTTGAATTAGTAGTCATTATTTGCACTCCACATTCCAGTTAGAGGCTCTGATTAAGATCAAGACCTTTATTTTCCTTTGGCCATATAGTCTGAGATGCATCCCAATAATTATCAAAGTAACAAGGGTGTGAGAGACAAAAGGTAGCTGAAGGATGCTGAAGGAGGGAAAATGTCAGCATGAAAACTTGTTAAGTGATTTGTCTGAAGTAAAATCAGGTGTGAAAAGTACCCAGATTTCATCAGTCATAGAGTATTAGTACAAGAAAATTCCTCTTTCAAATGCTTCCTCATCTTGGCATCTAGGTTTCCTGTCTTGTTTCCATTCCTGACTCAAAAGTACCACAGGCTGTAGGGGAAAGTCTGTTCATATGAGCTGTGGTTGAAGTCCCAGGCCTCTTTTGAGCATTTGATAACAAAAGGGATATAAAGGGCATCATTTAACCTCTTGGAAAGGAAGGGATACCCATTAAAAATTATCCATGGGTAATGTTGTATCTGAAATGTCTTCTCTATTTAAAGGAAAAGATTGGTATCAACCATGTTGCATTAATCCTAGAAATTGTACTTCCTTGAAATGGAGGGAGAAATCATCTGTAGGATTTGGCCTTCTAATAAAACACTCCAATATAATTTTAGGTAATTAGGTGCTATCCTGAAAAACTACAGTTTCTGAGAGTTCATTCAATAAAAATAATAGAAAAAGGTCAGATATTAATTTCTTATAACAGTAATATTTTAGAAGTAGAAAGGCCAATCTATAGTTCTCTGTCAGAGCAAAATAAACATGTATCAGAAAAAAAAACAAACCTCCAAACTTCGACTTAATGATAATATCGTTATTCAGTCAAACTTATATCTCATTTTACTGCACTGACTTCAGGTGGATTTACTACATCAAAAATTAATTTGATCTCAGATTTGATTGATTTTTCATAGCCTAATCTGATGGTATGGAGATATAGCTGATGGTATGAGATATAAAGAGAAGTCCTAGCCTAATCATTGGAAGTAAGTTAAAAATCAAACTTTTGTTTACATGTAGCAGTCAACATTCAAACATGAGTGTCACTAAAACGCCTTCAATCTTGAAGGCTGATTCTCGGCCTGGATGTGAACAGCCAGCCAGGTATTTCCACAGAAGTTTTTCAAACTTCAGCTGCTTTCATTTAGCAGAAATTAGAGTGACACTTCTTAACATTTTATGCAGTTAACCAAATGTTATGGAAATTGCAGATGTCAACAACCATGACAGGGTTGAGCTCCAGGTTTCTGCTGAATCAATGAGCTGAAAACAGATTCTTCTATAAAGTCCTGGGGTTTGAGAAATATAGTGAGTTTATAATTAAATTAATTCCTCTTCTGAATTCTGAAAATATATGGATAACATGGTAAACCTTTGCTCTACAGCTACAGGAGTTTGAAATGTACATTTCTAATACAACATGAGATTTTTACTTCTGGGGATGTATGTTGAGGAAGAAAAAAAAGAGAAAAAATAAAAGAGCAAAGAGTTACTCATGAGCTCCCTCAGTTTGAGAGTGGTATTTTTCTTTGCCATTTTTTTCTTGTTGGTGTTAAAGAAGTGTTTAAAGTGATGGACTTGAAGCTTCAGCAGGAATGTGCATTGTAGGAGGTAAGGACACCAACCACCAAAATACACTTTTTCTGCAAGTACAAATTGACAGCTTTTATTAAAAAAAAGTTATTTGTCACAATAATCTGAGCAGTATGAAGCTAAATGTAATAGCTTGAAGTATTTTTTTTCACACCATTACAGAAAAAGGAAGTGGTTGCTTTTACGATGTCAAATAGCTATTAAACTAAATTAATAGATCTTATATGTCTGGCTTTGTAGAAAGCTATTTGACAAAGTTTCCCTTGATAGACTATTGTTAAAGTTCTCTAAATATGGGTGAGGTAATACATTATTAAGATGGATAAGCAATGGTTAGAAACCAGAGGCATGAATTAAAGGTACCTTTTATTCATAGGTGTTGGATAAAGAATGAAACCCCACTGGGCTCTAATTGTGTCAACACTGTTTAATACTTGATTTAACATTTTCAACAGAGCTGTACCATGGCCTATCTTTATATCTGTGTTTGTTACCTGAAGAAACCTAACTCAGTGAACTGCAGCATTTATGGGTTTGAGCCAATAAATGGGTTCCAGATCAGTGAGTCAGACCACACAGGATTATTTGAATCAGAGAAGTGAATGTCCACATGGACAGAATTTAAATTTTAACACTGGCACATGTGGAAACACAGAGACAATGGTTAAAATAGGTGTAGCAAAATGTCCCAAAATGTGCAAAAGCAATAGTGAGTGAAATTACCATCTCTGGAAATGTTCAACAATGTGTAGATGCGGTCTTAGAGATGTGGCTTAGTGGTGGACTTGGCAGTGCTGGGTTGATGGTTGGACTCAATGATCTTAGAGGACTTATCCAACCTCAAGGATTCTGTGATTCTAAAGCAACATGGGAAAGGTTTTACAAGTGTAAGTAGAGGCAACATTTTCACATTTGGGCAACACTGGCAGCGTTGGGGAAGGAATTTTTGGAGCTGCTGTGCTGATGACAGGCTGACAAGCTGGAAACATGGTCATGGCAGCACTGACTATGGCATGTGCTGTCCTCTGCTGGCTCTCCCAGGCAATGGTGATTCTGCCATGTACAGGTGCTTAGACCAAGCTATGGTTCCTAAAAGTGAAGCTGAAAATTTAGATGGAGAAGGCCACAGGTGCTCAATCTCCCACACAAACCCTCCTAGATATTCAGCTGCAGTCTAAGCCACTGTCGTACCTGGTCTCTCACAAACGTGGTTGAAATCCCAGTGATGTCTGGAGCCTATCACCTCCAGATTTGGTGGAGCTGGATCATGTTTCTTGTGACTGCTATAGCAGTTCTAGGCAGCTATATGTGTTTCCATGCTGAGCTACATAGGTAAGACAGATTTGAAAGGAGTGGTTTTCACAGAAAGGAACGATTTTCACAGAAGGAAGACTCTGCAGCAGATTCCTCATGAGTGCAGTGATTTCCTGACAGCTCTCAAAAAAGCTTTCTAGACATTTAATTCTTCTATAATTTCCTTAATTAAAAAACCTTCTCTTTTTATGTAATGAGATCAGCTCTACCAGCTTTTCAGACAATTTACATTGCTGATATTTATTCACATGGTACACAATGACAGTACAAGAAAATCAAACCAGAAGTTGTTAGATCCACAGCAGTGTCTGAAAACAGTATGTGCCGTCTAAACTGGTATATACAACCCACAGGGGTGAGGTGATGTCTGAACTTTAAGGACACAATCACTTTTTGCAGAGATTGTGACATGAATATTTTATATGTGTCTATGTGTCTCGGGATTTTTTTTTTTTTGCACTAAGAAGAAAGTGAAATGTGATTTGAATACATGCTGTCAGATGAGTGACATCAGATGAGTGACACCTATGGGGAAATTATAGCACATGAATTAAAGTCTGAGATAGAGAAACTGTGTATTTGACCAGAGAGGAAGAGAGAACATGGTCATTAATATAATAAATAGGAGTTTTGATACTTAGTGCCAGCAGTCCTTTTGCACCTAAATGGGAGAGACAGCCACAAAAAGAATTAATATCACTCTGTCTCTTCAATTTTTCAGATGTTTCTGACATTAAAAGTGGCAGGTGCCTTTTGGTTCACATATAACATGGATGTACAGAATAAAACACTGGAAGAAGAAAATTAAGCTACCAAGAGTTTGGTTGCATTTTATTTTTTGATGTTTATCTTTACCAAAGTCTTATTTGCAAAAACTGTAAAAAAAGCGATACCAGGGACAGGATTACCTGGGAAAGTATTTTGGATGGTCTAGACCTGGTAGAGACAGTGATGTAATAATAGTGACCTGAAGCATGATTTTTCTCTGCTGTGTATTCATGACCAAACTTATTGAATGATTGTATTTGTGAAATGTAAATGTGCTCTAGGTTGCTAATTTTTTACATTTCACTGATGTCAGTGATATCATTATAACTGAAAGGAAGTTAATCAGCCTGATAACAGATGAAAATTAGCATTACTGTTGGGTTTTGTCTTCCTTAGTCACAATGTATGTATGTGGACTCTCCTCTGATTCATGGGTCACTGTAGTTCATGTCAGTAAGAGAAAAACAGTGACAGAGCCACACACAGACTGTCTTAATTATCTGCGTATTCTATGAATATAGCTTCTATAGAAATATTTGGAATATGTGTTTCTTATTGTGTGTAATATTCTGACTGGTTACTGAAATCTGAGGAGGTGGACTTGACCACCTCCTTGGAAGGACTGAACTGTGGTATCCCTGGATAAAAGCTTTAAAAAGGAGCTGATATTTAAACCAATGGGATGGGGGATGAAACTCTCTTCCTTTGGCTTTACTTTAAAGTCTAGGTTTAAGGCAGCGTGAGCCAGTTCATTTGGTGTTGCTTGCAAGATTAGTGCAGGGAATAAAAGTGGGACACTGTTCGTGGACTTGGCTGGAATTTGTGTGGGAAAATAGTGAGTTAGTAACATTAAAAAGGAGAAGTTTCTGCACATGCTTGGATGTCTCCTTGGAGTTCCAAGGTTAAAAATCAAACTCACCAAGAACTCTAAACACTTGCAGGGTTAGACAGGAGTTGAATAATATCTGTGGAAGGAGTCTTTTTTCATCGAAATTTACATCCCAGCTGGGCAACAGCCACTAGGCATTAGGTCCAAACCCCTTGAGGTATTTAAGTGCTTAATGCTACACAAGTCAGATGTCAACGTACATTTGTAGATGTCAGCTCTGAAGTTCATTGTGTTTAGCTCAACCAAAGAGTACAAGTATTGTCATGGCATGTGAAACAGTGTTCTAGGCTAGATTGTATACCTGTGCTTAGAGCCCACATGCTGTGCATAGTCCTGCCACCAGAAATGTATAACCCACACACTGTTCTTTTAAAGGAAAATTAATGTTTTCTTAGCAACTGGGATTTCACAGTGGAAGACTCAATAATGTATCCTTTAAAAATAGTACTTTATGCTGCTTCTCCAAACCCTTTGCTAACACTGGGCTCAGCCAAGCACTCCTCCAGGTATTGAACCCCTCTGCCTATAGAGCAAGTTACAGATGTAGGAGCTGGCTGGATCAGTCTCACCCTCATACCCCTCCTGTGAAGTAAATTATTGTCTTCTTGTTACAGACAGGGAGGCAAATGCAAACTGGGTTTGATTTGTAAGATTACAGGGCTGAGGAGCTGCTGAAAAAATCAAGGTCATATTTCAAAACAGATTCTGGTGGTTCACTGAGATCACAATTTTACCAATGCAGTCCACTGTGAAAAAGGGAATCAGAGAACAGTCTCGCAGTGATCTGTACTTTACTGAGATTAATATAAATTATTTCATTCTTCATACTGAGGTGCAAAAATGATTAAGCTCATGAAGAATGTAACATTATCAAGATCCCAATGGATTATACACAGATTTTCAAGTGCAAACATTTAAAATAAATTTCTTTCAATGAAAGAAAGGATGTTATTTCTCTGCAATTACATTTGGCTTATTATTTTTTAAAAGAAAAAGACATTTAAGAGATTAATACATCTTTATGACAAAAGTATACTTAGAAGTTGTCTCCCAGCAATATTATTTTTGCAAAGTTAGAACTCTGTGATCTTTCTGGATGGTATAAAATTTCTGTTGATTGCTATGAATTTCCTAAAAGAGCAATTCTTAATTCTCCAGCTTTTAAAAAAAATTTATGTTTTGAACACTTCAAAGTCTAGAAATAAAAAATAAAGCACACCCACAGCACATTTCTACTCTTATTAATATGAAACATAGCTGTTCTACAGACAGTCATCTAGATTTTCCTGGGATTAAGACATTCAAAGGTGAGCTTGTAACCCCACATAGTGATGCTCATTGTGGAGAGGAGTATAAATAAACGTCACTTTCAAATTGAGCAGCTTCTGAAAAATTACTCTGCTCAGAAATTAAAGGTACGGATCGTCATAGGTTAGCTGACTCTTGATGAAGAATTATACATTCATTTTTAATACACAAGCCTGTGAAGTTATGCTTGCTGTCTTGAATATCTACTCTAGTATCCCAAAACCACAGACCTGACTCCCACTGGTAGGGACTCTCTGAATGCAGTTCATGGGGCTGTCTGGGCAATTCTTTAAGTTGTCTTTCTCCAACCACATTAGGACAGGGGCTCAGACTCTTCAGGGGCTCTTCAGACTGAACTTGTACCCAGACTCTAGGCTAGAATGCAAATCTATTCTGTTGCTAATTCCACATCCAACTTATAACATTTCTGTGTTTCTTCCTGTGGTGTCTGCACACAAGGCTGGGATTTGAGAAAAGCCACATTTCTTTGAGAGTTACCAATGAGCAGGAGTGTGCTGTGGCTGTAGTAAGGGTTTACAAACATAAACAGCCTCATGGACTTAAAAACTATATCAATCTGAACTTTCTTAGCTTCACTATACAGCTGCTGGGTCTTTTTGTGACTTTGCTAACCGGTATATAATCTCACCCTGTATCTTGCTGCCAGTGGTGGCCAACAGGAGGACCCTGGGGATTGCAAGTCTCTAGAGACATCTCCTGCTTTGCACTCTTGACAAGAATTCGCAACTTGGGGACATCTCCAGAGGGATTTAGATAAAACTTTGTGTTTAACAGCCCAGCTGAAATTCTTGTCCATGATTTTATAGAGCATCCCCTTGAGATCATGTAAATGGTTAGCATTCAATCTTCCTGTAGCAAGGGTTTCTATCAGTTTAACTACACATTCAGTAAGGATTCACTCTCTTTTTTCAGTGTGAACTTGCTTCCTGTTAATAAACTCTAGTTAATCCACTGGGAACAAAAATAAATGAAATTTTTTGGGATATTTATGAGTTTACATGCCTCTGTCATATATTTGATCTTTTCCAGGTTGAAGAGTCCTGGTCTGCACATTAATTTTTATATAGAAGGTACTCCACACCCGTGATCTCCTTTCTACGAGTTTTAGTCAGTTCTATCTGTTTGAGATGAGGCAAATAAAACTGCATATGCAGTATCTAGGTGCAAGATACACTTAAACAGTTATTCAGCACATCCTGTAATTCCTGGCAGCTGCTCCATCCTGAATAATTTATAATTTGTAAATAGTGATACCTCACCTCTCCTTGATACTATTCTAAAGTTGCTTATGAAGGTGATGAACAGCTTTCTGACCATTTACTGACCATTTACCTTCTTTTGCTTGTCTTTTACCAATTATATACCTATGCAAATGTCTTTCTTCTTATACTGTGATTATTTTCTTAAGGACATTTGGTGAAGGCCAAAACCCTTCTGAAAAAGCAATAGTCAAATCCATATCAATACCCTTCTCAACTTCTAGAAGGTTTAGATTTGTGAGACAGGACTGGTCATCACAAAAGCCACCTGGCTCTATCTCAGTACCAGGAAAAATGGTCCAAATAAGCATTAAATAAAAATTAAATTTCAATATATAACCAGTCAAACCCAGACATTTGATGTGGAGAAAGGAATAAAAAAACAAACAGGACAATGCAAGTAATGTGACTGGAGAAGAGTCCTTCAGCAGAGATGGTGGAAATTATGGAGGGCTAAGAAACATTTCATAAGGGAACAGAAATAGCAGACAGGAAAATTTGACTTGAAGCAAATAAACACACATTAGCCCACATAATCCTGTACATCAATTACTGAGCACAAGCACTATGCTCAGTAAGTAGAACATCTCAATGGGAGCAAACCTAAATAACAGTATCAATTTCTGCCCAGCCTCTAGCAGAAGTGAACAACACTTATAGCATATTTTAAAATGAATGGAGGAAAATCAAGCGTGTGACAACTCTATACTCTTCAATGCTGTTGCTGCACCTGACACACTTTTCTAAGTGCCATTGATTTCAAGATAGTGGGACTAGTTAAAACAGTAGCAGGAAATAAGGCTTAGAAGTTCTTTGGCTGTAGTATTCAGCAGAGTGAATAGGGAGAAAGAAAAAGAGGAGACACATTTTAGAAGTATCGGGAAATATATCTGACATGTAAAAATAAACTGTGGAATTCATTGTGGCAGGAGGCAAAATCTCTGTGATGGCCTTGAATTCTAAATGATGCAACCCAAAACAAAGAAAATAATATGGTCAAGGTAGTAAAGATATTTGACATCAATCTTTAATATTATAGAAATTATTAGTTTCCATAAAAATTGTTTTTGAGGAACTGCTCCTTGACTGAAGCAGAACATGGTAGGATCCATGGTTTTCTATTTGAAGACTGCAAAGTGATAGAGAAGAAATGTTTAAAAAGTTTTTCTTTTTCAAATCCTAACTTAAACCTGCTAAATTATAGAAGAATCAAGGCTATGCAATGTTTGTTGAACCAGCTAGTTGTCTGCAATATTTATGAGTTTCATGGGAATAACAGTAAATGTCAGAAATAAATGTCTGCCCTGATGGCCAAGTCACAATGACTTAATTTTTCATATGTCCTTTTAGTGATATAAGGCTAAAAATGTTTTAAAATGCATTTAGAGAGTTCTTTGTTAAAAACCTAGTAGATTTCCCAAAACTGGTGTTTTCAAAAGATTTTGGTATAATGCAATATGCTAAAATGTCAGGGAATGGCTATGCATCATTGTAAGGATCAGTCTGGCTTATTCATCTTCCAGACACTCTTTGAATGTGCACAGTGAAGCCAGATCCAGAATTCTGATTTCATTGTACCTGCTCTCTGACTTCAGAGGAAAATCTTCCTAAGGATGATCACAGTATTAGCTGAGCAAGAGCTAAAACAGGTTTTCTTCCAGTTGAACAATTTTCCTATGACTCAGAAGCAAGACAAAGGATGAACAGAATACAGGAACTTAAGAACACTTTCTGTGTGATGTAAATTGTCTTAACTTGGATTGTTTTCAGAGGAAACTTGCTTAGGATGAGCTGAATTAATTTTAGAAATTATTTACAGGAAAAAAAACCAAAACAACAAACTCCTGAAAAAAAACCCCCATCAAAATCACTGTCAATATGTAAGTCCTGATTTTTTAAATAAGAGTGAGTTACCAACATTTCCCATAAGATTATTGTACTCTGATCTTTTATCATTGATCTATGAGAGCTTGAAAGATGTACAAGGAGAACAAATAATTTCACTGTAACAATGATGAAAATAGAAGATATTTTTAAGGGCCAGATTATATAAGTAAGTAACCAAATGACCATTTTCATATTAAAACAAATGTATTTTTTTGTTTTCTGTGATTGTTCTGTGAAGAATGAAATTTCATATTTCTGACAGTTGAAGTGATTTGGCTATTTCCCTATCCAGATCTGCTCTATCTGTGCTGTTATGAACCAGCCACTTCTTTTATATTTTGAGAACATTTCCAGATTTTTTTTGCTGTATGTTAAAAACATGATCTGAGTGCATGATTAACAGAAGAGGCAGTCATGCAAGGCTTGTCCTGTCCTTAAAATATTGTCAGAATAGGCTCACCACCTATCCAAACTGCTTTGCAAATCAAGTTGATCAGAGTCTGCCATAGCTCAGCTGACAGGTATTCAATTGCAACAACTTATGATCACAAACCTCATTCCCACTCTCTGCACCCAGAAAATCCACTCAGGTAGTAGTTCTTGGGTACAGGAATTTATAAAGCACTCATCTTGATGGCCATCAAGGTCTTCAAGCCTCTTTCCCCCATGGACAATGGAGCCCTCACCAGCACCTCTCATTTCCCAAATGAGCTTTAGGGAGCCCACCTCTCCTTGTACTCAGTGTGCCAGGCTTGTGGGAGGATGTTGCCATTCCTGTACCTTCCTCCCCTCTGCAGATTGCTTGCTCTTTTGACCTCAGTACCCAGCAGAGAAGGATGCACTCCAGTTATCTGCAGCATTATTTAAATGTAAAACCTGTATTTTTACTCTCTACAAGAGATTGACAGCATGGTAGCCTTAACAGCTCTGTCTTATAGAAATAATTTTCATCTCTCAGAATGTTTTTATAGTATTTCTTGTAATAATGTCATCTGAAACTGCCACTTAAAAAAAAAAAAAGTTTTGGGGGAAAAATCCTTCAACAAAAATTCTAAAATGTTTTATGAAAACAGTTTACTGAAACTGTTTCAGCATTAAAAATCCATTAAAAGTTAAATGAAACCTCCCAGCACAAAGACAAATATCTAGGGATTCAATTACTGAAAATGCTTGCAATCAACTTATTTAAGTGGAAGATTGTTTTTCTAAGCTTACAAGAAAAAAGAATTCTTGAAATAAAATAAAGAAGCCAATGTCAAAGTTTCTGTACATCACAAAGCAATAAAGCAATTTAATATGATATTAACATATGAAACAGAAATTAACTATGCTTTTCAAAGTGTTCTTTAAAAAGAAATGGAAAAAAATGGTCTGATGATATGTGCTCAGGCTTCTGATTAAAAATTGCAGTGTTCCATAGTTTCAGATTAATAAGTTGAGTAGGAAAGTTGATTGTCATGTCCTATGCTTGTGCTTCTGGACTGAAGCCCATTAAGAATTAGAAATAGACAATATTTGCTAAAATTTGCCAGATCTGAAAATAGTTTTGAATTTAGGCTTATCTGACTTAGAAGCAGAGTATCTAGGTCCTTCTTTCCTTCCTAAACAAAATGAAATTTATATAAATATTCGGTGTTCACTTATATTGATCCAGAACAGATTAAAATAGAACACTGTGGGAATCTGTTTTAGCTGTCTGTTACAAGAGGTCTGGAGCTCAAAGACTTTGTACTGCTATACACTTATTAAGAAAATAATATCCATTATTCTTTACTGGATGATGATTTCTTTAGCTAGGGAAAGAGAGAAAAAAAAAAAAAAAAAGAGGGAAAAAAAAAAAGGAAAAAAAAAATCACTTTTATTCCAGAATGATGATTCTCTTAGGAAAACTTTACGACTGCTTTTTCTTATCCTTTAATAAAGCAGAAAAAAACCTGAAACAACAACTCTTCTAATCACTGATAAATCTAGCATCTGTATAATCATGGTAAGAATTGTTCTTTTCCTGCTTTATAGGTAGACATTTTCTGCTCAGGAAAATGACCGTGAGTAGCATGTTTGGACTTCTGCACATTGCATGCAGACCAGTCACTTCATCTCAGCTGTCTGGGTTTGAACAAAAGCACACACTAATTTAAATTTCCAAAGTGGTCAAAAATCCTTCACTTAACCTTGTAAAATCATCCTGTGATGAAGTGCTGCCTTTACTATCAGTGTTATGTCCTTGAAAGGTGCTCACTTGGCATGAAATGCAGGTGACATCTTAAACAAACTAATAATAACATTTTTATTCAGCTTGGAAGAATCAGTTTGCAAAATGTCTAAATGTCTAATTTACATAGTTGACTAAGTTGAGCTGGGTTGTTTGGTTTTTTTGGGTTTTTTTTTTACTCTATACAAATGTAGAAATCCAGAAGGTTATTAGAGGAGTTTGAAATGGAAGATAAGTACTGACAGAAGAGGATTATGAATTCCTGGCAATGACCTACCCTCCTGTCTGTAAAACAGACACATCTCTGGTGTCACAGAGCAGAGAAGCAGGGGAAGAAAAAAAAAACAGCTGCAAAGAAGGTACAGTTTTGAGAAAGGTAGAAAAAAGAGTAATTGTCATGTTAAACAGCAAATTTGGGCACGTCTGCTGAAAGCAATTTGGGTTCATACGGGTGAGAACGAATGAAAGCTCTGAGTTCATATATAACTGACACAAATTAGCAATAAGCTATTTATTCTTTCTGCTCCTGTCACCTTTGAGTAATAACAACCTTTCACAGGGAAGTAATGATAGTAATAATTAAAGCCGTCATGACCGGATTTAACCCACTGACCAAGAAATCAGCAAATGAATCCACTCTTGTGACCAAAGTCAAGCATGCCCAGTGATACAAAATTAACCCAGTCTTTATGATATTTGAGAAATGTAATTTCATGGTCCACCTCAGCTGGTTTGCCTTGCCTTGTTATAGTTCTTTGGCATCACTAGTATTATTTTTGAAGAAGGAAGAAGCTTTCAGTGGATTGAAGAGAAAGTTGAGTTTCATCTACAATTCCTAAATTTGGCAATCCTAAATGAGATGTCTGAATTATGTGGACATCACCGTTAAATGACAGGATAATTGGGTTTTTTATGGTGCCTAGTGTTGGTCCATGGAAAGGTTGGAGACACATTTTAAACACATGAAAGGCAAGATTGTTGGGCGGAGCATCCAACATGGGTTTAGATGAAGCAGAGCAAATAAGGCAGATAATGCCTGACCAAACTTTTGCTTCCTGTGCTGAGGTAGTTGAGGCTGTAGGGAAGGGGAGGGCAGTGGCTGTTCTGTGCTGAAGCAAGGCCTTTGACACAGTCTCCCACAAGCTTTTTACACAGGAGCACATGAAGTTTAATAATAAAGTCACCATGGACTCTTGAATCTGGGATGAAATAATACCGCGTACCAGCACAGACTGGAACTCATCTGGCAAGGGAAGGATCCACCTCTGCAGAAGTGGATCTGGAGGTCCCAGTGGGCAACAAGGTGTGGGTAAACAGCAGAGGCATCCATGAATGTATTAGTAAGAAATGTAGGCATGTTTTTGCTTCCCTGAGTAATTAGAAATGCAATTGCCAGTGTAAGTTCTTTTGAGGACAGCTAACTACTTCAGTTCTTTGCCAGGTCGAGGAAAACCATCCACCCCCTATATTTGGCATTTGGGAAACCTCAGGTGGAATCCTGTGTCTGATTTTGGCTTTCCCTGTACCAGAAAGATGTCATTGACATGCTGAAGGGAGTTCAGGAGGTGAAGAGGATGGTCAGGAGCCTGAAACACAATGAATACGGAAAAGCTGAATGAGCTGGACTTGCTCAGCCTTAGAAAGAAAATGTTTCAGTGAGACCTTACCAGCTGTCTACAACTCCTGTTACCCTGGGAGACTGTGGAATCACCATCACTGAAGTTGTTCAAGACTTCTCTGGGCATGATCCTGAGTAACCCAACCTTATTTTACACCTTCTTTGAGCAGGAGTTTGGGCTAGGCAATTTCTTAATGTCCCTTCCAGCCCAATTGTTTCCATGATTTGAAATCCTCAGGGCTGCTTTGAGGAAATGAACAGGTCTAAGTGTTTATTTAAAAGCTCTCATAGACCTTGTGCAGGAAATAAAAGCAAAGAACTGATGTAAAATACTTTGGCGAACTAGATCACAGCACATATGAATAAGGTTGGGATGTATTAAAATTGTAATTTTGACTTTGTAGGCTAGATCTGCTTTTAATAAAGTGTGTGTGTGTGAACTGAAGCAACTGAAGAGCAGCTGATTTCTCAAAGTTGTTTTTAGCTTCATATTCAGTCTCTTGTATTTACTTTTATAAGTGAGTATAGGTAATTGTTACTTTTAGATTAGTCTGATTATTCACCTCTACACCTACATAAAGAAGAAATATAAGGAAGCTTACTTAGTCTGAAATGCACATCATTTACTTGTAATTATCCACTAAGCATCGTGAATTAACCCACCTTTATCATGCTCTTTTATGCATTAATTGGTTACCAAATAATTTCAAGACAGTTAAATTGCTTGACCCTCTTAAATTTTCCCAGTCCACTTTTTTGCCTTCTTCTGTGCTTCAGAACTTCCTACCTTCTGTTGAACTGGCAATTAATCATAACAACTTTGTTGGCAAGCAGTTGCTTGCTCTTTATAGAACACACCGTATGTCTCTTGCTCACAGTTCTCTATAGTTTTTAGATATGATAAAAATAAAGCTGGTCTGCAAATAGCTGAGATTTTTAGCTAGGAACTGCTTTTGGAGTTCTCTGTGTGATAGAAGCAGAGTATTTTTGTGTGTCAAAAAAGATTATGCAGTTACAGGGAGAAGCATGAACAATACCTTTATAATTTCCTTATCAGTAAGAATAGACTCCATACAGTCACAGAGTTTTGACTCAGATTTCCCTCAGCTATTTCAACAATGTCTCCCATCTGAAATAAGACTGACTAACAGCCTGAAGTCAGAGCAGAAGTGCTGCTCAAAATGGAGTTCAGCATGTGTTTTCATTGTGCATTCAAACCAAAGGGGAGGCAGAAAGGCTTCAGCCTGTGCTTAAATCCATAATCAAGAAAGCATTTATATATACTTCAAATGGGAGGCTGAGTGGCTTTCCAAACTGCAAAGGAAATACTCAGAATGGATTCTGGTTGTCAAGCTTAACATAACCTTGTGCCCAAAGTGTGATTTTTTGGGGTTTTTTTGGAGATTGAGAAGATGTGTTTGACTACATGTAGCTCAAGTGGTAGTTTGAGAGTTGAGGCATTAATAATTTAGGCAATGGTATCATGATCTCTGCCTTGAATCATTGTAAATAAATTCTCTTGGTTCAGGCATCATCAGTATTATGGCTCAACTGCAGTAAGCAAAGTAGATTTTTTTTGGGACAACTGACCATTTACCTTCAATCATTTGTACTTGCTCTTCTTCCTTTGACAACATAGAGCTATTTTGAAAGGAGTATTATTAAAAATCTGAAATATATATTAGTATTTTTAGTATGGAGGGTAATTCTTTTTTAGGTGTGGAGGTTAATTCAAAGTTTCTAATTATTTTTCCTAACCAGTGAAAAAATCTGCACTGTTTTGAACTGTGGGAAGGAATGCACAGAAGGATAAAAATCTAAATTTATGTGGCACAAACAGCAAATCATCCAGAAGAATCCCTGAGGAATTATTTTTGGCAACATGATGCTGCTGGTTGTTTCTGTTTTAAAAAAAAACCCAACCCGGCCTCTGAACAAACCACGAAGTATTCTAATGTGCTAAATTTCATCCCACTAGCCCATTGAAACACACAGAACCTCTGCAAACCAGACTTGCCTAAGGCCCCTTCCGGAACTGCAGTTTTAGCAATATTCTGACGTGCAGTGCTGCACCTTGTGGTGTTTTGGGTGCTTTAATACTGTGCAGCAGCTGATTATTTTTGGCTCTGAGCAGTGCTGAGTCATAACAAAAATAAGAAGAAATACAGACACATAGGAACCTCATGAGCCTCATCCTCACTCAGAATCAGAATCAGGCACAGCAAAAGGCAAGAAACAACAGGGCCAGGGGCTTTCCCAGTATTTCTCTTCCCCATCTGGGGAAATCAGCAGAAGTAGTTGTGGAACAAATCCTCCATCCTCGGTGATACAGACAGTTTATTGAGCTTTACTTGGAGGTAGATATATAGCAAAAGAAAAAAAACAATAAATTAGAGGTTTCATGCTGCAGAAGTCTGAGGAAATGGTGATTTCCTGTTGCAATCCTGAACCCATTGGTGGCAGGAATAAAACATAGTTTTTTTCTTGGGCTTTATTTTCATTATCTCAGATATGCATGTTTGTGTAGGGGATTTGACTGACTTCCAGCTTCATGTTCTTCTCCTCTTTTGGAAACTTTCTCTTTAGAAATCTCCCATGCCTAATCTGTGTAAATTATACTTCATCCAGTTTGAACATTTTGAGGGCTCTGAAGGAACAGGACAAGGAGCTGGTTTTGCAATACTATTATTGCATTCTGTTTCCTCTCTTTACTATATTTAGTAAATTAAAAATAGTCAAAATATGTTTCTGTGGTCCCTTTTGAGACACAAGATAGATGTTTCAGCAGTATGTTTGGTTCAGGATTATATGAGTCAGTCGTTTGTCTCCTGAGGGTGCTGAGATGCTACCGGCATAAAACATCCCCACTCTACTTTGAGATGACAAAGTCCCCATCAGTGATTTATTTTCCCGTGTAGCCCACTGGTATGGTTGTTTGAAAAGATGCAGGAATATTAGTGGATGAACCACAGAGGAAAAAATACTGAATTTTTCAGTTTTCTAGCTAATCAAAACAAGCTTACATTCCTGTCTTATATTTATTACCATCAAGTAGTGAAAGAGCAGCATGTTCCCTATCTTTCTTGACTTATATGTACTATCCTTTATGAATTTGTGAGTACTTCAAATTGAAAAAACCTGAAACAGGAGTATTGCCTCAGCCAGAAGGATTTCAAATTTGCATGTTTGTTCTTAATACAGGGGAAAAAGAAGATAGACCAGAGAGAACATTTGGTACCCATTTGTCATCTGTTTGTCTAGTCTGGCTTTTTAATGTTTTGTTGACATTGTCCTGTAGTTAGAGATAATTTCTGGGTAATTTCAAGGCCTTTTTTGAATATGTAAGTATTTAGGTGACTTAAAAGCTCAAAGTCTGGGAGGGTAAAGGAGGCCAGCAGAAGGCATTTTTACAGAGAGATTGTAGAGTCCCCTTAGAAAGCATCTGGATGTGGTCCTTGGCAAGAAGCTCTGTGTGGTTCCTGCTTGAGCAAGGGGCTTGGAACAGGTGGCTCCACAGGTCACTTCCAGCCTCAACTATTCTTTGGGATTCTGTGCGTTGATTTTAGTCATGAAGCCTCTGAACTCAGCCCTGATGCCAGCTGGAATGGATTCTGACAGCGGATTATCCCAGGCTCCTCCACTAGGGTTCACCCCAAAACACAATCTGCACATTTCAGAATATCATGTGCCGCTCTCTCAGCACCTACTCCTCAATAAATGGAAGAGGACTGATCTAAAGTGAGAATAACTATATAAACACACAACCACCTGAGATTTTGTCCTGCAGAACTAATGTTAAAAACAGGGCTCATTTCTGTTGGAAATTCTTGTATGAAAGAACTTGATTACCAGCATAAGGTAATAACTTAAATAACTAAGACAATTAGACATGAAATGTGCATCGTGAAGCTTTCAGCTCCTTGCTTTTACTTCATGTGTCAAAATATCAGAAATTCCTACATTTAATTGGTAACATTTGATACAGGAGTTATTTATCGTTTATAAAGGGAAAATGGGGTTTATATGGAATATTCATTTTATGTGAATTCGAGGCACAAAAAGATAAAAGAAATAGCAGAGGAGGTGTAGATATGTTACTGGTGCATAGAACAAATGTAGAGGGTTTCCCCTACCTTTTGAAGGAAGAAAACAAGTACAATGAAAAGAAGGATGTATCATACTGACTTATGACCAATGGAGTGCAGAATAAAGCATCAGGGAAACCCATCTTTGAGACACGGGGTTAACAATCATGTTAAATATGTAAGTATTTGTATTCATCTTGCACTCGCAGTTCTATTCATCTTGCACTTGCATTTCACATTTTAAAAATTCATAAGCAAGAAGGTTTTATTTTCTATCTCCAATTGTGAGAGATGAAATCCAGAGTTAAAAGAGTCAGGAATCTCAGCAGAAAAGATAATTTGTCTGTAATATTTAACGTTAGAATTATTCACTAAAGCTTTTTTTGAAGACAAGCATCTAGATCACTTCTGCTCCATTGAAAAATAATAAAATTGGTAGAAAAATGGAACATTTTAAGAAAACAAAAAGAAGAAGGTGTTGATGATAGCCAGCAAAAAAACCTGTTATTTTTATGTTGGATCTTGTTGGTAGGGTGTTTCAGCCCTCCTTTTTATATTACTTACATTATGAAAAAGATGTATCTTGAGATAGAGGCTGAAAAAATAGCAGCTATTATAAAATCTCTCTTAACTCGTTCTGTGTGGGACTGGAGATATGGGTCTGATTTGTATTTCATGAATTTTGGGTTTTTTAGTTGCACAAAAACCCTCACCGGGTCTTTCATGCTGAGTAAAAAAGGACCGTGACTGAAGAATAAAGAATAAATTAGCTGGTTTCTTGGACAGGTGTTCACACACTGTATGCAGCAAACAAATGTTTCCAGCCCTGTGAGGAACTAGGAACAATTACTAAAATACAAAGGTTGCAATGTGTTTTGTGTGAGGAAACCCTAGACAGGAATATTGGCAAAGTTTTACTATTCCAAGTGAATCTGTGTGTGAGCTTGACACTGTTGCAGACTGAGGTTGGGAGAGTGGAACTCTCTGAACTGGAGGAGCTTGGGGTATGTATTTTCCTCAGTAGGTATCCAAGTCTGGAAGTTTACGTCTCATCAAATAGTTGCATGTTTACATGTGACTGAAAACGTGTGTCAGTAAAACCTTTCAAGTTCTTCTTTCAAGCTGTTCTTCTGTACTGATGTTGAATCTGTTACAGTAAGAGACTTGCTTTGTCATGCCTAATTCAGATAGGAATAATAATTCAGGTCATTGTTGTTATGTGACCTGAGTTACCTAATTTTGTTCTATAACGCCAGTGTAATTAAGCTTGGAAATTATTGATGTTCTGACAATTTGCAGCAATTGTCATTTGATCAGCAATTTGCATCTGATCACGGGTTAAAATTATTTTTGATAGTGGCACAGGCAATGCATGTGTATTTATTAGATTAGAATAAGCTTAAATCACATTGCTTTTCTTCCTAGGAAATTACTTTAATGGTTGCTTAAAACTAAGTCCCTTTTTCGTGTTTTTCAGGAGTTGGAATGCTTTTCTGAAGCTATACATGACTATCTGTGTGCTGTCAGAACTACCAGGAACTCATCCTAAGGCCATGAAAATCAGTGGAAATATCTGGAACATACCAGAAAATTAGGAGGAGGCTTCATCATACTGATGGTAAGAGCAAGGTAATAGGCTCATAAGAAATAATATAAATAGAAATGTCTACATTTTATTGATTGCAATGATAACTGATGGTTGTTATACATAGATTGAAACATTCTGCCTACTTTGGCTGCAGCTAGAACTGGTTAAAATCTAGAAAGGAATAATTATTTCTAAGTATTGTTATTATTATCCGAATAATTATGTGAGTATGAATACTGCAAAAATATTAATTGAATTATATTCAGTGAAAAATAATGTTAAGAGAACAGAGCAGTCATAGCAGCAGTATTGACAAGATCTGCTTCCAATGCATTCACTGTCTTGTTCTACTCGAGAAGAATGTCTTGAGAGAGATGAAAGAATTTAATCTGTGTTCATTATGACAAAAGTAACAGCTTTAAGCTAGCGTTGCACACATGATGCTAAACCTGATTAAATGTTTTTGAGAAGAAAATTTTTAAAAACTTCAGAGTACATGTATCTTTCAGAATGTGAGAATGAGAAATACTTGTAACTGTCTATCTAGAAAATAATGGCTTCTATGTCAGTATGTTCAGTTTTAGTGCTATAAATAATAATGTAAAGTTCTCATATGCTATTTTTCATCTGAAAATAAAAATTGCCTTGGGAAATTCATCTCAGCCCCGTGTCACAATAAGACTCATGAAGTGATTAAAGCAAGGACATAGAGAGACAACCCTTCTGTTCCAGGCTGGTGCACTAACCAAACAATCAATATTCATTTTGGGTGCACCAGGTCCATCAAGGAACACAGAGCAGTTTACAGATAGTGATCAAGCAGTTTATTTTAAGCAAGGGTTATTCAGAAACAAAATTAACAACTCCTCAAGTCTGAGTTTTAATATTTTAGGGAGGTCAGAAGAGCACACCGGTAATATCCATGAGCTCTCCACAGATTTAATGTCTGTCACATAGTAAATGCTGCATAGAAGTGATACTTAAGGCATTATAAAGAGATGTTATATTATCACAACATATATATATTTCAATTGAGTTAAGGGACATAAACCTGTTTTATGTGTTTAAAACAGTTTCAGATTGTGACCTAGGAAATGTTACTGCATACTACCTGGATGAGTTTGTGCATCACTAGAAGACACAGTTAAAGTCAATACACAAAATATTTGTCATAAAGCAAGCGAGACAGAGGGTTTTATTCAACAATATTGCAATTATTGACCTCAAACATTTTGATCAAGTTAAGCATCATACTTCAGTAGAACACTTGGTAGAAATATATGTTATATTGCGTTATGATTGTGTGGGAATGATGCATCCAGGAGAATAGAATAAATACCAATGTATATTAATGGTGTCTTGGTCTGATATTAAGCAGCTATGCAGGCTGTTTTTGTTATTTTTCCTAATATCTGTGTAATATAAGTGATGCTGGTTTAAGCTTTTGATAATGTGCTATTTTGTTGTCTTTGAATTATGAAGGTTCACAAACAGAGCTAATGTCTTAGGTCAGTTCGTTTAGGAAAAAAAAGAGGAAGACGATAACAATGTATTTATAAATTAAAGAGAATAATTTATAGAGAGTCCTTTTCTGTATCTTTACCAGCAGCTCTTTCATTGTCAACACAATTAACCCAAGTAAACTCTTATTTATTATTATATATTAGAGGCAAAATGCATGTTGCAGCTCCAGGCTTTTAAATAAAGCTCCAGGCTTACACAATAAACTTGTTGCATTGAACTAAGCATACTAAAGTCTAATTTTGCCTTAATATTTAGCAAAGAGGATGACATACAGATAGTGAAGATGGTGGAAATAGTGCCTAGGTGGATTTATTGTCACATATCTCGAGATGAGGCAAAGAAAAGAAATATTCTTTGTGCTAAATAGAACCACATGAATAGCCATACATTTGTAATAGTGAGTTTTATTTTAAATAGTTCTTTAGTAGCAGAGTTTCCATTTGACTAAAAAATGTCAAATGTAGCAAATTTATTTTTTAAGGAAGGGTGGAGGGGATGGAGGTTGCAGGCAGCTGTAGTTCTGTTAATATGACCTTAATATCATGCAAACCTTTAGAAAAAAAAATTTGATGTAGTAGCAGAACTAACTACAATTATAAACATAGGGAATACACAGTATTCTTTTTCAAAGAAAGAAAACAACAATTGGATTTAAAGAGGACATACTCAGCTAATTTAAGACCAAAAGGATGCAGATTAAAGTAGGCAAAACCCCTTAAAATCAAAATCAAAATGTCTTTTTCCTTTTTCTCCCCCTGAGACCTGGATCACATAAATTGTACTAGTGCTTCTTTGTGGTTTTTACACTTTTACATTGTTTTAATTCTGAATTCTGACCAAATTATGCAGGGGAAATTTGTTTCTAGTAATCAGCGATCTTACTACATTTTATTTCAATATAGGTTTTAACTTGGAATGTGGATATAAGTAAAATGACAATTTTAGCTGAACTGGAAACCTTTGTATCTTTTCTAACATATGTCTTTGCAAAGTTGACTTTCATGCTGATAAATAATTACTGTGTTGAAAAATTCTTTGGAACTTTTGCTTGCCTATAACTGATTCAGTATTTCAGACATCTGTTGTCATGGGGATTGCTTAAATCACCTATCCTTGCCTGTTTTGTTGTGAGCATAATGAGGAAATTTTTACACTGATAGTTATTGTCAGCAGTGCAGGAGGTTTGACATTAGGTGGTAGCTTGGTGCTCTCAGCCGCTATGAACTTTCCATGCCACGTCAGTCAATTAGGACTTCTGTGTTTAGAGACAGATTTTTCTCCCTGATCCTACATTTAAAAATCAATCTGCAGTTTGAAACAAAGTAAGGCAAAAAGAAGCTGCCTCCCGTGATTTCTAGTTCCATGTAAAAAGAGTTAAAATTATAAAGTTCTCAGTAAAAGAGATGAAAAACCAATTTGTTGGGTTTTTCATTTTTGCTCCTGATCTTTATTGCATTCGGTTTATATGCACAGTTTATTTTTCTTCCTGCTTCTGTAAGTATAATGCTGGATGTGAAGATATGATGTAGGGCAGTTTTTTAGAACATGTTTCAGAGAAGTATTTCCTTGCAATTTCTGTTATGTGTTTTCAAATGTCAGTATTTTGTTGGAGCCCTATTTTCCCAGCTCGCTGCACAGGCCTAGGACAAAGCTCTCTCTTCTAATGAAAAGGTGAAATCACAGAAGAGAAAGAAGTTTATGACCAGAGCCTTGTTCTTACAGGCTGGCAGGTTATTTTAATCATCAGCCAAAGCACAGAAGCCCCTGCTTGTTACTGAAACCTTCTTCACCTTTGGGAGCAGTGCTCTGTGACATTAAGGAACTTTTTGACAAAATAATACCACCTAATGAGCTACAACATAACAGGCATTTAAGATGAAGGTTAATATTGAAAGAGACTGGAGTTCTTTGTCTCGTCTTCCTCTTCAGTTTGCCAAGATTGTGCCTGTCTACTCATCCATGAGGTATGAGCAATGTACAGCTCTGCCACAGCAGTTGTGACTCAGTGCCTGTCACACCATTTTCCAAGGACAATTAATTTACTTGGGTTTTTTTGTTTTGGTTTTTTTTTTTTTTTTAGCTTTTTTTGTTTGCTTGTTTGTTTGTTTGTTTGTTTGTTTTTGTTTTTTTAACCAAAGGTGGCATGCCTTCTCTGTTGGGATAAGCAAGTCTTTTTCAACCCTTTCCTTTCTCTAGTGACTTGTTCATGGAAATGTGCGTGCATTTATGTGTGCGTACAGCCAAACAAACCATAGCATCTCATCCCTCATCCCATCATTGTCTCTTTGGGAGTGCTGCAGGAATAATGTTTAATTAGTTTTAGTTTAAAATTTAGAACTAGCCTGAAACTGGACTCTAGTACATGAGTGGTTCATTTCATAAAGGGATGACTCATTTAATAAACATGGGGATCCACTAATGAGATGGCAGGGAGCAGGGACAGTTTTTAGGTCAGGAGAACAGGTTAAAGTCTAACCTTTAAACTATGTTCAAAGAGGTTTAATATATTTTCTTTCTGTAACCAGCACAATCTTCTTTACTTAGATGTGCCACTTATTTTTATGGCCAAGTAAGTTTAGACTTATGGCATAAATCTCAAATTTATACAGACATCCTGAAGAATAATTTAAAAGCAGAGCATGGAATGAAAAAATTTACAAGTTCAAACCCAGCACTTTCAAACTCAGTCCTTTGTCTACACTTCATTAAATAATTTTTCCCTTAAGTCATTAAACACACTTTTGTACCATTTAGCTTTGATTACAGCACTTCTAAAGAGGGGAGTGACCTGGTTCACACCAATTTGACTACTTTGGGCTGAGATGAGAGCTTAAGATGTTACAGTCATCAAATCTTGGGCAACTCATGTCCAGGCACCTCCATCCCCAGGCACCCCACTGAACACCTTTGTTTTCTTGGGTTGGCAAAGGCAGAGGTAGCTTGGGTGAGCCTGCAGAAGGCCACTTCAAAAAACCCTTTTTCTGGGTGATCTTTTAATACTTTGTCAGAACAGTACATTTCTATACTAAAAAATTTGGTTTAATAATTTGGTAAAAAATTTCTTTGTATGTATTTTATTAGTGCCAGACCTACAATAAGGTCCAAAAATTAGATCAGTTCCCTAGATCAACATTCATATAATTTAAACAAAAAGTACTCTTTCCATTCTGTCATACTTTTGAAGCATGAGTGAAGGATTTAAAAAAGATGTTCTCTGTCTTTTTAAGTGGGAAATTATAAGGACACTAGGTAATTTATAGCATGATAAATTTATTCTGTAGAAGTATCTCAAAAGGAAGCTCTATCACCCTTCTCTGAGTGGTAAAAAAAAAATACCCTTTTAGTTACTATTCCACTCAAAAAAGGACCCAGTGGAACATATTATTCTTATTCCTAGAATAACTTCCATAATGCAGTTTGCAAAAAAACAAAACAAAACAAAACAAAACAAAAACGAAATCAAGTTATACTACAGAAAAGTGATGCATTTTGCAGCCTGAGTGTAGAGTACAGGAATGAGCTTTAGTGAGGAAGAAGCTGTATAATGAGTAGGGAATGCATCGACGTAAACAAAAAATCCCACTGTTTACCAGGAGTTTGACTCATGCTCCAGAGTGTATGAAAAAATAGAATGTGAAGTATGGTAGGACAGGTGTATAATCTCTCACACAAGCTCTGTAGATTGTGTTTATTTTGTGTCAGCAGCTCCCATCTCTTGCACTTCTGCCCCTTTGCTCTCACTGCAAGTTCTGTTGTCTAGAGAGGCTCTGAGTGTTGGATTCAACGCCTGTAGCAAGCACAGTCAAGGGGTATTTGATTTTCCTTTTGTTGCTCTATATTCCTTTGTATCTTCCCTCTCACTTAATTGTGTCAGAATCATTCAATCCAAGTAAATAGAGATCACCACAAGAGAGATGGCAAGTAAATAAAAAAATAAATTCCCCACTCACAATCAGGGATTATTTCTGGGTAGTCTGCTTAAAGAATAAATTTGCAAGAATCCTCTATTTGTTGCGGTTAATGCAATTTTAGCTTGTGGTTTGGTTTTTTTTGGTTTTATTCGCCCCCCTCCAAGGAAGGTAGAACATTTTCTCTTATTTTCATAAGCTGAAATTAATAAATAAAGTGCGTTATCTTCATTCATGGTGACAGCACAGATGACCAAAGTGCTAAAATGCTGTTGTCTTTCTCTGTCAAAAAGAGTAAAAGTCTTTCATTGCCCCTTCCTCCATTTGTACTTTACTGATGAATCATGGCATTTCGAATCAGGATATTAATTCAAAATACAAACTGGTGGCAAGGAAAACTTTTGAAGGTAGGTTTCTTTCTCCACATTTTGACTGACGATAAAACTTAGCTGGCAGATTATCTATTAATTCTTGGCATTACTGGAGGGTATTTCTATTTAGACCTGTCAATAAAAAAAGCAAAATTTAGTTTTAGGCCCTCCATTGCTTTGACATTTCCATGCTAACTAGAAGCTAGCTGTAATGCGAATATCAAAAAGTCCTCATTAAGTTTTATCAATCATATATTGTGAAAATTTATTTGACGTAATTAATTTAATATCACACAAGCAGCAAATACTTCCTAACACATCAACTTAACAATGAAAGTTCTATAACATGCATTTAAAGGGTATTTAAAAATAAAGGTGGATTAACTTGCAAGTAACAGTGAAAAATTAATAACTGGTGGATGATATCAATGTGAAACTGAAAGAGCTGAACAAGTCATGAGACTTCTTCTGAAATAAGGAATTTTCAAGGCTGTTATTCTGATCTGTAAGATTTCACCATTTAATGCTGATCTGGTTTTTAAATTTTCTATGCTCTTTGTCTTAATAAAGACCAGTTTTCTTTGGTCAGAGTAACCTTGTGGATATATGTTAAACGCACCATTTCTCTGTTTCTCCCATGGGTATACTAACAGGAGGTTTCGGTGAGTGTGGGCATAAACAGGTAAAATATATTTTTGTGAGTAGATCTGTACATTCTCACACAGACATAACTGGGATTAAAGTACACAGCTATCAGAAAAGAGTATATCACTTCTAGGTATATAAAGGCAAAAGCTCAAATATTCCCACAGAGGAGAGCTTAAAAAAATCTTTGGTTTTCTCAGGAACAATGGATCTGTTAAGAGATTAAAAGTGAAATGAGAGTTCAAACCTTACAGGTTTTCATATCTGTGAAGCAGCATAACCATCAGAGCCTTACATTAAAAATTCCCCCCAAGAAATCTCAGTGGAATGACAGCTCCTAATTTCTGTGGAGACAAGAGAAGCAAAATATTTACTTTTTAATATCACCCATCTTTAAACCTCACTCCTTTAAAATCTCTTACTTCCTGCAACAGGGGAAACAAAAGGGACACATAAGAGGCTTCCTTTTGCACATGGAACAAAGCTGAAGGGTACTTTTATTCTTAGCTTCTTTGTTGCTCCCCAAATCTATCCCTCTTGGAACAATCTGCCACTACTCAGTGCCAGCAGGAGCTTCAGAAGAAGGCCATATGCACTGCCTGCTACATTAGGGGACAGATTCTCATATTTCCTGATGTTCTGGAATGGCTTTGTGTCCAGACTGGGGTTTCTGGGCATCATGTTTTTGGGGATGGGACAGGGACAAAGATCCCAGAGGCCCTGGTAATGCTGCTGAGTGAGAAATGGAGCTGGACACAGCATACACCCAGCCTACCCTTCAAAGGAAAATGCAAGGTCTGTTATTGTTCTGTGTAAGTACTGACAAATAAATGGGAGGTTTTGAGGAAGATTTTCACAGCAGTGTTTTAAGTGGATCACAAATGTTTCAAGGTTCACTGCAGACAACGTGAAGCTTTCAGCTGCAGCGAAGGGTCACCGGTTGTTTATACAGTGGCAGTACTCAAGAGGATTCTGTTCTGCTATGCAAGGATGGAAAAGAGACAGTTCTTGTCTGGGATGTGTTTCCACTGCAATAAATCATACCCTATCCTGAATTATATCTCTGCTGTACACCAAGAGAAAAGGTTGTTTTGATTAGAGACCAGGCAGAGTTTCCTTCTAATTCACTCCTCCAAAATATGAACTCTCCTAAGTGTTTTCTGGACAGACATCTTCCTGTTTCCCTCCAGAAATTTCTCTTGTGTCCTTATTGCAAGCCCTGTTTTAGGAAAGACTGTTGGGGTATTCCCCATGAAACAGAGAGGAGGTCGTCTTCCCATATCCCTTCTGTTCATGGACAATTACATCAGTTAAAAGCTCTATCTCTTCCAGTGAGATCACTGACCTGTCTTTTCCTCCTCCCCTCTGTGTAACAGGTGAGCTGCAGATTGGTGGAGGCTGTTCCCCCAGGAAGAAAGCATGTTTAAATATTATTTTTGTTTTGACAGATTCTGGTCTGATTGATTATACTTAATTGGCATTTCATCTTTCTCATCCTGAGTCTTTGTTACATAATTTCTATTTTTAAAAGATAAAAGTGATTTTAGTAATTTCCTCAAACAAGCCCTGAAAGCCTCTCTGAAGATACAAATATTTATTAATTTGAATGTCAGAGGGGAGGAATCAGATATTGAAGCTTCTCCGTGTCGTCTTTTGAAGTATATACTACTTACTGCATTGTAGTAGTTTAGAAATAGTGTGTTCTCCTTCTTGTCTCATTAAGAAATGATAAAACCAGGTAGTGCCCTTTTTGGACCTGTTACCAGAATAGTTTTGGCCTTTTCACAAGGTTCTCTTCAGTACTGAGCAGGAATTGCATGGGTTGCACTCTTTAAACCAAGGGGATCATAGGCAGTGCTAAAATCAGATTCAGGAAGAAGATTGTCATCAGAAACACAGGACATCCAAACTTTTAAGGAAACATGTAGGATGGGGAGTCCTTAATTAGATTTTAAGTACAGAGTGGAGTTTGATGCCTTACTTTAAGTATTATGTCCAACAAGAGAAATCCAGTTCACTGACAACATAGGCTTGTTCTGCACCAGGGAGCATTTACAGAACATTCCCACTATTGCAGCTCCACTGACATTAGTGGTAGGACGAGCTGCAACTTTCACAGTTCCCCAGCACCAGCAGCTGTTTCAGCACTGTGCTAATTAGATTGGCACTGAGCTGGTTTCATAGACATGATGCTGCTGACAGCTGCTGGGGTGCCATCTACACTAGGACTGCCAGCACTGATAAAGCTGTAGTAGCGTTGGGAGCTGTGGCAATTATTTGTAAGTAAAACTGAGATCTGTGGGCTGAAGTCATAGTATGTGTATGAATGCATAACATGTGATTTAATTCTTTCCCTGTTTTCCCGTGGCATCCTACTCACATGTATATGCTTTGCTGATTGTTTGAAAAAAACTGAAAATCTCATGAGTCACGTATCTTCTGGCTTGAAGGAGGTAGAGTGGAGGGAGCAGGAAGGTTTCAAATTTGGGATCAAGGACCTGAAGTACAATGAGTCTGGGTGAGAGTGTGGTAAGGATAATAATGATCTCAATGTGCATTGTGCTAGTGGTGATGAGCTGTACATTGATTGTTAAGGGACTTTAAAAAGCTTTCAGTGCTCAACATGGGTTGGCCGTGGTGATCTCATCCACATGTATCTATATGTGATACCTGCTTTCCCTATCAAATCAAGATCTGTTGGCATGAACAAAGCGTATTTCTACTGGAGTATAATTTATAAAGATAAAGGAATAGAAGGGTGTCAGTATGTGTGAATCTGGTAGATCATTCATTTTTTCTACAATGTTTTGTCATTTTCTCTTAAAATTTTAGAAGAGGTAGAAACACTTTATGGAAATTATAGGTCTAATCTTTACTTCCACTTTCCTTACTCTTTTACTCAATGTACCATAGTACTTCACAGCTTTTTTCCTTCATTGGAAATAAGCACTGCTTGGCTAGGCACAGGTGAGAGGTTACTTAATAAACTCTTAAAACTATGCTTAATTGAAAGGATACTATTTGCCAAAGAAAGAACATCATTGTCCCCCTGCCCCATCCCTTTCTAATGCAATTTTCTTTGAACTAACTAGAATGACATTTTTTACAGGTAGCTCTTGGACCTCATACTGAAATAATTTGAATGACAGAGACATGAGAAATTAGAGACATGGCTTCTACAAAAAAATCTTTTTCTCTGTATGCAAACCCATGCAAAAAAGTGAGAAAAAAATTTCAGAGAATGAATGTTGAAACCATCCTGTACTCCAAAGAATAGTTTAAAGGAAATTTCAGATGCTTTTCCTCATTTATGGGTGTCAGCAAAATGGCTTTTTAAATTGTATGAAGTGACATGTCATACCCTTCCCTTTCCCCCAATTTATTTTAGTATAAATTTTAGCATTTACTTAAGCAAAACTAGCAGTGTTCCCTCTGCTCCAATGCCTCTACCCACACAGAGACCCAAAGTCAATGCCCAGCTCCTTTTCCAGAGAAATGCACACACACTCAAGAAAATGAAAAAGTCATTTGCAGCTAAATTGCCCGTGGCAGACATTCAGAAGAATGCTACTGGTTGTCTGATAAATCACCCACCCAGCCATGTGAATGCTTGGTTCTAACCATTCTTTTACAAAACCCCACACACACAGAGTTTAGTTTAAAAAATCTTATATTCTATATTGAGTAAATTTTGTCGAATATGAAAGAAAATTCTGGCCTCTTTGGACTATTCTTTGTAAAATATCTATGAACCACTTTGTCCTATTTCTAATAAAAAATTCTCCTGATTTTTCTGAGGAAAGTTAATTGCTTTGAAAAATATAATATCTCTGTCAAATATAGATTCACTGTATTGATTGCTTTGTTGCATATAAAGCACAAAATAGAAATAAGAATGTGTACTAGAGAACCTATTCTGGATTCATTAGAAGGGAGTGCATGCAAAGAAAGTTGAATCCTCCATTTTTTGGCTTATCTTAGTATGTATTGTCTGTTTTGGAACATGATAAAAGCAGCTGTGAACTCCACAGGCATTCAAGACCATGAGAAAATTGCAATGGCAGATCTACCAAAAAGCAATCTACCAGATGACAAGCATATTTATTACAAATCAATAAAAAATATTTTGCTAGGTAAGGCCATGAATGAGCTCTTCTGTTGTTTTGTGCAATTAATTTCTAGTCCTTAAGCCTCTGTAGCACTTCATAGTTAAAAGAAGAGCTGCGTGTCATATTCTATTCTTTGTATTTTCCTTGTTCTTTTGAACATAATCCTCAAATAAGTATAAGTATTTGTATTCACAAGTAACCAACAAATATTCATGGCTGCCTTATGTGTGTGGAAAAAATTGAAACCCTTCATCAACTTCAATAATGACATTTTTTTAGAATTAGTAATTTTAAAGTAAGGTTTCTCATGGTTTGATGAAGAATAAAATTTTTGCAAATCTGGACGTTGCAATGTGAATCTTGGATGACCTAAATTCTCTCACCCTCCACTCATTGTGGATGATATTTTGAATGGAAAAGTAATTGAAGGTTTTTGTAACTGGTGGCTGTTCAATTTCACAGTATATTCCTAACCCCTGTTAGCTCGTATTATTCTTGGTCCTTTTCATCATCTTTTAGACCATATTCTTTACCCAAGAGATCCCATCATTTGGTTCCTACAGAAGGGTATAGTTTGCAGCTACACAAAAACCCTGCAAAACTCTTTTTATAGTAGTAGCAGACCCACAAGAGCAGAAGATCAGTACAGGCAAGGAAGGGTTCAAGGCTGACGATGCAGTGGGTTACTTTCTGATTTTTATCTCCTAAACCTTTCTGACCAAGAGAAGCACAGACAGCAGAAGACCTGAGGTCAGCCACTTGGCAAGGGCTCTCAGCAAGCACTGCTTCCAAGTGCTCCACAGATGAGAGGGACCAAGGCATGGTGGAACCACTTCAGGGGTCAGGAATATGGCCGTTTTTCCTCATCTGTCTCCATTTCCTTTTGCATTCATCATTTCTGACTTTGCCTAGCTTTGGTCCAGGGTGCGCAGTCTTAACATTGAGGAAGTAAATAAAAGAAACCTGAAAATAATTCTTCAAACCATGTTTCCAAACCTCACTGAAAACTGTGTGAGACATTTCTAATTAGAAAAAGAAGTAGAAATCATACACCAAAAGGCAGCATGGGATAAAAATTTCACCAATAATTCATCACAGTTTAAAAAATTCAGGTTTTAATTTAAGGTAAAGAATAATAAATAGTAGTTTTGGCTGGTTAGTCTCTGACAGATAACATAATTTTGCTTGCTTTCTTACAGTACAAAAAAGAACTCTTGAAATAAGAGCCAGTATTGAGAACAAGGTTCTTTCACCAGCAACTGAAATTGTCATGTAGCTGTCATCAACACCAATTTACAATACTGCATACAAATAAATTAGCAATAGGCTTATGTTTAAGACCACTGAGAAGGACTGTAAGTGTAATATTAAGTACAATTAAATGGATCAGTGATCTACTTTGGGTAGTAGTTTAATTTAGTTCTTAAAGTGAAGCAATTTTGGTAGGATTTGAAATTAATTGAACTCAGCACTAAAGTGAGAGTAGTAAGCATGGGAAAGCAGAAATGGAAAAGTAATTCTTACACTAATGTGGGACCTGTGGATTTAATCTGCTCTTGCTGATAATGCAGCTACAACTTAAGAGTGTCTTTTACCTGGAGAATGTGTTTTAAAATGGCTGCCACCTGCAGTAAGGAATAATGATGATCTCAAATAAAGAAGAAGATGCCTGGTAGGATGTACTTCTGTAGGAGCTGCCAGAAGCCAGGTGGGAGAGCCATGGAAAATGGCTTTTAGCAGAGTGAATAATTTGTGTTCCCTCTTCTAGAGGCATCTGATGCATCTCGTCCCTTGAAATTCTAGAAATACCAATGCATTTTATTCATAAATGTTTCATAAGTGGGGATTTTTTGGGTTTTTTTGTTTTGTTTTGTTTTGTTTTGTTTTTTTTTTAACAGATGCAAGAATAATGTGCAAGGCAAGTTTCTTAAAATTAAAAAAATATATCAAGAAACCCAAGAAACTCCCCCAAATATTTGAAGATATTATATTCAATAAGTCTTACTTCCACTCTATTGTATTTAAAGCATCTGTATGTCTGGAAAAAACTGATAAATTAATTGCTACATGAATTAAGTTTGATCTGCAGAGATAACATTATTGTCACCCTTCAGCAGCATACCATGTTTGATGCTTAATCTTTCTCCTGACATATTAAAATTCTAACCTCCAGCTAGATAGTCCTGCAGGTGGTGCTGTCGGAAATGTTTGCTGATCAGAGACAGGGCTGGAAAAGGAGTGGAGCAGGAAGAGATTCATTCCTCTCCAGATTTTCCCAGAACAGAAATACAAAGGTAATTTCTTTCAAAATCTCCAAAGCACACTGTACTCACCTCTATGGAGCACTCAGCCAAGGATCAGCAAAGTATGCAAAGATGCCAAGATGCAAAATGTCTTTTTCACCTGGTGGAGTTTTTATCTAACTTTTCTATACTGTGAATGACTAATATTTGTATTTCAGCCACTATAACTAGGCTTTAGCTTCCAGTAATAAGAGCTCATGGGACAAGAAAAGCAATGGAAAAGAATAGCCTGAAAAAAGTAAAGAGAAGAAAAATGTATTCACAGCAAAATTAATGGATGTTAACAGTAGGATTTTACTAGCTAAAGGCAAAAGGGAGTCTTTTGCAAATATAAAGTAATATGTGACCTGGCTTTCAGTTTTTGCTTATTTGTTTTGGGTTTGTTTTTTTTTTTTTTTGTTTTTTTTTTTTTGAAAGTTTAAAGCTGTTTGCATCAAACTGAAACAGTGTGTCTCCTTTTTCTGAACTGGTGGCAGCTGGCTGGTGAAGTTTGATGGCTTTCATACTGTATTAGCAGCAAAACAGTGTTGTAGTTCACAAACCAGAATGGTCATAGAAATTTGCAGGAAACTTCAGTGTTCAGCAGGATTAGTACTTGAGTATTTTTGGTAGGTTTCAATCTGTAGGAAATTTTTCAAATCTATACCAAAATTCATATTTCTACTATAGTTTAAAATTTTTATGATTATAATAGAGTGAAACTGTTTTAGTATAAGACAGCATATTTCTACACATGTGTATAAGTACACATGTGCATTTGTAAATACACGTGAGTACTTATATACACGTGTAGAAATATGCTATCTTATACTATCCACTAGATGGACTCAGGAATAGTGTTCAGAATCCAAACTCAGACTACTGGTAAGGAGAAATATCTGCTGTGAAGCAGTTGCTGGAGTCTGGCACACAGCTGCAGAGCTGGGGAAAGGACCTTATGTGAGGGCATGGTCTGACTGTGCTCTGCTTGGAGAGAGGTTCTGCTTGGCTCCCAGTACTCTATCCATTGATGTTGTTGAAAATATAGGATCGTATCCAGTCAAGAATCTGGCAGAATTCTGAATATAGAAAAGATTATCTAAGTGCTGGAGGTACTTTGCATTAGATCTCTCAGAGGTGGTCGAGTGCATGTAAGGCTGCCATACGGCCATAATTGTGGGAAAGGCATGTGCTGAAATAATTAGCTTTAGCAGACAATTGAATATTCCATTTCAAATGATAGGCTTATTCACAATCATTGTCTCCAATTACTTATTTCTTTTTCCAATCACAGGCTAAATTATTATTGCTCTTTGTGTTGGTTTGTTTCCTTATCATGAGCAGCCGCTTTTCAGTTTAGTTGCTGTGTTTGCTAAATGATGCAATACTTTCTCAACCCATAAAATTTGAATAGTGAGCAAAGGCATCAGCAGTACTCATTTCATTAAAATAATTATTTTCAAATCACCTGGAACATCCAGCTGTAGCTAGGCCTACAGTAAGAGGTAGAAATTACCTCCAGAAAACATGCTTATCTTTCCAGCTAGCAGAGTCTGTCAGAGTAGCACTGTATCATCTCCTTACTCTGTTCAGATACCAGAAACAAGCCAAGGGATAGTCAAAAGAGAAAATGCAAAAAGACATCAGCAAAGGTTGGTGAATAATACCCATTCTTATTCCACCCCCCTTCTATGCTGTGCAATCTGAAGCAGTATTTTAGCAGCTGTAATGATACTGGGACTTGACAAAAGTCCTGGGATTCTTGACTAAAAAACTGATTGCAGACTACACAATGACTCTATCTGATGAGAAAATAGTCAATGAAGGCAGTGGGTAAGATGTCCCAGTAGTAACAAGACAATACATCTCAGAAAGCAGAAGTGCTTAGTCCTGTGAAAATAAAGTAAACTTAATGGAAATAAATAATGCATGCTGCAAAGGAAAATAAACACGTGGTTCTACCACAGCCATTCAATCCCCAGAGTTGGCTTTAATAATAAATCACCCCAAATGCTCCAATACTTTTTAGGGAGAGGATTATAATTAATAGAGTTTTTCTTTAAAATACCAGTATAAGACCAAGTCAATCTTTTTTCTTTACTTCAAATCTGTAGCTGTTTATTGATGCGTCTTTCCATAATGATTTTTTGTGAGAAATGCATGACTAAATTGATGGTATAATATGTTCTATATGAGCACAAATGGCCAGACTGGTAGGGACATAGAACTACAAGGAACTTCAGGGAATCATCTAGTCCAGTATGACAATACTTCCCCTATATTGTCTGTGATGGATTTTCCATTCTTATTGCTATCCTTTCCTTAGAAACTGCTAAAGGCAGTGACTTGGGACTTCCACAGCAGTCTCTGACAGTAGTTCATTATCTCTGTCATTGAAGGCTGATTTATTTTTTAATCAAAAAACCCTTCCTGTGTCCTGTTTTCTGTATCCTGTTTCTTATGTCTTTCATCTAATCAATGCATTCCTTGCCCCTGTCTACTGTGGACATAAAGACTAAGATTATTTCCTTCTTCATTCCAGTAGATTTCTGTGTCATTGAAAGTATTACCATGTTCCCCTTTTCCCCTCCTTTCCTCTATTCTAAACAAACCTGAGTTGAATGATCATGACAGGTTTTGAGGAAGAAACCTTATATTTCAATCTAAGCCTAATATTACTAGATACATGAAGTGGATTTGAGAGGCCAACTTCATTAGATTTTGAAATGAAATTGAGATTCACTCTTCCTTGCAGCTGTGGATGACTGATCACTCTTCATGTCAAATCAGCCTATTTCCATGGCCTTCTGTGGGATTTTTGCTGCAGTGATGATAAAATATAGTAAACTAAAGAAACAAAGGCATGTTTGAAATACCACAAGAGAAAGCAAGAGGTTTGTGGAGAGATTATGTGTTCTGTGTGGCCTTTTACATGCAGAGAATCAGTAGTGAGAAGCCATGTCTGTGAGGCAGGGCTGCTGACTGAGTAAGAAGGATAAAAGTCATGATGCTTTAGCTGGGTCAGCTGAAGTTGCAGGTTTGAGTCAAAAGTCTCTTTTGCAACTTATCCAGCCACATATTTTTGATATACCTCAGCAAATAGGTGAAATCGGTGTTTTGGGAAGGTGTTCAATATGTTGCATGATCTTGTGAGAGAAATTTTTGTTTTCTCAGTACTTCCATCTACTAAAGCTGAATTTTGCCAGATATGCACTAATGATATCAAGCCTTGGGCCTGTTTTAGAAGAGTTCTCATTCACATTGCTAAGCCATTGCTACTTCATCTTTCCAAGATCCAGTTTAAAAGTGATGCTGTAAGACCCCATCACTTGATGCAGAATGTTCACAGCTGCAGTCCTTTGGATAGAGTCAGCATAGTAACCTTGTCTATGGTAGGAATTTTTTGTGGTGTTCACCAAAATTATAAATCCATGGCTTAACACCCCGCTGAAATTCTTGTGGAACTGAGAGACAGGCCAAATGCAACTATAATTTTTAATACCTTCCTATTTTCTCTCATTAGCTCTTTTCTATTACTAGTGCTGCTGATATAAGGCTACAAACAGGCTGTATTGTTCTTAATGCAAACTCCAAAACTGAATCACAGTAATTTCACAACTATAAGGCTCACTGGATCATAAGGAGCACCTCCGGGAGTCGGCAAATTTCTCAACTTTGTACATTATATAAGGCGCACCGGATTATAAGGCGCATGGTTTTTTTGCAGCGAGGAGCTGCGCCACGTGCAACAAAGTAACGAATTAGTAATGGAATAGAGCAATCGGGGGTTTACTGGCAGGTGCTCAGTTTGCAACCATTTTTCACAGATTGGCGTAGCCTTTAAACACAGCCCCAGGTGCCCTCCCCATGCCGCGGGCCTCGGCACTCCCGCCCGCCCGCCCCTGGCACTGGCCGGTGAGGTGCAGCTTAGGGCTGCTGTGGCGCAGCCGCAGCTCGCACTTCCGGGTTGGCTTGGGGTGGCTGCGGCTCACGGCTCGGGGCTTCTGTGGCCACTGGCTCCCTCCCTCTCTGCATGACTCCTGCTGGCTGTGGCCACCCGCTCCCGCCCCCCCTTGCAACTCGGCGCTCCCGCGGCACCACCCCTGCATTGCGTTTCACACTTCTGGGTTGGCAAATTTCGCAACTTTGTCCATTATATAAGGTGCACTGGACTATAAGGTGCAAGGTGCACTTCTGGGTTCAGGCCAAAATTTTAGTCAAAAGGGTGCACCTTATAGTCTTGAAATTACTGTAAGTTGCATGACTTTACGTTGCTACAAGCATTGGCACTGCTGGGAAGCATACAAATCATTAAAAAATCTGTGGTAAGACTGCAAGAGAGGGTATTCTAAATCTAACACTATTCGCAGCTCATACTTTCACTGTCTGATGCTTTCAAGTCTGCCCTTGAAGGCCAAGAAACCAGTTTGCACCAGGGGGTGTTAGTAGCTGTAGTTTATTGTATTCATATCATTAAAAGACACATCAGTTGTGACAATTCAGCCACTGTAAGGAAACATGATCATATTTGCATTCTTGGAATTCCTGCAGCTTTAAAGAAATATGGTAAGGGAATGTCTGTCCTACACCACTGCTGATGCAAACTGACTGGGCCCTGAGATATGCACATTATGATGAATTAATAATAAGATGCTAAAATGGCATTGCATTTTCTTAGTTTATAGCTCCTGTAGAAGTGGCTATTAAATATTCCTCATTACTTTAGAAAAATATAAAGGCATTTCTCTGGACCAGCTTTCTGCCGCTCACTCTCAATTGTGCTTGTTTATACACACATCTGGTCATATATACAAGGATATTGGTTTTACTCCTTCAGAATAGAAGAAAACCTAAAATTGATCCTTCTGAGCTGCTGTTGAATGCTTTAAGCTGTTATGTATGCTTGAATTGATGCTTCACTCATTAGTCAATGCAGAGCACTGAAAAGTCTTGAGTATATACCATTCCAGTAGGAAAAAAAAAAAAAAAAAGAAGAAAATAAGCACACGAAATCCACAATCAATTGCTTGCTCTGCTTAGTTTGGTACTACAAAGCTCTTAATAAATTCTTATTATTGTGCTGAATGAGTTATTTCCTTTAGACATTAAAATAAAACTCAATGATCCAAAGGCAACTTATAAAATATTCACCTCATATACCCTGAAAGTAATTGTCATGGCCTTAGAAATACCATGTGAATTCTGAAGGATTCTTATGCATGTCTTCTAGCTCAAGACTAGTCCTGTAAATTTCCAAATTCTAACCATCTGTAATATAATCAGACATTCTTTGTGATGGGTATTGGCTAATCAAGCCATATCTAATTAAAAGAGATATTGCTATTTATATTTTGCTGGATTCAAATTTTTTGAGTGAATCTTCCTGAAAACTGATTAAAAGTTTGGCAAAATTTTCTATGTAAAGGTCTGCAGAGTTTAGGATAGAAAATGACACAAAATCCGAGTATTCTTTGATGTGTAACATGGAAAAGAACCTTATTCTTTTAGAGCCCTTGAACAAAAGTGGGTGCTTGAGTTAGTGACCTATGGAGTTATGAGTCAGTGGAGTTTCCAGAGGATGAGTCAATCCACTCAAGTGTCATTTAGCTGTCACTGACTATGGCAGACAAGGCTCTATTTCAGTCGTGTCTTAACTGAATAAAGCTGGCTGTGTGAACATCCTGCTCAGACTTTTGAAGTTGAGCACAATTTATATTTACTCATGGTCTTTTGTAAATAGAGAAATAATTTTTCTGTAATGTTTAAGTGTATTACTGTACATGTGTCTGAAAAGAGATGAGAGAAAACTGTGGAGGAGAATTTAATTGCTTGCAATATTTAGTGTTTAAATTGTATAGCAGTGTCCATTGTCACAGTTTGCTCAGGCATTTTGCTTTGTCATGCAAACTGCTTATGTTTTCCCTTCAGTTTAAAAGGAAATTATTTTCTGGTGAGCTGATTAAGAATTAAGGGACTTTCCCTATTCATTTTTCCCCTCTGTATGTGGAATCTGTGTTTTTTCTCTATAATTATTCAGTCTGACAATCTTATTACAGTTTGACTGGAAACTGCCCTCAAATTGGACTAAAAGAGGCATTTTGACAGTACCAATAGAGCTAAGATTTAAGCACAGGAGCCACCCAACAGGCAAAGCTCCTTTTTTTTTTTTTTATGGCCAGGTAGTTTCTTGAATAAAACAGTAGAGAAAATGCTCTTATTTTCTCACTTTACTCCCTGCACAGTTTTCTTGAAAGAGTAGTTTCATTCCACACTGGCTAGACCTTCATCCTATGGCACTTAGGGCTGTGGGATCTTTTAAAAAAGGATGTTTATGTTTCTAAGCAGGACCTATTGTCACTAATTTGAACAACAGAATATCTCATGTTTTAGACAGAGTTCAGCTGCTCATTTCTGTTTCAGTCAATCAGGCAGAATGAAATCTTGCAAGCTGAAGTAAGTATATTAGCAACTCTTAGGGGAGGTTTATAATACTATTTAGGATGCTGATTTTCACTATTATGTCTATCTTACAAATTTCTGTAATGATTGTTTCAGGATGGCCTAGATTAATCTGAGGCAGCTGGGTAATGTAATGCTCATTTTTGAGTCAGAGAAGTGTATAATGAATTAGCTATGTATTTTTATGGTACAAATGCAAACAAAATTTAAAATGCTTTAAATTCTCCAATAAACAGTGCATATCTTTGCTGTTCAATTGCATATTGTTCCTCCCTGTTTCTGTTAGTTGTCACCTCTGGTGTGATTTCCATGAAATCCCTCCTATTGCATAATAGTCTTCACGAGAATATAGTGAGAGGTAGTCAGCACAGTACCACGTACTGGGCAACCTTGACCAATTTCTTTCTTCAAAATTTTAGAAGAATTTTTGTTTATTTGTTTGTTTCTAAAAAAAGATACTTCATAAGTATCTCTGAGTTGTGAAAAAATTGCAAAAATTTCCTTAGAGTAATCCTGCCCAACCTTAAAAACTCTGTTTTTTCTGGCCATGAATTAGTCTGTCAGTCTCATGTGCTCTCTGCGATGATTCATTTCAGACTCCAGTTTAGCATTTTTATAAACATCTGCATCACTACTTAATAAATTACTCATTGCACCTTGGTAAAGCAAAATGGTAATGCCTGCAACAGAACCTCAGTATAGTAACTAAGTGCATGAATAATACATGTTTGTGTCATGGGAAGCACAAGGAAATGCTGCTTCCCTCCGCTCTCCGTGTATCGGATGTGCAATTATTGTATAATTAAGTTCAGCTTACATGACAGGTGAATGACATTCCCACACTACTCTTCCAAGTTTGCTCCTCAAGCAGTCTAAATATGTTGTACAACAACATTACAAGCAGAAGCAATGCAGAACAGCTACTGTAGGGTATTTTGTGAGCCAGAGTGGCTCCTGTCCCAGTTTCTGCTACCATGGGTAGGCAAGATCTACTTTTAATCACTCATATATGAACTAAGAGACCCAGTAAGACAGGGAAGTTCCTTAATTAGAGTAATCACAACAATGAATGAGTGTGGGGAACTGGAGTCATGATAGTTAGAATGAGTGAGGTTTAATCTCTTCTCTGGTATGACTTCTGTCTTCTCTTTCTTTGTTTAAATGTGACTGCCTCCATTTGTCAGCTGACAAGGAGTCCCATACCACATTTGCAATTCCAAATGACTGACTCCTATGAATCACTTTTCAAGATGTGTAGGAAGTCAATCTCCAGGGAAGGAAAATATTCCTCTAATCAAATTGATGTAACCTGTCCCTCATTGCAGCTCTAAGAGCAGTGAGAAGAGTTATTTTTGTTTGAAAGTACAGAACCTGCAATTTAAGAGAAGAATTACATAGTCCTTCTGGCTGCATGGGAATTCACACAGCTGTAATATTTAACTCTTTAATTGCTTTTAACTCTGGGAGACTTTTTCTCGTGATAAGACAGTTCATGTTTACTATATGGAGAGGTACTGTAGAACCTTTGCAGTCAAGAAAAAGCAGTTTCAAATGTGCTGGGTGTTTCCACTTATGAGCATTTCTAATGGAGATTCAGAAAACTGAAAAGTTGGAACCATTTCTTTCACTGCAAAGCTATGAACAAACTATGCAGAGCTGCAATAAAATAACTATTTTTCATTATTGTGAAAATAAGTAGCATTCACCAAGTATGCAAAAGGGGCAAACCAGATAATGCTGTTTCAAAGCTCTTTCATTCAATCTGTTCTCAGTGGGGGTGGCTTTGTTTTAGCCATTCTATTCCAGGGGTTTGTCTGGGCAGCATGGATCTTAAGTAAGAGTTTTGTCCTTCATTTCAGCCTGTAATGAAGAGGTCCTCCTGAGAACAGCGAGAAACACAAAATGGTGAAATGTTTTGTCTAGATGTGAAGCCTGGTCCACACCTGTTACATATAAAGTGGGGAAAACTTTTTTTTTTTTTTTTTAATGAAGTGCCCCAGATTTTTTAGTCAGAAAAATGCTGATGTGAACTAAGGTAACTTCCACTGCCTTTGGGTCAGAAAATAGGATAAAAGGGTAGTCAAATGTTTTAATTTATTAAAGAAAAATTTGAGAGAGATTGAGAAGATTCTTTTAAAAATCAGTAAGAAAAAATATGCACCAATTCTATTTACAATGTTTGGATATAAAGACATAATTTTTGAAACCTAAAGGACCTGGTTATATTTCTCTTTCATTCTGAAACACGCAGTTGTTGTTCTGATACACAAGAAGGCTGATTGTGCTGGTATGATGTTTTATTACTACTGTACTCACTGAAAGTAAGAGGCATGAAAAGTCAAATAAATAGCAACTGTTCTTTTTTAATGGGTCAGAGTTCCTATTTTTCATTGTATTGGTTATAAGAAATACCTAATATAAAATGACAATGTAAGATTGACTAATAGAAAAATTTTAGGTGTTAGATTAACTTGGTATTTGTTCAGAAGACGTCACTAAGTTTACCTAATATTTCAAATTTATTAATACAAACTTTTAGAAGAAATTTGTTACCAGTGTTTGAACATAGGGAAATTTTTGTACAGTGGAATTTCTTTCCACTCTTGCTATTTCTGTGGCCAACATTTCTCCTTTTTCTCTACTCATGATGTCTCCCAGAAGCTGTGGAATCAACACATTCCATTAGTACACACCTTGTGCCAGGGTCATAGATACAGATTTTGAGACTTATTTTGCACAGAAATGTTAATGGGCAAGATATCACCCTTATACTAGATGGAAGTTCTTTCAATTTTTTGAAATTTATTTATTTATTTATTTATTTATTTATTTATTTATTTGTAATGTAAAAATATTTATGCGATAGTTGCATTTTAGCAATTCTCTTTACATAAAATTTTTACCACTACTATGAAATCATTAGTAAAACATTGTGAAATACCGATACTGACAAGCAGGAAAAAAATCCTCCAAACTTTTAATCTCTGACTTTTCTGCCTACTTTAATTTCACTTCACTTTCAAATGCTTATCCATCAATATTACCATGAATGAAATATTTCCAGATGACTTCATGCTTGTTGCTCACACAGGTCATGTTCACCTTGAATAAACAAAAAAAAAAGGTATTTCATGGATTCATGAGTGCTCATAGCATTGAATATATCCCTTTCTTGACACTTAAGGAAAGCCTGGATAGTCTTCTCTGTTCATGGTTAACTTGTTGGGTCTTTTTAAAAGTACTGAGTGTAGTAAATAAATATTTCTTTACAGCCCTTTTGGTATAATTCATATGTGTTAACAAAGGTAACTGTCTGTGATGGGGACGAAATTATAAATGAATACTTACGTCATGGCTGTTTGAAAGATCTGAGAAACTGGTATGATGCAGCCTGATCTAAGGAACTTTGCACTCACTGAGGAAGGGAGAGAATGAAAAATGCAGGATTAATGATCATCTCTTTCTACATTTCATCTGTTAAAGCTCCAGTGTGTGCCTGGATTCCATATGCATTATTCAGAAAATTTTTTCCAAGTACTTCATTGCCATTAGGATAATTTTGAAGACTGTGACAAATATTTTTCTTGAGTTTCTCCAGAAACCAGTTTACATTTGTTCCATGTTTTCACAGGAAGTCAAAGGTGCTCAGCTTAAAATCAGGGCAACCAAAATTGTACTTCTTAGATTCCTATTGTTCTCAAGTATTTTCTCAAGTGAAAAGCAATGTAGTAGCCTGTAAGTAAAATGACATAAATCTGGTGTATTTTGTTTTGATGGGAGAATGCCACAGGATCCCACCTGACCATGGAGAAGAAAAGGCCTAATAAAACATCACAGCTCCATAATATTAAAAAGCTCTTGGATGGTAAGTAGCATCTTCTAAAGGGAAATTGAGAAGAGATTCCTCTAGTCTTTGCTGTTTGCATATTCAATGCACTTTTTTGAGACCATCACTGCCTTTTGTTCTGGAAGAAATTCTAGAGGCTTATTTTCAAGTGTTAGGCAGTGCAAAGTCTCACAATGTATATATTTGAGCATCATTCATCACCTTAACTGATCTACTCAGAAAGGAAATTCTCAGCCATGGTAGGTAAAAACCCATTTATTACACAAGACTATTGGGGTTCCCTCCTTACTGTTTTTGTAATGTACTATATTCTCTGCACAAAAGTGCCCAAGCAGTTAAACTCAAGAAAATACCCAGTATTTTAATAAGGAAATAAAGTGCCCAGTCCTAAGTCTGTCTGTTGTGTGCTAACATTCTACGAGAAGTGAAGTAGAATGCAGACAAATGACAGGATCCAAATAATTTTTCTCTGTTGTTTTTCTGGAGGACACAGCACTAATAAGTAGGTAGAGAAAACTGCCAGGGTGTACTTTGTGCAGCTGCCATCTGGTAGCTATATTACACAGTTGTGGTGGTCAAGCAGGTGGTGATTAACCATGATTCAAAATGATGTTTCACAGCAGGCATCCCCAGCAGGGAAGGCAGCGTGGCTTTCACAATGTTCTGCCAGAGTTCACACACTGGGGAGGGTGAGGTGACACACAAGTGCTGTGGGCAGGAGGGGCTGGGAGCACATGGGAGGTTCTCCTCCTTTGAAAATTGTCTATGTCATTCAACTGTCTGATGGTTCTGTCGGGTTGTTCTAAGAGTTGCAGGAATAAGGATAAGCTGCCTATGTTTAATTTTCATTGGGATTTACACAGATGTTTCTAGAATGCTGAATATGTCATTAAACAAAATAATAAGGTAAGACCTTATTCTGCAGTGTCAGAATTAGTTGCTGAAAGTTGTGCTGGATAGAAGTTCAAGTCTTCTTCAAATTTCTCCATTTTGGAATCTGCAGGAGGCCAAGTATGATTAAGAAAATAACAGGAAAAATGTGTACAGTAATTTCACGAATACAAGCCGCACCAATTTGACTAAGATTTTGCTCCTAAACCGGAAATGCGGCTAACAATCAGGAGCGGCTAATACAACCTCAGAAGTGCCAGCCAGAGGGCTGAGCCGAGCAGCTGCAAAGTCGGCATTTTGTGATTGTTACAAATCGCTACTCTGTTGCACCGTGGGTGGAGCCTGGCTCCCTGCAGGCAGCACGGGGGGCGGGGAGAGAGGCAGGAGAACTCTCTTTCCTCCTCTGCCACAGCCCAGGGGAGAGACCGGGGGAGCCCGGCGCCGCCATTGCCGCGGCCCGGGGAGGAGAGGGGGGACCCGGGCCGCCCCTACCGCGGCCCGGGGAGGGGGGGAAGCCCGCGCCGCCATTGCCGCGGCCCGGGGAGGGGGGGGGGGACCCAGGCCGCCATTGCTGCGGCTCGGGGAGCCGACGGGAGCCCCGCGCTGCCATTGCTGCGGCCCAGGGAGGGGGGGGGAAGCCCGCGCCGCCATTGCTGCGGCCCGGGGAGCGGGGGGGAAGCCCGCGCCGCCATTACTGCGGCCCGGGGAGGGGGGGGGGAAGCGCGCACCGCCATTGCTGCGGCTCGGGGAGCCGACGGGAGCCCCGCGCAAGTCATTGCTGTGGCCCGGGGAGCCGACGGGAGCCCCGCGCAGCCATTGCCGCGGCTCGGGGAGCCGACGGGGTGCTTTGTCCCCGCCCGCCGCCGCCGCGGCAGGAGCGGGGAAACTCCGTCCCTGCCCGCCGCCGGCGCCATGGGCGTGGGAAAGCTCCGTCCCTGCCTGCCACTGCGGGGCAGCGCTGACCCGGGGTGACTGAGCCCAGGGACAGCGGCGGCCAGCCCCGAGCGGCAGCACCGGGCTGGGCCACCTGGCCCTGTCAGCGGCCCCTAGCGGGCCGAGCCTGCACAGCCTTAGCTCAGCCAGTAAACCCCGCCCTCCCGCGGTTCTGTTACTAATTGCACGCGGGTCCTCGCTGCGAACGACAAAGCGGCTTATATTTGGGTGCGGCTTATCTATGGACAAAAACCGAAATGTTTGCCAACACTCAGAGATGCGGCTTATACTCAGTGCGGCTTGTATTCGTGAATTTACTGTAATCTAGAAAAATCAAAGCTTTTGTCCAAGTATTTTTATTTTGGAACAGTGGGTAAAAGAAAAGAAGATGTAAAGATAAATGTGGCATATAATACAATCCTGCATGGATTAATGGCCCTGCATTTTAATTTTTCTTTTATACAACAAAACTTGCTGATCGTCCAATCTGACTGAAAGTGAAAGTAACATTTAGGATGGAGAACATGGATATTATTAATTTCAATACTATTAACATTTTCAAGTTACAAACACACAAGTCAATTTCCTCTTGGAAAAGGAGAAGTATTAGTACCATCCTGCACTGCAAATTCATTCATCATTATGTGGAATTTTGTTTGGTTGTGTTAGAGAGTTATTAATACACACTGAAGCAGATAAAGAACAGCAAAATGATCAGAGAAGGGAAAGAATATCATGCAAGAGAGTAAATAGGCTTGGCTTGTTTGGTTCAGCAAAACACAGATGGAAGGAGGGATATGATTGTACTTGATAAATATCAAGTCAAGGGAAATACCAGACTGTGAGTTATTTAATCTGAGACTGTGTTTACAGACAGAAAATTTGTATAAAGCTGGCTATAAGCATATTTAAGATTGAAGCTGTAAAATGCTTTTGAAATGTGAGATATTCCATTTGTGAAGGACAAGAAGCAATGAGTACAAATTCAAATATAGGAAATTTCATTTAAATAAAAGAAAAAAATTTTTGTCAGTGTAGGTGAACAGCATTCCACTCTAACCTCTGGTGGAGTAGAACTGGATAGTTCCATGTGTATTCACCAAAGGAATTCAAGTGTACTTGGAGATAGATCACATGCTCTGAGTATTTTTCAAGAGGCTACCTTGGTTCAAGACAAGGCAGAACAAAACAAAACACACAAATCCCATCTGTGTCAAGCAGACACCTGATACTGAAACCAGTTGTCATATCTTTAAAGATTGTCCAGAACAGGTAATATCATATTTTGCTTTTTCATGAATTTGATTTATAAAAATACTCCTTCTTTGTTTGTTTTTAATTTAGTAGCATAAATAAAGGAAAAATATTTTCTGAAAGAGTCTAAGTTTTTGTTTGTTTGGTTTGGTTTTTTTGTTTGTTTTTAGGGGTTTTTTTACTATTTCTTTTTACAACTACAGATTGCTGACAACAAGCCTCCATTTTTTGAAAAGGATCAGAGCATGGAATCTTCTCATCTTGCTCTGTTATTACCTTTCCAGAGGTAACACTACAGACATTAAAACAAAGAAAAAGAAATCACTAGGATGCCCTTTCTGAAGACAATCAAGGCTTATCTTACAGAAACTGAGAATGTTGAAAATTCACTATTTTTGTCAAGCCATCTAAATTTTACAAAACTTTCATTCTAGTAGATTAGGAAGAAAATGGTGGTTTTCATTCATTTATGCACATGGACAGAAGAAGAGTGTGTGTTTATACACATACATATACATTAAAAAGTAAAGTTTGTACATAAGAAGTAATTATTAAAGATGGAAATATTTTTTCATTACAAGTATATTGTGTTGTAAGTATAAAAAAGAATAATAAACCCATCCATGGGACTTAGAGTCCCAGAGCACCACATCATGCAGCACACTGTGATTGCATGGCAGAGAATTTTACCAATACTCCAGACTCTTTTGTGCTCAGGCAGATCAAGTGGATCCTGCATTCAGTTTTGCCCAGGGCAGAAAGCAACGCTGGTGCAAAAAGGAAGAAATCCATGCAAGAAAGCAAAGATGCAATACACAGTTTTTTCTTTTCATATTTTCCTTCTGCCATTGACATCTTCTGTTTGAGGACTGCAACTCTGTGAATGTTTGCCACAAATCATAATGATCATGTTCTCCTCCCCAGCAGTAGATACTCATAACTTAATTGCTTCTGCTCTGGCTACAGCTAGGTATCATTTTTTTCCTGTTAAACACTGCTTGTTTTATTTCTAGCTATCTCAACTGGGCTGTGCAGTGTGGAGTGAACCACTAATTTACTCCCACCTTCTTTTCCCTGTACAGCAGTAATTTTTTCATTCAGTTCATTCAGTTGATGTTTTTTGGACATAGTCATAGGTTCAGTATTTGCTTCTCTGTAAGCTTGGTACAAGGTAGATGATGTGAAGGCAGTTAGGTTTTCTTCCAAAGGACCAAGACTTAAAAAAAAAAAAATCTTTATTTTCATGAATAATCTTGCTGACTTCAGTGTAAGAGCTTGGGACAAAACTTCTGCAGAATCAGATATAGGTGGTTTTTTTGTGGTGGGGGTGTTTTTGTTGTTTGCTTGTGGGGTTTGTTTTTTTTTTGTTGTTCTGGAGATACTTCACTTGTTGGGATCTGACTATACTGTTAATTTACAAAGGGTTTTATTTTTTAAATTACGGTTTTTGCCATACTCACTGAATTAAGAAACCCTTTGTAGCAGCTCTGCATTCTAATTTATGATTTAGATAGGCTCTATTTATTGCTCAGTTTACTTTATTCTAGGTCAACAGCTTTAATTTGAGTATTTTTAGCAGATCATGAAATACAAGTGCACACAGACATGGAAATACATAAACCAGTCCAATCCCAGCTCTTTATTCCTCTATAAGCAGAAACAGTTGCTTTTTTGTAGACATCACTTAGCATTTGTCATCTTTTCTTGCACTCACCATTTCTCTCTGTCACAGTCTTGGTTTTAATCTACTTTTATTTCCCTGTAAAGGCATATTTCTTACTAGTAAAACTTAATGAAAGTAGTCTTCAATCACGTTTCTGCTCAAAAATTTGTAACTATAACAGAAAGCTAAACTGAAAAAATGTCTTTTCTAAAATATTATATTCCCTCAATGTATACCATTGAATTAAGGTGTGTATATTTCTAAGTCAAATGTTAGGGTGGGATGTGGGAATTACAATTTTGGCATAAAATGTAGAACAATTGGATTTGGTTTACTAACATGTGATGGAGATTTTTTTTTTGCTACTAGACTTTGCCACTTCAGACATATTTAGAGGGTCATATGCATAGGCTGAGGAAAAAAAAATAATTTCAGTTCAGCAATAGGGATTGTGGTCCTTGAATAGACTCTGGGCTGGAGAGTGAAATTTTTTATACTAATGCATCCATGATTATTTTTCAAGTGGAGACCATTATCTGCTAGTTGAAGGCTCTGATAAATCTTCAGTTCCTATGCTGATAGTGTTGCAGGCAGGGCTATCTTAAACAAAATTCAGGCTGTTAGAAGGCTGCAATTTTTGTGAGGAGTTCCTATCCACAACTCAGGTTTTTTTGGTACTCAGGTCTTGAGTACACCCATGCTCTGCCATCCATAGATCCCAGCAAGGCATATAGCAAAGCAGGACTGCAATTCCCATACTGATGATCTGGGAGATGCTGTACAGGTAATGTTTGGTATGAGGCTGGAATCACTTTGATAGCAGCTTAGGAGAAGGTTAAGTGGAGGACAAATTACCACTGCTTCCAGCAGCAGTTAACAATGATTTTTATAGCATCTTTCTGGCAAAATAATATACATTCTGGAACTGTACTTTATAGATTCTGCATGACAAGTGATAAAAATTATTAATTATTTCTATCAGGCTTCATTTTTCCCTGCTTTTTAGTTAATATTACAAAACCTGATGTAATTACCCATTTGGCAGCTCTCCTTGTCAGTCAGCTGCTGATTCATAAGCCAGTCAAACAATAAATTACACACCAGATCTTCTGTGAGGACTTTGATGGCACAGGCCTGGCATTGGATTAGGTTTTCAAGGGTATTTCAGCAGAATCAGAACTATCTACAGGATTCCTGTGCCAGTCCTGTCTCCTTGCTGTACACAGAGCTGTAGGAATTGAGGCTGCACCTCTCTTGTTACCCAAAATGACCCATAAGCCATTTTATCCAGAAAACAGACAGCTGTGCTTCTTTTGGCATAAATTTGTCATGTCAGGAAATATGTCAGGTGCCGATTTTGCAGCTGTTTAGGGGGATATCTACAAGCAATGTAGAAACCTGCTGGTTCAGTTGGAGGTGTTTAGTTGCCTTTGTTTACCATGGTTTGATAGCCATTACATATTTGAGGGTGTGCTTCCCAGCAAACAACAGCAGAAATGTGCAAATTATGATCACATCAGGGCCAGCGAGAAATATTTTCATATTTTATTTTCGTATTTTCATATTTTCCTATTTTCATATTTTCATATTTCTACTGCTGAGAAAAAAGCTAGAAAAATTTGCTGAGCACCAGTATCAGCACACTGAAGTTCCCTCCTTGTCTCCTTGGTTCACTTCTCTGCTGCAGCTCTTCTCTTTGTGCAGCTCTGTGAGCCTCTGCCACTGATCAGTCTTGCTGTGTGTATTTTGTTCTCCCAGGTAGTTAAGCAATGTCTGGATAAACAAGGGACACTGCTGAGGCCTACATCTAGGCTAAACACGGTCCTTGTTTTCACAGATTATTATGAGGATTGTTCCCTTTTACATTTTAACAGATCTAACTTCAAGTTATGTGGAAAATAATAACTGATGAGGATTTTTGCATTTGTAGGAGTATAGTTAACAAATTATATTTTAAATGATAACATATTTGCTGACCATTTCACTACTTCGGTAGGAATTGAGAGGTGTTAAACAGTTACTCATCTTAATGTTTAAATATATGATGTCTTTTTGCAAAATTAAAAAAAAAAACAAAATAAATATTTTTTTCACTCTCCATCTCAGGGAGGCATTTCCTGCCTTTCTTGGCAAATACCTGTCTTTGAAACCAAGACATTATTACAAGCCAAAGACAATCTGAAACCTGAAGATCATACCTCTGCAGAAAAAGGACAGTCCTCAGACATATCATGCAAACCATGTGACAGAGGTAATTTTAGAATAAATATTAAAATAATACGTATTACCTTTGAACTGTAATAGCAGGTGTTAATCCGACACTGTATCTAAAACAAAACACCTCTTGAAAACCAAGACCATTTCTTAAGATGATACTAAAGCTTTCTGTACAAGACTCTTCATCTCTTTATGATACTGTTTAGTAGTAGTGGGTGTAACAGCATTCATTTAGATTAACGTTACCATTCATTGATATGAATGAAGAAATTCAGGTTCATGTTGAGTCCTCCAGATATGACAGGACAAATGGGTTATAAATACAAAGGTTGCAGAATAATGAAGGGTGGATAGACTGACTTAAATCTCAGTAACTGTGCTTTTCTGCCTCATGCCCAGCAGCAAAATTTTACAGTACATCTGGACTGTATCACACTGCTTTTTTAGTGCTAGAGTAGTAACTGACAGGGGATTAAGATTTCCTTCCCACTGGAAAACTCTCCATTACTGTAGCAGGTCATGATTAAGTCAAAATGGCATTCCTATTCTCACTCCAGGAGGAAACTGATACCCTAAGTCCTTCTTGCTCAAGTGAACAGTTTCTATAAGATGATCCAAGTCAGCCCCTTAAGGCTGTGGGTACTGATGAATTCTGGTCACTGTGGTATTGGAAGTTTTTGTTTCCTATGGCCTGAAATTTAGATAAATTCTGTTTACAAATCACTGGAAGAATGTAGTGCTTTGGAATTGTGCAAAATAGTGGCAATAGCAATTGAACATGTGCTTTTATTCCAATATTATAACTGAGACAATGACTCAAACTCTTATGTATGTGAACAAGAACAGATCAGTCAGCATGATCTTCTCTCTGAATGTGAAATAAGTAAGAAATATGTGTCAAAGTTTTCCTCTTATTGGTGTCAAAGAAAAGGGGAAGTATCATCGAAATTCCTTTCATTACAGGCCTGAGCACTGTAATCTATTTTTTTTCCCCACATAAAGCTTAAGAAGTGTTGAAATGTGTCTCACAGCAAATGATCACGACCCCAACATTAGAAATCCAGATTAGAAAAGAATTGCACATGTCTAGCAATGAGAGTTACTGACATCTGGAGCACCTTAGCTTGTGATTACTTCTTAGATTACCAGTTACTTCCAATATTGAAACCAAGTCAAATCCACTTTTGATTGAAATCCTTGAATTTTATGCTTCCCTGCATGTGAAAATCATGGGTTTATTGTTGATGCATAAAAAAATATCCTTTCCATCAAGCCAGATTCTGCAAAATTTATGAGAAGAAATAATGTTTTGTATTTGCACCTCTTCTATTTTTAAAAATAAATCTGATATTCTAAATAGGATAATGCTAAATTATTTTGCCTAATCCAGGTATGTAATATCTTAGAAAGAGTGACATTTAAAATACAGATAGTTTTGCCACATGGGAAAATGGAACCTGCTTTTAAACTGGTGAGTTTGGTCCTATGTGGCTGTGGAGAGAACTCTCATGAGAGCGCTCTCATTCATTTTAGCATTACTGCTTCATCTTACCCTCAGCAGGCTTTTCAATTCAGCTATATCTGTCATAAGTTGAACTTTAGGTGCTGTAGTTGGGCTTCACCTTCCAGAATATGTTTCTGCCTACTTCTGTACTGCTTTGGCCTCACACCTTTAATTGATGGTCTTATTTTCACTTTGCCATTTCACTATTCTGCTAATTAGCCTCTCTTTTTACCTAGGGGACTCTTTTTGCTTTATTGATACTCCATTCACAGCAAAGCTCAGCTGAAGTGTTTTCTTCTTTGCCAGTGCCCAGTCTTTTTCTTATTTCCTTTCTGAGTTTTTAGTGTATTTTTCACATGTAAAGAAACAAGCGCCTTTGTCTTTTATGCCTCTTGCAAGTCATGGATGAACTCCAGTCAGAAGAGTGGGGGCACCTTATGATCATGAAGCTAAGCTTGTTACTTTGTGGTTGCTTTTTATCATGTTCTCTGACAAACCAAGACTTTTTTTAATGATATCTGTTCTTGTGAATCCTATTTCAGGATTAAATTTTTTATGTTGTATTTGGATATTCCTGGAAAGTACTTAATGATACATTTTAGAATCTACTGTCAAAATGCAAACACATTATTTTTATGCATTTTTCAGCATTAGACACCAAATGTGGCAAAGCCATTTCTAACATTTGAATTCAAGAGGCATATACTTTTTGCTCTTTTGGCACGAATATTACTTTTAGATAAAAAGGAAAAAAAAAATAAGGAAGGAGCTGGTGGTAGATTCCAAAGAAAGTTTAAGTAATGGTTTCTGATTAAGTCTTGGGAGTTTTTCTTCACATTTATATTTTATTTCATCAACTCATTAACTGTTACAATAACATTTGCAATGCATTCCAGTGTGGCTTGAAGGAGGGTGAGCTATCTTCTTTACCATTTTCATTGATTTCCATTCACAAGCAGGAGTGTTACTGAATCAAAACCTGTTTGTGCAAGCTTCCTTATTATTTTCTCCTTCTTTGGAGAGTATTATTAGCTATATTTCTAGTGTACGTGGCCTGCTGATATTCCTCACAAGAAATTCACTTTTCATACATAGGACCCAAACCAATGGTCATGGGTATCAGTAGGAGATATTGTGTTTATTTTGACAGACTTTAGTCCATCCTTAGATTAGGTCCTGATTGGGCAACTTTACTGTATTGTCTCTGTTTCCATTTTGTTTAATCTCTATAACAAAAGAAAAAAGAGAACATTTTCAATGCTGCAGTTCTTACTAAAAGACATGCTTCACACTTCATCCTGCTTTCCACAGCTTCTGCTGTTATATTCCATTTTGTTTTCTTCTTTCTTATTGGAGTTCTGTGGGTGTGAATAGTAAGGAATCTGGTACTCATGACTTGCTTGGTGATAACTGAGTTCTTGTAGGTGAAGTGGAGAAATTATGCTGGTCATTGTGGCACTATAGGCCAACTTTTGACAATTTGTCCAGCAATGTCAGCTATGAAAGTAAATACATATTTATAAGCCTCAAGAGGGAAATTCCTGAAAAAAATTATTCCACAGATCATACTGACATTATATTTTTCCTAATGCTTCCCTTTCTTGATGTGTTTGTGGATTCTGTGTTTCACCACCAAGAAAACATTTTAAAACCAGGTTTGTAACAGTCTCCAGAACACTGTCTAGATTCTCCATAGAATAAATTTGCACGTTGTCTTCCAGGCAATTGTTTTTTTGTGCTCTCTGTAAAAATATTTGAACAGGTGCTTCCTTCTTTTTCTACCACACCTCTTCAAGGCATTTATTGTTTGTTTTTCCTGTCCCTGATTTGCATTTCTTTTTGGAGATTTACCAAACAAATGCAGTACAATCTAACTTCAATAGATCCCTAGTTCTCCTTTCTTTCAGTTGTTTTTCAATTGGAAGGACATGATGGTGTGTTTCCTAGCTCATCTTATTTCACATCATTAATGAAATAGCCTAGAATATAAGCATATTTTTTTAAATGAAATATTAGAAAGTTTAAATATTTCTGTCTCTTCTGCATGTCTAAAATGCTCCAGAGATGGACAACATTGTTGCTGATTCAACACTTAGGATGGTTTTGTATGACTCAAATTCTTTCCCTTTGAAATCCATTAGGACTTTGCTGATGAGTTCAAACATATATGTGTTTTTTGAAAAAGCACAAGAGGAGGAGGAGGAGGAGGAGGAGGAGGAGGAGGAAAGGGGGAGGAAGAGGAAGAGGAAGAGGAAGAGGAAGAGGAAGAGGAAGAGGAAGAGGGAAGGGTGCTTCACTAAACATGTGGTACAGCCTCTGGTCTCAGGTCAGACCTGGAGAAATCCTTGCAGGTGGATGGGTGGCTCCTGGGGCTGTCCCCTGCAGAACTGCTGCATGCACCAGTGAGTACATTTGAATTTTAAAGGTGTCAAGGGGAGGACTAAGGCATGGAAATTATTCCATAAATCAACTTGAAGAATCTGGTTACAGACCACAGAGTTACTGACTTAGCAGTTTTATCTAAACCATTGATTCTTGAGAGCTTTAAGGATAATTTGCTTAAATCAAGGTTACCTTAATTATGGAAACTTGATTAATTGCTGCAGTATTTCAGCTTTCTTGAAACATATTAATCCTAATAGAGGCACCTAAGTACCAAAACCTTGAAAAATACCTAGTGTTGTGTATACAGCACATAATTTATGATATTGAGATTGTAGCTGTTACATTCAAAGACACATTGTTTCCACCAAGTGTTACTGCAGCATTTTATATAATTGTTTGTGTCTGGCCTAGAAATATATATAACATATGAAATATAATACAATCAGATACTCAGGAATATGTTGTGCACTGCTTTCAGAAACGAAGCACAAAATGGGCAAGAAAGAACTACAGTTTGCTTTGATTGGAACGTAGGCGAGGAGTGTAGATCTGCTCTCCATGTAGTTTAAACAAAGTGGAAAGGCAATTTATAACTAAATACAGTACAGTGTGTACTTATCTGAAATTGCAAAATAGAGCTGCTGGGTTCTGAAGTTCAGATTAAATTGTACAGCGTTCTTTGTCTCCTACTCATTTCACTTAATCTCTTCTCGCCAGGGACTCAGGTCCTTAAAGACCTGACACTTCTCCAGTTTTTTGGCTTTTTTTTTTTTCTTTTTGGTAACATATTGAAAGCATCCTAGAACTATGCTTTAGTTCTGGATTGCCACTCAAAAGAAGAAACTGCTAAGCAAGTAAATGCTTTATAAATATTCAATACTAATATTTTCCTCCTCTCTCTTAAATTTGCTTCAGTGGTTAAACTGGCATGTTAATATTCCCCCTGAAAGTGTATCACAGAGCTCCTGTCATACATGACATCACATTTCAGTGAGATGGTTACCTTCAGCATTAGATTTAGAAATGTCTGTTCTAGCTGCCAGCTTGAGCAAACAAATTTAATAGTTTTCTATTGACAAGCCTTTCCTAGCTTGTTAACTTTTTGACTGTTCGGCTGAACATAATGGCCATCAGTTTTCATAGCTGCTCACCATTTTCCTGGTTTGAAAGACAGAAACATTTGGGTTTTCAGCAGGAGCTGAGCAACCAAAAGCAAAGCTTCAGAAGGGTAGGTGCATGAGTGATAACAAACACATACACCCGCTTAGAGCAAATAGCTGTATAGGGTGAATTTACAGAAGTGCACAGGTTTACAGATGGAAAGCAGGAGACTAATGGACTTCAGATGCTTAGGCACATTTATCAGTCTCACAAAGCACCCACTTGAATCTCATAGCATCTAAATACTGTTTAAAATACAGCCCTGAGCAATACTTGCTCCTTTGATCCCAAGAATAAGTAGAGAGAGACTGAAGGCAATTCTACATCACTTGGATTATTGGAGGTCTGAGTGATTTGTAACCAGCCATGAATATGTTCCTCCTCTACACACACTCCAGAGCTTGGGTGGCTGGTGGAGAGGATGCTGCCTTTGTGCTGTGGAGAGCATCATTGCAGAGTGCCAGCTCAAGGGTCCTCAGGGTTGCTTGAACCTGTTCCTCCTACAGTAGAGATGAAATTCAAGACAAAATTCTTCTGACAAATGCTTAACACTCAGAAAGTAGCTCAAACAGGCACGATGTGTGGTTATATAATCTTTATGTGTGCAAAACCATACTTGTTCTACAAGGAGCTATGGATTTATGAAGGTGTAAGCTCAGGCTTAGTATTGCCAGTATCTAAACTTCATGATATGAAAATATGCAGTTACCATGTTTGCAGATTGCATGGAAGAAAAGTTGTCTCTCTCTTTTCAGCTTATCACATGACTCGAGAAAGTGGTTCACTAGTAAAACTAAACTGCAATTAAGACTACGAAGAGCTTCCATCTAGTTAGTCATTTTTAGAAATTAATTCGGAATAGGGAAACCTATCCTGAAATCAATGACCTACATCTTCTGTGATGTAAGAAATAACAAGTGAATGGAAAGCAGAGATTGTTAGGCCTTATTTGGAGCCTATTTTTCTTCCTTCTTCCTGTCCGTGTTTTTGTGAGATCCTGGCAGTCAGACAGAGATCCTTGGAGAAAAGGGCATCTGTCTGCTCCTTGCTAAGAACAAAGTTCCAGGCAGTCTCCTAACATGGAATTATAAGGTTCTGCTTGGATTTCATTTGGCATATAAGTGCTCTGCTAAGAAATCAGAAGTGTCTACATTTAATTTAAGCACATATATAAATTTTTACTTTTATATAGGTACAATAATGTTCACACGGAGTGTGCAGAACTGCAACTTACAAGATTAGTGGTTTAAGATAATACAGAATTTAATAAAATATAGAGGGTAGTAATTTAACAAAAAATATTCTTTCAAATTTAATTTAGATATTTTAAACTATATTTGTAATTAAATTTTAGAGGCTGTCTTTGACTTAAATAATGCTTAATCATCTTGAATATTGAGTCTTAAGTGTTAGATATATGATTCACAGTACCACACAGTTAAATCTGTGCCACACTCTTTTTATAGATATCCCAACTATAGCAAAATCACACATAATTGCCTGAATGATGGAGTACACTGCAAATTTTGGATTCTTTATATTTAATCAGGAATTACATTCTACAGGGTAAACAACCAGCTCTCTAAATATGATGAGGTTTGCTCCTTCATTATGTGTGAATGACCAGCCCCTACCATCAGAAGTCTTCAAAAGTTCCATATATTATGGTATGTGGGAGGTATTTCTTGTGATGATAGTAGTTCTTGTGACATAAAGACCCATGAACATTTCAAGACAAAGAAAAATAATAATTCTTTCTGTGTGCTTTGAGCTAATGTTGCAAGGGCTACGTTAGCCCAAAATGTTAGACATCCTCGCTGTGAAGAATGCTTTCTCCAAACAGACATTCCAGCAGTTACTGTTCCCTCCTCATCTTAACTGGGACTTCTTTCATCCTTTGAACTTTCTGGTTTCCTCCTTCATTTAGGATTTCACATTATGCTTATCACTGCAGTGCCTTTGACTGCCCCCAGGCTGTCTGTCACCTGTGGTTGCAGCTCTTTAAGAGCCAACCCTTCAGTTAAAGGGGTTGTGTTTGTAAGAGAAACATTCCCCATATCCAGACCCATGTACGTGGGGTTGAAATCTGTCTTTGCTCGATGCCTGCGGGCTCCAGAGTTCTCGTGTCTGTCAGGCAGGATGGTGGAGTGTGAATTTCCAGCGCAGAACCTGCGCCTAACTAACCCCTGGCATGAATATTCATCCTACTAAAAGCAAGATAGCTTGTCCCATTTTCTGTCAGTGTTCCCTACCAGAGTAGCAGTCTCATTCTCACTGTGGAACACTGTGCAGTCTCTTCCTTTCTCAGGCAAGCCTGAAAATATGATTTTTAGCTAAAAATGCTGAAGACAATTGAGTGCTGAGGGAGTCATGCTCCAGGACATAAGTACTCTCAATCCAAAAGGAGGGCACAATTTGGGAGTCCTGAACAGCAATCCTTTCCAACAGACTGAGATATTTTATTTATGAAGAATAGTAGTCATGCATAGCAGTTTAAGCATTTACTAATCTGCTTAGTTCAAATGCTAGGACATTTGAACAACTTGCCACGCCACTCATTCCCCAACGAACCATAAAGTTATAGAAGGAAAAAAAAAGAAACTCCAAGCAAATAACATGCTCAGGACCTTAAGTTTCCCAGAGCTCAGCATAAGTCATTATGAAACTGAAAATGGCCATAGAAAGATATATAATTTAAATGAGTAATCAGTATAAAACATACTTGATGATATTTTTCAAAATAGTGTCACCAAGATTATACATCTATACTGCTGGCATGGTTATATCTAGATTTCCAATCAATAGTATACAAAAGTCACCTGAAATGTTAGAATATAGATTAATAAAGATCCTTTTTCTTCCTTCCAGACCTCAGATGTTAGAAAGCTTTGACAGTGATAGTCTTATAAAATCCAGGACATTGAAAATGGAAGGTGGATTTCATAATACCAGCATGTAATCTGGCTAAATTTAAGTGATACAAGGAGTTTACCATGACTGTATGAAATCTAAATTCGTACTGAATAAAACAAAGGTCTTTCAGGAAGCTTAATTTTGAAATGGCAACTTAATCAAAGCCACTTTGTCTTGGTTTGAAAGATGTGGGTTTCTTAAGATTATTATAATTTTGAAATTAGGGACCTCTCAGGCAAAGATATGGAAATAGGAATAACAATTCCTTACTAGGAAAATTAAAATAAAAATACAATAATACAGAACAAAAAAACACTGACAGAGTCAGAGTACAACCTGACACCCCGTCAGTTAGTCAGGGTGTTGGTAGCAGTCCCATTAAATGGTGGCTGCATCCTCCTGCAGTGACAGATGTGGCTCAGTTGGAGCACAAATAGAAGGGTGCAGTGTTCCTCCAAAGGTCCAGTGATGATATAGAAGGGTCTGGTTTTCCTCTGGAAAAGGCTGCTATGAAGTTCCAAATGTCAGATTTTATCTAGGTAGGAAATGCTTGGCTCCTCCCTCTTGGTTCAGCATCTCCCAATGGGATGCAGTAATTTTATCAGTCATGCAGTGGGACCCAATGGCCATTAACAGAAGATTCTTTCCTGAAGGAAGGATGGGTTGTGGAAAAGATAAAGAACACTGCCTCACCTGCTTTTAACAGATGGTGATAGAATACATACTTTTGGTTACATCCTACACTGCAACTCAAGACACGTATAAAAAAGAATTTTGAGCTTGGCTCCAAAGCAAGAACTAGCCGTACATGCAGTGCATCATCCTACAGAACAAAATCTTAATGCTTGTTTCCAAAAAACCCATTCAACCTATATCCATTACCACAGTCAGGGAAGGGAAGGATTTCCCTGTGACTGGTGTTGGCTTAATGAAAGAAGTCATCATTTGTAGCCCACTCTGTACTCTCTACACAATGTTTTTACGATACTAAAATGTGAACCTTTTTCTCATATATTATCCCTAGATAAGGGACAAAAAGGACAAAGACAAAAAGGATGACATTTAGCACTCAGAGTGTGGATAGCCTAAACCTATCAATGCAAAACAAGTCTGTTCCTGTTGATGCATCAACATCAACAGCAGCATGCTGTTCTTAGTGCTGTAGCAGTAGCAAATCTATTTGCCTACTCTACTATAAGCTAACAGATTCATCAGGTTTGAAAATGTTTTGCACCTGATGAACTGGTTTTACACTGGGCTATCACTAATTAGTGATCCAGTATCTTATTTTCATAGGTGTTTGTAAACCAACCAGTTCTCTGAACAGTCCATGTATGTTGGGGCTCGGGCTGGATGAGGGGAAGATGATGACAGAATTGCACAGTAAAGTAACATGATAAGAAACGTTATTCTTCATCACATGTCAGAGTAAAGGCTGGCAGATCAAGCCTTGTCTTTCAACTAAATTCAGTGCCACCCTAAAAATGGCCTATGAATTTGCATTATTCAGTGCTGAGGACTAATATTCTTGCTAGTCCCAGAATCTAATAGCATGTGCCTGTTGGGATTGCAGCCCATTCCTCATAACTGAGAACTTTCAAATAATTTTTATGTACAAGATAAAATTGTCACCTTCAGTAAAGACCTCTGTCACTTTTCCCATTGAGTTCTCTTTCTGTTTTTTTTAATATCATCAGATCCCAGGGAACTTGTACTTTAAAAAGTAGTGTGTAAAAAGAAAACTAATACACTGATTCCCTGAGTTGCTGCTGATATACTTGTCAGACAAAATATAAAGCACAGTAAGATAAAAATTATCATTTCAACAATGTTATGATGGTTAAAAGAAAGAAAAAACCCTCTCAACATGTCAACAATACCCCTCCGACTCCCTTGCCTTGAATGGAATCTCAGCAATTTACCATAAAGGGAAAGGATTCAACTTTAGAATCAGACACTGCCACTCACTCTTAGTCAGCACCTTCCCAAAGACATATTTTTATTCTTAACCTGAATTTCTCAGGTATCTGGGCACTTCAGCTGCTGAATTCTGGTTATCAGTCATTTCTCTACAGACCTGTGAGTAGTTTTAATGATAGTTCAATTTTCCTGGGTGTATTGTGAAGCTGTGCTTCAGTGCTAATGTGATACTTGCTCCTAAGCGCTGCCTCGGTGATGGGAGCTGATGCATCTCAGAAGGCATCATGGGTTATTCTGCCTTTAGAAATCCTTATATTATGGCAAAACAGTGAAAACTGGAAGAAATATCTAGTCTAATATCTGAAATAAAAGATAATATTTTGTTTATTTTACCACTAAATTTTATCAGATTAAAAGCTTGGAAAAAGTATACAGATTTTGTCTGGAGATATCAACTGATTAAAAATCAGTGCTTCCCATTGAATTTTGTTCCAGTAGTTCATACCTTTCATTCTTACAATTAGAAAATCCAGGTCAGTTTATATTTTCATTGAGCTTCCAGATAATTTCTACAGTCCTAATTTTCCTTCCTGAACAAAGTTCATGGGAAAATCCTCAGAGAGTGACAGTTCCAGCTCACCAAACTCCAGAAGGGTCACACTAAGTTGTCATTGGAGGCTCCTTGTGACATTTGGGAGACTTCCATCCTTGGTATAGAAAGGTCAATCCCATTCTGCCCAATTGGCCAATATTTCCTCATCCTTTTATTGCCATAGAGAACATAAGCCTTGTAATTAAAATGTTGGGCATTGTTAAATCACATAGGAAAACGTTCCCTTAGTGACATTTCATATTTATTTACATGTTTACATTGCAAATGTGGCAATTCATAAGCGTTGTGATTAGGGCTTGATTTTTTTTTTCCTAAGACAAAATTTTAATGGCTCTGGTTTATTTTTTTAGTCCCCCCCGCCTCCCTTTATTCATCAAGAACACTATGATTTTTAAAATATTTCAAGGTGATAAATGCAAGAGGTTTTTCATATTGAAAGACGAGATCATTGCCCACCTACCATATAAATAGAAGCAGAACACATAGGGAGTAGTAAGGAGATTTTGGCTCAGGCAGACTTTGACCCCACTTACTGTTAAAATTCTATCAAAGCAGAGATGAGATTGTCAAAATTCTTTGTTAATTTGCATACTTTAGGAATGCAAAAAGAAATTTTTAGGCACTATATCCCACTGTAAATAACTCACCAAGACTGCATGAGTTCAAGAAAATAGCTACAACCATTAGGATTTATAAAGCTAATTCAGTCTTCTATTTACTGAGATGGGTGGTAGCTTTATGAAGTAAAAATTGGCAGTTTTACAACAGATAATTTAATAGTTAATTAAGCCTCGTAGTTCATTATTTCATCTTGAAAATGATCCCATGCAGATTTTAAGCTTAAAAGCAGTGCACTATAAGGAATTGTGGTCACTATCAAAGACACTGCCCATAAACCTATCAGAATTAAAGCACATGATAAAGTGAATGAATGAGTTACCTTTCAAACAAATCCATCTTAGAAATTTTTTCTTTCCAAAAGAACAAGTGGTTGTAACGGCAAAAATTCACAGAAAAGAGGGTTCCTATTTTTAAATAATTTAGCTAATAGCATTATTTATTTGTTGTTAAAATCAGCCTTTGCTTTCATGGAATATCTCCAATTGGTAGAAAGTTGGTTACAACAAAATATCAACTGTATTTTTTTATTCAAATGAGAAGTGATCATTTGGAATGGCACAGTTCAACGATGAACTTGCCAGTGCTTGGTTAACAGACTCACTGGTTTTAGAGGTCTTTTCTAACCTAAGTGGTTCTATAATACTGCATGGAAGAAATCTGAAAGAGCTATTCAGGAACCCATCTCCCAAAAAATAATACAAGCAATTAAAAAGGTGACAAAACACAAATCTATCCTTAATTCTTTGAAGCAGAGTACATGGTACACTGAAATATATTTTCATGACCTTAGGAACTGATTAGGTGAACTCTTTACACCTAGGAATGAACATTTACGTGCTGAGAATATTCTAAGGAGTTTTAAGGACAGAAACACCTTCATTCTTACAACAAAAAAAAAGGAAAAGAAGTGCCACATTGTTCTGATGTGTACACTACTCCAAATTTTGAAAATGCTGATTCAAGGTGTTTATCTTGATAATTAAAAGCTCTATGGAGATTTTTCCTGAGAGGAATTTTCAGTTTTATAATTGACATTGTCTGCCAAGAGGAAATCTCATGGAAGTGAGTAGCAAATTCCTCAGAGAGACAAAGATATTGCAATAAAATTCAGTGCAGTGGGAGACCAGACTAGACGTGTGCCTGTTCACTCTGAAAACAGCATGTGGAACTAGCAGGTTTTGTCCCTATGTTGTGTTTTCATACATCACATGTGTTTACAAAACCAAGTCGAAATAGTGTTATTATCATTATTATCATTATTATTATTATTATTAGTAGTAGTAGTATTTCTGAGCAGTATTTTCAGATATCATAGAGATAAGCACATTAAGAAAAAGTGCAAAACGTAAATGTGATCAGTGCCATATTGCTTGTTGCACGCACTAGAGATTTGCACATAGGTATCAAATTCAACGATGCCAATTTCATCTCAGCCTTGCTACATGAAGCTAGGGTAGGCAAAGCAAATTGACAATAATTCAGATTATGCAGTGCAGCCTGTAACAACAGCATTGGTTCTAGGTTCAGTTTTGCAGAAGGAAGATGGTAAGAGAGTATTGTATTATATAAACAGCTGTGGTTTGTCAGCTGTTGTTCTCACATAAAACGATTTTTGACTAAGTGGTACACTTCTTACTGTGTTATGCACAGCTATTTTATGTTATACAAACTGACATGAAATTGTGGCGCTGTCCCCCAGACTGTGACACCTTGCCTGCTGGCAGCTGTTCATGGGGAGAACATGCACTTCTTGTAGCACAGGATATTTGTAATGATCCCTGCGTGAAGGGGAGCAGCCTAAATTTCTCCATGCCAGCTAATCCTGTAAATGTAGAGAATGTAAGTGGAAGTAATTTGAGGGGGATTTTGTTATGACTCTTGCAGCTCCTGGGTGGGCTTCTGTGAAGAGCTCAAGGAAGGCAGAAAGTTTGTGCTCTCCGTCTCTGACCCAGATGCCCAAGGAAGGACAAGAACTACTGCTACAGAAATGTATTCCCCAGGCACTATTACTTTTACTGTCTGGGGAAGGTAAAAATATTCTCCTCTTACACCATCAAAGCAGAGGTTTGCTCAAGTTGCTAATGATCCAGTTCTGGAAAAACTGATCAGTTCCCTTACTCTTAATTTGCTGAGACTCTGGTGAGAGACTTTTTACAAGGGTATGTAGTGAGAGAGGCAGGGTGAATGGCTTCCAGCTGGAAGAAGGTACCTTTAGGTGAACTATAAGGAAGAAATTCATTATTTGATTGAGGCTTTGAAACCAGTAGCCAACAGAAGTTGTGGGTGATCTATCCCTGAAAGTCATCAAGGCAAGCTGGATGGGGCTTTGAGCAGCCTAGTCCAGCAAGAGGTGTCACCATGGAAGAGGGGTGGGACCAGATGATCCCTTCAAGGTCGTTTCAACCCAAACCATCCTATTATCCTGTAACTCCTTAATTCTTTAAGGGAGCCTCCATTATAGTGGAATGTGTGTAGTTGACTCTGCTACATCCCCAAATCTTTCCTGCACAGCTTAACCTCACACCACACTAGGAGCTTATGAAATCTTTAATGAAACAGACTTTGTGTTCATTGCAAGAGCGAAGGCATTGCATGAGTATATACTTCCATCATTCAACTTGGAGGCTTTCCTCGTTGACTGTATATACATCAAAACCACATTTCATGTTCATTATGTAGTATAGCAGGAAATGGATAGTGTATTGGGAGAGAAGGGGGGTGGGTGGGGGAGAACCTGTAAGTGCTAGCAGCACCATCCAGCAAAAGCATCTCAAATGTTTCGGTCACTGTTCCAGGAAGTGAAATTTCAGGTTGTGTTATTGCTCAAAATAACTAAATATAGAAGCAAATGAAAAAATCCATCACAGAGGGATGCTAACATGAAGGACATCTTTTTTCCCCTCAAATCTTTATGACCCTGCCTGAATGGGTGTTAAAGGGATGTGAGTAGAAGCAGCATATGACAGATAATCCTACAGTTTCCTCTGAGGTACAAAAGGCACGCCTTAGAGGTGTGAAGCTGGCCTGTGTATGAAACAAAATCACAATGAAATGTGAATAACATGGAAATAAATGGAACATTTCCTAACCAGGGTTTGCAGTGTCACCTCCAGCCCAGGAAACAGCCTGAACCATGGTCTTTGCAGGTACCTCTGCTTTAGGCTCCCTCTCTGCTCCTGCTGCTACCCACAGAGCCACTTAACGAGCAGAAGCTGTTAGCTGAGATAATGAGGCTGGAAAGGTGCAATGAAATCCCTTGTACACTAAAGATTCTGCTGTAATTCTGGGTCTATTCTGTTCATTGTGGCAAAAGTGTGACAAATGAAATAACAAACCCTTGCTGAATTAGTTTTTGGAAACCACTGGAAGATTTCCATGCTTTGAACAAAGGTTTTGTTAGAAACAGAGAAGGATGTTTTCTTTGTTCATTTTACACTGTTCTTAAAATCTAGACAGCCCTAAAACCTGGGGAAATTGCACAATTCTGCACACACCCTGCCCTCCACATATTTCCCCAACCACTGATACTGATAATTAATCTAAGCTTTATCCTATAGCTGTTTGGTCCAGTTGAAACTCCAATGTAACTTATGCTTTTGAAGCTATAAAAATTATATAAGTATGGATAACAAAAGCGTTTTGCCGGCTTTGTCACAATACTAGACTAGGCCATTCTCAGCCACTCAATCAGCATGCTTTGCATGAATTTAGTTTACATAGAAATGCTTATCCAATTTCATTTTCCCATTCTTTCTCTTCTTTTATTATGTTACTTTTAGCTGTTTAAAAGAAAAACTTTGCTTAATATGTTCTCAAAATTTTCACAATTAAACAAATGGTCAGTGTTTCCAGACATTTAGTGATTATTTCTGCTCCAAACGCACCTTTTCCTTGTGTGTTTATTTGAGGTTTCACCACATCCCATGGCCTGGTCCATTGTAGGGATACAGGAATGGGGAATGGCAGCTTGTTTCTCACAATCTGCCAGGCCAAATTTTACTGTCTCGGTGATATTAACCTGGAAAGGTATTTTGTCATGAGAAGATATCCTACAGAGCCAAAATATTGCTAATCTCCATATGGTATGATTTACAATACCTGGATATACACCAAAAAAGAGAAATTTTGCCATATCTACTAACCTAAGCAAGATATTAGCATGGTGTAGATACTTCTTGCAGGTGTTTTATGATCTGTATAACAAACTTGCCTTGCCATAATGAGCATCAGAGTATTTGATGTGTTTGTTAAAGCATGAGTTCCTGGAGGCATGGGAATATGAAAGCCTTTCAATTTTTATTTGAAGACATCTGAAAATCTCCTCTTGTGGCTGCCAAAGAACCTTTAGAAAAATGTGTGTCATGCAGGTTCAAAAGTCAGAAAGAGAATATAAAGGAATGAAAATATACTTTTAAAATATCTAGAAAAATAAAAGGATTTCTTTTAGTGCCTGACTTCAGATGTTTTATTGTTTAGAATTGCAGAAACAGTAATATATTTGTGAATTTTACTACAAGCAAGATACAGTGTTATAGAAGTGAAGATTAAAGATGTTTGAATTTCAGTTCTTTCTGTGATCTGCATGTAAATCTATCATATGTCAGTGTTGAATTTCATATGCATTGCAAACTTTTTTTGCTATTGAAAATCATAACAAATAAAAACCTATTCTGCTAATATTTCTTTAGAATTTCCACTACTTTTTGGAACTAAAATTGTCATTTGAAAATTGGAGGACAGCTCAGCAGTTATTTTAAGCACTTTACCCTTGCTGACTTGCTAAATCAAGATAAATTATAGTCAGCCCCAGATGTGTTAATGATCTTGTTGAGATCACAACCTGCAAAAAGCACAGGGTATTCCCTTCCACGTGCAGCTTCCAGCAGCAGGTTTAAAGCCACGAGGACACCAGATCTGAGCTGCCCCTGAGCATGAGGGTTTTAAAGGGAGAATGCTAATGGCTACTTCCTACGATGAAATTCTGTTTTCTAAATGTTTTTCTTAAATATTTCTGTCTGTCTGGAGCTCGCTGCTGGGAACAAGAGGAAATGTAGATCTGATGGGAGTGGGTAATTGCTGCCTGGTTTTCTTACCTAAATACTCACTTTTACAGGACATTTCAATGGGCATAAAATGCTCCCTGGTCAACCACTGGAACTTCTGGCACAAATGCCATCTTTGCTAAAATGTGATGACACCCTCTGCAAGAACTTTGAATGACAATGGCCTCCTGAAAACATTACACAGTGCTATATATAAATACAGCACTCAAAATGTGTAATATTTTAGATATACACATTGCACTTTTGCTTTCATGAGTATCCAATAAGTTCCTGTGACTTTCATGTGAGCCAGGTAGGCTCAGAATGAGGGGACAAATTGTTTTTTCTGTCAGCTGTGTCATAGCCATTGATAAAATTGATGCATTTTGGCCTTTTCCACATCTCTGAATACTCTGTTATTTGTGGTAAGTATTTCACAGTCACCCTCTCTAGCTCCTTTCACCACGAGAAAATGAATACTAGTGCATTTTGATCTTATTTACATGGCACAGATCTAGAACAACTGTGCTAATCTTATATTCTCTTATTATTTACAAATTATGAATTCCTGCATTCCAAACAACTTTCCAACCAACTTAATGGGATATTTTTCCTCATTGTGAATACAGCATTAACCTGAGTGATGATAACATGTGATATGCAGTCTGAATTTATTTAACAGTTCTACCTGCAGAATAAACTAGGGCATATATACAATGATCTCTTTCTGTTGTATGTGTAAATATTGTCTTAATCATCTCTTTATTTGCTCCAGCAGTAGTTTGCAGTATGCAGACGGACATTGATCAACCTGCACTCTGTGGTCATACTGAAGGTGAAGGTGGAATCATGCTTGGAGGGCTGTGCAGTTCCAAAATCAGTGCCTTAAGGTTGGGGTAACTCCTCTTGCCGTGTTTTCCATGTGATGTAGGAGCCACCCAGTCTTTCACAGTATTCTGCTCCACAGATGACATAGTCACAACTCAGTATCATGGGATTTATTTTCTCCCTGCAACAAAAAAGAATTAAGAAATCTGTGGTGAGCCTTTTTGTTAATACTGCAGTAATCTGGTGGATTAGCTGATGTTATATGCTGCTTTTGGATGCCCTTTTCATTGCTTACTCTGAGAAGGTCATAGCAGCTGATGTAGCTGCTTCTGATAAGTTCACTGCCATCAGTTGCAAGGGCATTTGTTTCTTTTGTTTATTTTCCTTTCTTTTTTTGAAAGCAGGTGATTTGGGGTCAAAACTAAGGGGCTAATAAGTTATTTACAGGTGTTTTATCACTATAACACTCTGATTACCTGATATTTGGTATTTCTTTTCCATTATTACAGTGCAGCAAATTAAACTGAAAAAAAAAATTACGATCTTTGATAATTATGGAAGGAGAAACTCCAGATTAATGCCCACAAAAGTATTCAGACTAGTGTGTGCAAACTTCTTTCCCTTTGAAATGAGATTTGCACATAAGTTGTGCAATGTAAGTTAAGTGCTTGTCAGTGGTGAATGAGCCATGCAATTGCATAACTCATTCTGGCCTTTTCAGAAAAAAAATCTTGCCACCAAACCAGTGTCTTTTAATATGGCTTTGGATTGATCCAAAGATGCAGAAAAATTTCCTTAGACTGATGTAACAAGATATACAGAGAGTTTATTCACTTTGTGTACCATGGGAACAACTTTTCATCTTAGAACAGGCAACTTTGTGATGTTGACATTTTTGGAAATTGTTATACAAATTAAAGGGAAAATTTATGGGTTTTTTTGTCATGTAGTGGTGTCCTGCCACTTTAACTTCCATTGTGCCGTTATGAGCTACAGACTTGGATTTAATTGTGATGCTATCTTCAGTGCAAAGTAAGAGCTGATGGTTCAGACAAATGAAAGTCTGTATTTTTGTCTATTTTGGTGTAAGGTTTTATTTATTTTGAAAACAGAAGTGCTATTTTTGACCAATGTGAGTCATCCAGTGTAGGTGTCAATAAAACTGTTTCCCGTGTCAGTGTTGGAATGAGCACCTAACACAGTGAGATTCTGGGAAAAGCCCAGCAATTGTATCTTTCTTCCAGTAACTGTTTTCCCTACTGAGAAACATTGCGAATCATTCATTTTTAAAATATTTGATTTGATGATGTTTCATTTTAAACAGGGTTTTCAAGCCCCTGTATTACAGTGAGAACCTCAAGCATTGTTGCAAGAGGGCTGCCAGAGCCTCCAAAAAAACCCTACAGCCAGGTTCTGGTATCTGTGCTGGCTTAGCTTCCAAAAAGTGGGGAGGCTGTTTCAGCCATGACTTTTACGTTCCCATTCAGAGAGGAGCAAAAAAAGAAAATATAATAAATTAGCTATATGGATATTCATGCTTTGGTGGAAGGGATTTTTCCATGTTTCCTCTTTGTGTCAAGCCTTTTTTGTACTGTCACTCTACCATATGTGGAAGAGATAAATCATGTTCTAAATCATGTTTTAAATCATGTTCTGTTGTCCCAGAAACTAGGACATAAGCTGTTGTCCTGCTACAATGTTAGAACTTACTTCTTCATTCAAGAGGTTTCTTTCCCCATAGTCACCAATGATCTCTGCAAGGCCTAGTCTCAGTCAAAGAAATTTTGTAAAAGGATTTTAGCAAAATTATAAAATTATTGTTCAACTTACTGTATAAAGTTTAAAGGGAAAAGTAAATCAACAACAGAATATAAATTATTTTTTAAAAAATTTAAATTCTTTATATTTCAGGTTTTTTAAATAATCCTTGATTATAGAATCATAAAATAGTCTTGACCATTCTATTTAAACCCTCCAACAATTCTGAAACTATAAATATCATAACCAGTCATATTTATCAGTAAAAATCCATGATTTTAAAACAAGTACTTAATAAATAGTTTCTAATGTTAAATAATCAAAAAATTACCTTTTAAATAATATTCACACTAGTACAGTACTTGGTTTTGAGAAAACATAGTGTTTGTTTGTATAAAAAGGCAAGGACCTCAAAGTTGAGTGTACTAATGCAGATTTGTCTTTTAACTGTCCTTTATACAACTTTCTTTTTTTTCTTCTAAGAAAAAAGTGTTTTTTCTTGCTGACTTATGGAGAATATATATATATATTTTTTTTTATTTGAAAATTTTAACTAAGATCCCAAGGTATTGCATTTTCAGTTTGTTTTGTTTGGTTGATTTTTTTTTTCTTTTTCTTTTTTATTTTTTTTTAAATGGAACTGCTATAATTCTTACTCAAAAAGGAAAGTTGGAACTAAGGAAGGAATTTCCACACTATTAAGACATTAACAAAATTAGTGAGACCAGGGCTCACTGTTTTCCTTTCACTGTCTGTAGCACTGAGAAGCCCATAGTGCACAATAATAAATCCTAGGGAGATACTACAGTTGTTTTATATTCTTTTCTAAATTTCTGTGGTTTAGGTCATAAATTAGAAGCATGAAAAATAGAAGTACAGGTTAAATTTTTGCTAAAAGCTAATGTACTGTAAAAGAATGACCCTGCTCAGGGTCTCATCTCCCTCTTTCCTTACCAGTTTGTGCAGCTGCCCATGGATGGGAGCAGAGCTGCCAAACATTCCAGTGGTTTCACAGTAGTTTGGCAAACAACTGGTTATTTCAGAAGCAAGGAGAGTATTTTAGTACTTTGGATATTTTCTTCCCTTCAATGTTATTTTCTATGTGCAAGATGGATATAAAGCTTTTTCACCCTGATAAAAATCAGGAACTATTTTTCCCGCCCATTGTCTATCAACAGAAACAACGGATTTTTCAAACCTTTGACAAAAAAGAATGAGATATTTGAATACTGGACTAGTGGGGGTCTGGAGAAGCTATTTAAAATTTTCTTCAAGGCTTGGTTTTCTAAGCATGGACATTTTATATTTTCACGTCAGATTAGTATTGAAAGGAACATTTGTTCTAGATGGCCTTTCCATTGTACTATGGAACAGCAAATGTTGGAACATAAAGAGCACAAAGACTAAGTGAATTTTGGGTCAGTCGTAAGTGGGTTTTAGGATTTTCTCCTAAATACTTTCCTTTATGAGATTTTCTGTGAAAAAACCTGCTGCTAGTGGTTGTGTGTGCCCATAGAAAAAACAAATGGAATACCCCAGAAAGAGCAAATTTAATTCTGTCCACATTTTCTTTTCCTGCTTTGTTAATCCATGTCAGTATCTGTTCCAATGCCTTTTTGCAGGAAGGACTTTCTGTTCCCTCAGAGTGTTTCTGTGCAGACAGGAGGTGCTTTTGGGTCCAATGTACACTCCAGGTTTTTCTGTGGCAGAACTGATGCTGCCAGTTCTTAGAGCAGCAGGGAAATACTCTTACCAATAATCTTACCAAGGTAACTCCTGTTCAAGTTTGGGTGTAGATGGACCTCACTATCTCTGATGTTAGATCTGTCCTGGACCTGCAACCCAGACCATCATTAATCACTGCTGGACATGCAGAAGAAAGAGATGAGGTACTGGAGGTGCAAGGGTCGGGGTTCCTGTATAATATATAATCCTGTATAATGTATAATAGGAAAGAAAGTGGGCAGAGAAAAATTGCAGAAAGGCTCAAAGAACTTGCCAGCCTTATAACCTGTAAAAAGCAGAGGGGGACTTAACAGGAAGAGGTCAAATGGGCTGGGGTCCAAGACAGCTGCATGGTTGAGTGCCCAGGCAACAGAGAAGTCTGGCAAGGATGTGACAATAAGATGAATATTGGCATCTTTCTCTGAATAGAAAAGGAAGCACGTGCTTATAATTCTTTCGCATAATCAATTCAAAACATATGCTTGATAACCATGGAGAACATTTGATGGAGTGTTTACAGAATAATAGGCAGAACAATTAAGATAACAGAATGCTGTGTGTCCCTGGAACTGCTCCTATTTCCCCCACTCCCCCTTTCCTTTATTCTGCTGCTGTTTCTTTTATTTTTGGGGTGGGGGGGGAGGTTTCCATTCTTAAAAGAGATTTGCACTCTTCTGGCAGTTTGGTCTGATTTAAAAATTCTCAGAAAACTATTTTATTCTCATGGAACAATAAATTTTCCATCTTTTACAAAGATCTGCTGAATACCTGGGTTTGAGCTTGAGCTTGGTTTTACCCCCATTCCCCTGATTTCAGAAAAGTTTAAATTAAGCATAAATTTTAAAAAGAAGGAAGAAAATAAATAAAATGTATATAGTTTCATAATACCTGTGGCAACATGAAAATCCTGATGTTCAAGTACTAAACGGATTTGTCTGTGACATTTCTCTTCATCTGAAAGATAGAAAAAGGAGACTAAAGCTGATACAGAGTTCATGATTCACCTGAGACTGATGCTGTGGTATAAAAATGTTTCCATGCCACCATAGAAGATCTCTGACACCATCTAAAATCTTCATGTTCATGTTTACTTGGCTTTTGCTTTAGAAATATCAGTTCAAATACTTCAGATTTAGGACAATCAGCAGCTTTTTATAAGAAGAATGTCTCAAAAGAGAATAAACATCTTGATGGGCCTAAATGTCTTCACTCAATATCACAGATGGCAGATGCTTTCTTTGCTGTGTGAGAAAACAGTCAGGGAAAGAGAGGAGGGTTGGACAAGTAGTTTAAGGCAAATGGTTTTAAATTTTAAAATATTTATGTACCACATAGAGTTTAAAATAACTTGTTTATTTTTAGATTTTGTGCGTTGCATGTATTTTGGGAATATTTCCACATGATAGCATTAACAAGAAGAATTTCTTATTAAAGTTGCCTCAATGGAATCTTTTGAAAGAACAGAAACGCTATCATGAATATTGCTTTTAGCATAGCATGTGAAGGCATTCAGTGTTAGATATTCGAAGTAATGTATAGCACCTATTAGAAATAATAAAAATCTGCTTTATTATTTGAAATAATAAAATGCACAAATGGTGTGTTATTTCCTTTTTGCTTGTTTGGTACATAAAAAAATTGTTACCTGGTTTTATTAAAGTATTTTATGACAGTGTTAGCTAGATGGAGAATATTAACTTTTTTTTAGTCCCTTAGTTTATAATCACATATAATCACAGCAAAACTCTAACTGTAATCCACTGTATTTCATAGTTCTAAAGAATATTCAGATAGTCTGGGAGATCAGAATTAATGCCAAATATCCTGGTTGGATTTGTCAGTCTAGAAGGACCATGGTGAGGGAGCCACAGTAAAAAAAAGAGACTACACCAGCTCTAGAAGAGCTGGAGTTACAGCCCACAAATGGCTGCGATAGAAAAGTGAAAAGTTACAAAGTTTTACTTTCTCAAAAGAGAAAATATGCTTAAAATTCAGGTCTGTACTAGATTTAGTTAAGCTGTGTGTGCAGGGTTGCTAAAGAAGCTGAGAAGGGCAATCTAATATTACATTCATACTGAGGTTTGTACACTGGGTTTTTCTTCATAAATAATGTGAATTTGGGAAAGTCAAAGTTCACCTATCAGAACTTTCAGAAGCTAGAAAATGAAATTTTCACAGATTAGATTAAAAGGATAACTCAGGTAATGTGAGTATTTTACTACAAGCAAACACGAAGTACAACTGACACTTGTTTCTAGTGCAGTGCCATTATGATAAGGTCAATAAATGATGGGTTCCTTACATTAATCTCAAGCCATCACCACAAAAAATAGGAAAAGAAGTTGTAAACAGATGGAAATGCATTTTTGAAACACCTAACAAGTTTACTTTGACCTTATGCAATACGGATGTAGTACTTTCTATAGCAATATACATTTTTAAAAAAAAATCAGATTATAATGGTTTTGGGGTTTAAACTTCGCTGGAAATTAAGCAACTCACTCAATGCTCCCAACTCTTCTGTCCTCCCTAGCCCCTTCCCCCAGAGAAAGGAGAATACAAGTAAAACTTGTAAGTTGAGACAAGAGCAGTTTAATAATTGAAAATAAAATGCAGCAATAATGGTAAATTAGAATAATAATGGTGACAGTAGAAGCAAAACCAAGTGATGTACAATGAAATTTCTGACCAGTACCAGACTTGCCTTCCCAAACCCAAATTGTTCCCCCTTCCAGGTAACTCCTCTCAATTTATATACTGGGCATGACATTTTATGGAATGGCCCTTTGGTCAGTTTGGGTCACCTGTCCTGCCTGTACTCCCTCCCAGGTTTTCTTGGATCCTCAATGGTAGAGCATGAGATGAGAAAAAAAGTCCTTGAATTAGGAGAAACACAACTTAGCAAAACCCAAAACATCAGTGTGTTATCAACACCATTCATGTTCTGAATCCAAACCACAACTCTGTAATCTCTGCTGAGAAGAAATTAACTCTGTCCTAGTTGAAAACAGGACAAATGATAAGGAAAATTTTTTCTCAACTGGAAATTTTAATGTTCCTTATCCCAGATAGCGCTAAGGTTCTTTCAGTGACTTAATTTTTCCATTGTCATACCTTAGTACACGCAGTATGACACTGCAGTACTTCTGAATTTTCCAAGAATGCAATTTTTACTGAAGTCGTTGATATATTACTGCATTGATTTCACAGTTGACAAATTAGCAGCCACATTCCCAGACTTAACTTGTCTTGAATGTGCATTACATTTGGGATTCTTCTCTTTTTTAATTAGTAAAATTTTCCTACAGGAGGAGTAAACAAGAAACCTAGAGAGAATGATAACACCTTATATTTCCAATAGCATGAAGCTGTGTATAAATACGATACGATGCATCCACTTCCCCAATGGAGCAAATATTTGTAATTGTCAGGATGATTGATGCTGAAATAATGATCAGCTTTTCTTTGTTGTAACTTCAGAGAGAAGCCATAATTACGTGTGCAAAATACTTTGGAATTGACCTGTCTTTAAAAACTTCAATAAGTAATCTCAGTGGGAGAGGCACATGCTAAGAGATTATTTCAATTTGAAAAGGAAGAAATTTTTCTTTCACTGTTCACTGTACATTTGACAACAAATAATGGGGATTTCATTATGGCATTTTCAGATATTTACATAATGGTTTGAAATGTGATTGTAAAGAAAGATTACAAACACACTAATTAACTTGCTAAACAGTTCCATCAGGCTTTTATTGAGCTCTTCTTATTTTTTGTAAGATATATGAAGTGATAGTTCAATCTCAGGATTTTGCATCAGAATAACCGTGTTTGTAAGAAATCTCTTTATCTTGAACATTTTTTGTCTTTCATGGCATAAAATCTTATATACTCTAAGTACCTTTTAATTTGAAATTTCCGTCAGATGGCTCATTTTCAACTCAAAATGCACACGCGCAGGCTGCTCATGGCACATTACCATCTTTGAGTGATATATTTAATTTATAACTGAGACCCCGACTTGACAGATCAGATTAAAAATAGGAACATAATCTGCATCCACTCTGGAGAAGGTCCAGCCACCCTGCTCAAGCAGGACTTTTCTTATATTCAGCTTAGAAAACGGTAATTGTGAAAAAAAACTCCACAGCTTTACCTAAAATTCTTTTCTTTAAATGTCACAAATGACCAAGTCAGGCCCAAAATATAGCCCTCTGTGAAAAATAAATGCAGAACCATAGTATGAATATGGCTGTGGGAGGAGTTTTCCTTAGTCTTTACTGAAATATTTAATTTAAAAAATACGATGAATTCTGACACTATTGAAATCTCTGAGACAGCAGTATTTTACTGTTTCATAAGGACTGGTAAATGCAATTCACAAGTATCATTTTCATTTGTCCTAGATCTGCCAACGTCCCTTCTGCTAAGCTTTTATGTCATTAAACTCCTATTCCTATCACAGCTGCAATCAAAATAAAAGGGTAAAAAGTACTTTCCCAATTTGAACTAGACTAGATAATTTTTAAGCTCTCTTTTTATTTTGGAAGAGTGTACTAGCTGTGAGCAAGAAGATGATTAGTGACAGGGGTCTTACAAACAGCTCACAGCACTGAGAGGAGTGTGACCAGTGGCTTAATTTCTGCAGGGTCCTGTACTGTGATGTGGCTCTGCCAAAATACAGATGGACCAAAAAATTCTAGAAGGGTTTTCATTGTCTTTGGGTGTTTCTTTCCCTCTTAGTCTTAAATCTGCATTGAAAACACTTTGAGAGGCTGTAAAGACTTAAGGATCACACTTGCCTGTCTCAAACACAGTTACTGCTGAAGGACTTTGCCATGAAATGGGCATAAAATACAGTGACAGGATAGTGCTGACTCCAGGTCTGGTGAGGTTCTGGCTGTCACATCCTGGGTAATGTATCCAGAAAAAAATTCCCACTGTGGCAAACTTTGTAAAGAAGGAACTGCTCATCTGTGACCACCAAAACCATCCCCTTAATTTAATTTAACCAACAGACTAAGAGAAATGTGCAGCCAATGATCATTAGTTCCTTTGTTTGCTAAAATGTATAAATGGTGAAACAAATCAGAAGAAACATGTATAACGAAGATTGGTTGATTAAAACAATTAAATGTGACCATTTTGTCCATTTGTTTGATGTCCTTAGGCTGTGATAATTCCACAGTGTATGTAGCTACTTTACTATTTAATGCTAGATCATTTTACGGAATGGATTGATCTATTGATGTTTGTAGCAAGGTAAGGATTAAAATACTCTGCTTGACTGATTAAGGATTTTCTGTCTCATTGGAGATCTCTGAATATACTAAGTAAAATGAAAAACTGATGAAAATTCCCCTTATATCTTCTCTAATCACTAGGTTTATCCTCTACTTTTCTCTTGTTTTGTGAGTCTAGTCCTTCTCTCATTTACTTCTCTTCCTAGTATGAAATTAAAATGTTCCAGAAAATCTCTAGCTTTAAAAGTACTCAGCATCGGCTTAATGCAGCAGCCAGGTAAGACATTGTCCAAGTTTAATGTAGGTTTGGATTTTGGTTGGGGAGTGGGTCCATTACCTGCCAAAGTGGTTCCTTCTGGGGGCCGGGCAGAACCAATCAGCTAGTTTGGAAGATTGACACACAGCTGGACCGCTCAAAAGAGCCAGTTAGGCCTCTGTGGAAAAGCACGTTTAAAGACGAACAAAGTCCAGGAAAGCTTCCTGGCTTATGGCCTTTAAGGAGATGGTCAGACAGGCCCGGGCTGGCCCCTCACGGCTTGGCTTGGCCCGTGGCACAGTGTGCGGTTCAGCTGGGGCTTCTGCCGCTTCTGCTGGGACTGTCCTGGCTCATTTACTCCAGGAACAGCACCGGGAGTGGCCTGCAGCTGGCACTGGGGATGGCCCTGAGGCAGGAGTGGCCGGGGCCGGGAGTGGGTGCCACAATCCTGCACCAGGAGCAGCCACACGGCTGGGACTGCACAGCCGGTTCTGGCGCACCTGGGGCTACCTCAGTACGACTTGCAAAAGACTTTGTTTGCTTAGCCACTTTTAGCCAGCCGTGCTGTGGACAGAAAGACAAAAACAGCGTCAGCAGTTTTGTTTCTTTTCCCGGCAGCCCACATGAAGGAAAACCGCGGGCAGCAGCACGACTCTCACAGTGCTGGAGTGACCATGTGTCAGCAGAGAGAGACAGCAATTCCTAGATTGTGGTGCCTGGACGAGATCAAGCTTTCAACGCTGCAGAACTCTATAAAAAACTGTTTCAACTGATAAAGCTTGAGAACAAACGTTCCTATGGACACCAGTTCTCTCCCGAATCAGGTAAAGGAAAGGGTGAAGACATATAGAGAAAACAACATGGGACTCTGAGGTCGGTGAAGATGGAGTCAAATTCTAGATGGAGGGGATTTGAGGAGATACCTTAGTCTTGGGCTGAAATCTTCTGGTAAGGCTATAGAGAAGATATAATTGATACATCAGACTCTTTTTCCCTGTAACACATAGAAATGCACTGGGGGAATGCAGTGTTCTAACACCAATATTGAAATAAGCAGATGTTGGAGTAGCTGTAATGCAATGAGAAGCTTGAACAGAGAGAGATTAGAAATTTTGCCCTCAGGGATGGAAGCAGAAAACCTGTTCCCAGAGATAAGAGAACTTTTGTTTCTATACTAGAACAGGTCATCCTTAAAATTGCACCCCAATAAGTTGACATGGCCCATGAAAGCAGCTGTGGGAAAGTGCAAAGGCATGGGAGGAACTTTTCACCCTGCGAACAGATTTTCCTTTCCCGGGTGACTGATTTGCTGGGACATTGAAGCCACGATAGAACTGCTTCTTGTGAAGTCTCCCTAGCACAGGAAAAGAGACTCCTCTCCCTAAAAGAACTGAGGGAAGACTATTCTAGAGGTGGTGAACTGATTGCAAGTCCCAGGTTTTGTCTCTTTATGTTGTCAGTGGGAAAGAATAGGGGGAGGAGGGGAAGTGTTCTGAAGGTTTATTCTGATTTTCTTCTAATTTTTTCTTTTAATTTTGTTAATAAAGTTTTTTCTTTATACCCTTTAAAGTTTTGAGACTATTTTGCCCTCTACTTCCTAATCTATATCTCACAGCAGGAAATGAGTAAATAATTTCTAGTGGGTGCACTGGCATTTGGCCAGCACTAAACCCACTAGAGCCATCAATTATGCTGGTGACATTAACCCCATTTTCTTTAACAAAGATAAATGGGAAGTAATAATCTGTAGAATGAGGCTGTCATGTCACCTTCTTGTAGCATGCCATAGATTTTCAGCCTGTATTTAACATTATTCTCTGTTTGTGTTGTGTCCTGTCTTCAGACAAGACTTATCCCTATTAAAAGAGCTCAGATGTGTTACTTTCTGGCACTGTAGGACTGACCTCTTCAGTGGTTTTGCAATAACTGTTCAGGGGATTTGTCTGACCATTGAATGTTGGTATAAATTAGTCTTGCTTTGTTCTTTATATTTTATATGAAAACACCTGGAGAGCCATACAGATTCAGAAAGTTTTAAATTATCATATAATCATAGAATGGGCTGAGTTGGAAGGGGCTCATCAGGATCATCGAGTCCAGCTCCTGGCCTTGCACAGAACACCCCAAGGGTCACAGCATGTGCCTGAGAGTGTTGTCCTAATGCTTCTTGAACTCTGTCAGGCTTGGTGCTGTGACCACTGCCCTGGGGAGCCTGTTGCAGGGCCCAAGCCCCCTGTGGGTAAAAAACTTTCTCCTGATATCAAACCAAAACCTCCCCTGACTCAGCTTCATGTCGTTTCCTCAAGTTCTGTCACTGTTCATAAGATTGAGGAGAAATTTGCCACTGTTATAATGTTTCAGGTTCAAGGTATGTGTCAGAACACCTGGGAAGCTCTTCCCCAAGCTGTCACTGCACATGTCACTGTACAGAGTATTGTCTCAATACCAATTTTTTATGGGTGAATAACACCATTCCTTCCTCTTATTTTGTCCATTTCTATTCTGTTTGACACTGAGAAATTTAAATTCAGAGTACGCACTTTTCATGACACTGTTGTGGTTTTTTCCATCCATTTCATTGCTAAACTTCTTACTGCTCAAACTTGCTCATTGTTCAAAGAACTGACCATTTTCAAACTGTTTTGTAAGCTTCAATATTACTGGATGGACTACTGTAGATAAGAAATTCTTAAGAGTTATCTTACTGGGATGTTGATACCATGGGATCGTTTTGCTCTCCCTATCTAAACAGCATGGATTTTTTTCTCACACTGTTCCTGCTTTTTTTCCTTGTAAGTTCTTTAATTCACTGACAGTTTAACTGATCAGTGTGACAAAAATTTGGTTTAACCACTGACTCTTACAAATACTATAGGCTGAAGCAAAGCATCTTTTTAACAGCTCTTGGAGAACTGAGATTAAAAGCAATCAAAGAGTACAGATATTTCTTGACTTGGGGGTATGTTTGAACACATAGAGCAGAAAAGGCTCATACAAATCTAGTTAGGCAGAGAGATTAGTTTCCACAAACCCACAAAAAGCACTATAAATGAAACTGATATGTCTGAATTTGGAAGTTTCTTTGAAGTTTGTTTCATAAAATTGGTTTTCCACCCTACAGGGTATTTTCAACTGTCAACATTCCTGCACATTTTTATTTCCTGTCAGCACCATCATATCGCTGCCCTGAATCAAGAGCATGCAGTGGTGATGATCAGAAAGAGCTCAGCCAGAAAAGTCCCTGTGTTACAGGGTTTGGGCAGCTATCACCTAAGAACATGTGGATTGATGGTGGAAGCTTCATAGCTTCAGTGGCTGACAGAGAAAAAATTATTTGGCACCTGAAAACGCCAGAAAAGAATCTTATCCTTTCTAGAATGCATTTTCTTCTTTTTGAGATGTAGAATGTCAGAAGAGCTAAAAGCAGACAGAAAGATCAAAAATAGATATGTGGGTGAGTGTATATACTCTTTTCAAGTTCTGTTACATGATAGCAGTAGCAAGCTGGTGTAGGGTTATTAGCACTAATATAACAACTACCTACATGTGCATTCCTTCTTTTCAAGAAATAAGAGCTTTTTAGATCCCTCCTACCAAAATAATTACATATATTTATATATATGTGTAATAAAAATCAAAATATTTTTCATTGCCTTGAACTCTGAGAACTTTGTTGCAAATTAGTTCTTATGTATCTATTACATCCTCTTTCTGCTTCTGCCTACCTCTTATTTTAGGTAGTATCTTAGGTTGGTCTCTGCATCCTGTGCTGGAAGGATATTCCCCAGCAGGTGAAGAAGGTAATTGGAACTGTTACACATCATGGACAGTGTGCGGAAGTTGCTCAAATTCCTGAGACCTCCTGGGCACAGCATTGAGCTGCCTCAAATCCCAATCTCTTGATGCAGAGGTGTGACAGCAACTTAATTTGTGGGTTCCTATATGAAATTGGGTAATATTTCCTTTTTTACTCTCTTATTGAAGCTGTCAGTTCTTCAAGTTGATGTTTGACCTTGCCTTTGTTCCTTTTTAAGGGAAAGTGCCCAAAAGTTCATCTCCGTTACACTTTCTTCATTCTCTCCTCCTGCATACACAGGTAAGGCTGAGTTTGTCACCACCAGAAAAATCTGCTTTCTATGCATTTTTCTTGCCACAGATCAGACACTGTTGTGGCAGTACAGATCCAATTTCACCCTTGTCAGGTAAAAGAATTTGCTGCTTAATTAAAAAGTAGCCCAATGTAGAACTTCCAAATAAAATATGCAAATTACAATGCCATCCTTACCTTTTAGGTTTTAGGCCATGGCCACTGCCCACCTTGAAGAATAATCTTCCTTCCTTGTAGTTGTCCTGATTTTTCAGTGTCCTAACATGAACACAGGATGTTACTGCTGTCAGCAAAGCTGTTTTTTCTTTAATGTCAGTGTTAGCCAGTTCAAATCTGGGAGCCTAAAAAGAAGTTTTTAGTCTCAGTCTCCCTGTTTAGAGGGGCTGAGATTGAAGGCAATAACAACTAAAGCATTTTACCTCTCATTACTGGACATGTATTTTTCTATATAATTCTAGAAAAGGGCTGAATGAGAGAGATCAGTATTTTTGCAGTTAATAATGTCCAAAAAGAAGCAGAATTCTCAGAAGAGGTTTTTGAGGTCCCAAGTGGCTGATGAACCACATGGAAATGAATATAATGGAAATGTAGCTTTGCAAAAAACAGAAAGGAAACACAGAGAAAAGCTGTTAAAAGAAGATTATGAAAATTTACAATAGTCTTAATAGAATTTATGTTACTCTATGTTCCTCTACACTTTATCTATATTATGGGAGACAATGTTTTTTATCTGGGATTGAATATAATGATTTCCCAAGTGTTATTTCCAAGAACTTCTTACAGTTTTGTAGATCCCATGTAGTGAATACATAAGATTTCCACATAGGGACATTAATATAAATTGATGTTTGCCCAGGATCACTTTTTATACACCTGGTACAATGTTTCTAAATGATCCTGAGCAAGTCACAACATTGTTTGTTGTGCTCTGAACCGAAGGATGTATCAGACAGGTTCTTCCAACCTGAATTATCGCTTTATTGTATAGTCCTATCTTGAGACAGCTTGATTTTGCCAAAGCAGTCCAGCTCATTTTATGTGAGGTTAGATGGACACATGGTCCTGAATTGCAGATGTGCTAACACTTTGTGATGGAAAATAAACTCCTTTTTATCCAAGGCAATAAAATATAAAAACTGTATTTTACACTTTAACATTAAATTTTAATTTTTTCCCAAACCCAGGCCTTATGAATTTTGGATTAGTTCCATTTTTGAAAGTAATGTGGTATTTTTGTGCTTAACTGTTTCTATAAAATAGTGCAATGGTCTGGTGTTGCAAAGTAAATGTGTATTTATGAACTAGTAATAGTAACTAATATAGTGGAAAGTCCTTGAGGAAATTAATAATTCTCTAACAGGATTTTAATCATGGAACAAGAAGAAGGCAAAGGATTACATATTTTAAAACACAGAGGTAAGTATCTTCTCGTTGGGTGAAAAAACTCTGCCCCCTGAGTTGATTTGAATCACAGAATCAGAGAATGGCTCCAGTTGGAAAGGACCTCTATGGGTTGTCTGCTCCAACCTCCCTGCCCTAGCCAGAGCACATGGCACAGGAGAGTGTCCAAATAATTATTGAATATCTCAGTCAGGGAGGCTCCACACCTTCTCTGGGCACTCTGGTGCTCAGGTACTGCCACAGTAAGCAACCTCTTCTTTATGTTCAGATTCCTGGGCATCAGTTCCTGCCCTTTGCCTCTTATCCCATTTAGAGCTCTTGGAAAGAAATAGGAGATGTAATCAAAACCATGTACATGTGTCCCATGTCCATGGACCTATGTAGTGGATACACAAGACCAGAGGGGATTTAAAGCTGAGTTTACAACTTCTTACCTTTTCTATGCATCACTACCAAGCTTAATGTTCCCTGATGGAAAAGCATTCCTTTTTTCTGAATTTAATAACTTTTAATGAAGTCTTCTCTCAACAAGAGTATCATGCCAACTGCTCAAAAGAGAAGCAGAGTAAAACTTTCAGATAAATAATAATATATGGTAATATATTAGTTAAAACTATTTGAATGGAATTAAAGTTTGTGCAAAGTTTCCATCTCCTTAAGATCTGATCCAATGTGTTCATTCTGGATGAAAGTAGGCTGTCATTTACTCTCACACAATACTAGTTCTCTGAAATTATATTGCACTGATGTGAGAACAGATTTTGGCTCACTCTTTAAAAAAACAAAAAACCCCAAAACAATAATATATATGTGTATATATATTCAAAAAATAGATTTTATTTATATATGCAATCCATTAAAGGAGATTAAATAGAGTAGGATGATCATTATTTTTTTGTTGTTATTCAGTCTCTTCCTTCTCCATTGACTGTTCTTGTGTATGTATACTGTACATTCCCAGGTTCTGGTTTATGCAGATTATGCATGGTATAAAATGTTATTAAAGGTGGTAGGTCTGCATATTCATCTAATAAATAATTAATATTATGCTATTCTATACATATGTATGTAATATCAATACAGAAATAACATTTTAATAGAATAACTCTTCGGTCTATGTTCTGTTAGTGTGATTTAAACAACTTAACAAAGTTTGTGATAGGTCGTTCACCTTAACAGGCATGAAAAACAATCATTATCATGTTACATATCGTGTAAAATATTCAGTCTTCTTTGACAGAAATATGTGCACTATATAAGCAGGGCAAAAAAATAAAAAAAATAATCTTAGACCCCAAGTGAAGTGCTTTAGCTCTGGGATCCAACACAGGAAGGACATGGAGCTGCTGGAATGGGTCCAGAGGAGGGACACCGAGATGATCCGAGGGCTGGAGATCCCTGGAGATCCTTCTCCTGCAAGGAAAGGGTGAGAGAATTGGGATTGTTCCATCTGGAAAGGAGAAGGCTTTGATTTTTCACTGGAAGGCTAATCATGGCTTTCCAGTCCCTGAAGGGAGCTTACATCAAGATAGAGAATGACTTTTAACAAGAGCACGTAGTGATGGGAAAAGACCAATGGGTTCAAACTGAAAGAGAGTAGGTTTAAATTGGATTTTAGGAAAAAAACCCTTTACCGTAAAGATTTTTTAGGCACTGGAACAGGTTGCCTAGAGAAGCTGTGGATGTGCCATCCCTAGGGCTCTGAGTGGTCTGGTCTAGTGGAAGGTGTCCTTGCTCATGGCAGCGGGGAGTAGAACAAGATGATCTAGGTCCCCTTCCAACCCAAACCTTTCTATGACTCTATAAAAAATATTGATCTGACATATACTTTTTTGTTTGTTTGTTTATGCTCCAGTAACTTTTTGAGAACAACCAGGTTGCAAAATGCTGTCAGAGATACCATCTTTTCTTGAGCTGTCCTTGGTGGCCCTGTTCAGGTTGCAGTGCAGTACAATGCAGTCTAACTATGGTGCAGCTACGGCTGTTGTCACTGTGAGCTTACAATGTACTGAAAGATTTTATTTTTCATATAGTGTGAAATCTGATAAAGGAGTAGATACATTTCACTCGGGAAAAAAAAAGTTTTATATATGAAATTGTAAATCACCAGTATTTACTTTGAATTTTGATGAAATCCAATGGGGTACAGACTGCATAAAGCTATTTAAACCATTTCTTTTTACATTTGGAAAAGTATAAATAGATAGGTCTTTACTCTGCATTTTAGTTATTGAATAAAGTTTTCATAGGTAAAAATTTATGCAGGAAAATAAACATATTTTGGAATAAGATGGCAAAGCCTCAAAACATATCCTTACAAGTCAGACCAGAGGGGGATTGTTTATGTATATGCTGAGTAGAAAGAACATACAAATGAGTTATTGCTGGTAGGCAAATGGCTCAGCTTGTAAAAAGGTAAAAACAGAATTGTTCTCAATGGAAAGTGCTGTAGGAACACTTGCAGGCAAACATGTGCTTGATGCCATTCCTGGGGTAGATAATGACTCTGTAGTGGCCATGAATATCCTGATAAGACAGGCCTAAACAGTTGAGCATGGCCTAATTTATATTTGAAATGGGTTCAGGGCACTATTGCCTTGAATCTTTGACTCATTTCCAATGAAACTGCTTCCAACAGTTGTACATGATCCTCTCCACTGCTCACCTATGCTTTCACTGATGGTCAGAATTTCATTGGCCTTTAGACATTGTCCAGGTTGAGCTGCTAAGAACAGAAAATGATTCAACAGGAAATTATGTATATCAAGGAGTTTGAATTTCACAGGCTTTGAAATTGATCTTTTTCCCAGCCTGCATATTTGCATAATTTAAAATAAATTAGGAAATTTTTTTTAAGCAAAGGAGACATGCTGTGCAGGTTAACATCTAGTAAGTAATTTCTTAACATTTTTATTTGGATATTGGCAAAAAGCAGCTACAAAATGCTGCAAAAGACTGGAAAAGTAGAATATGTTCTACTTTTCCAAGTTTCTATTTAGCATTTATGTGCAGAGAATCTATTCATATGTAGCCAGCAATAACAAAATGTTTGGCCTACTAGATGAAGTGGGGAGCAATGGATATTGGCTACCTGAAATTTAGAAAAGTTTTCAATGCTGTATCCCATAAGATCCTCACAGAGAAGCTAAAATAGTGTGGAATAGAAATCTGAGTGATAACCTTATTAACATACGTAAATACTATGAGACAGTATGCAGAGACTATGGAAACAAGCTCACTTGTGGCGCCTAGGGAAAGGACCAGAGGCAATGGATTAAAACAGAAACACAAGAAGTTTCATCTGAATATCAGGAAATACTCTTTTACTGTGAGGACTGCTGAACAGGCGCGCAGGTTACCCCGAGAGGTTGTGGAGCCTCCATCTGTGGATATTCTCAAAACCTGTCTTGACATGGTCCTGAAAAACTGCATTTGCAGAGGGTTGTACCACAGGTTCCTGCCAGCCTCAACCATTCAAAGTTTTTCTGTGATGCAGGAGTGATAAAAATGCACCAGACCCTGAGTACAACCACATACACAAGTGTTTTCCATTTCACATAACAGGAAAAGAATACAAAGAACTCTCCTTAGAAGTTGTCTGCATTTCAAACCTTTCAAAAGTAGAAATAGTTGGTTGTTTTGTGGGGTTTTTTCTTTGTTTTGTTGTTTTTGTTTGTTTGTTTGTTTGTTTGTTTGTTTGTTTGTTTGTTTTTTAATGCAAAACCAATCTCCATGGAGTTACAGTGCGTATTAAAGCTATGTACATCATACATGTGAGCTGATAAACACAGCAGAGGAGGAATGGGACCTTTGTGAGTCCTAGACTTCCACTAAATGAAGACTTGTTCGTTCTACCTTAAAAACATCCATAAAAAATTTTCTTTGGATATCATGAAAGATTTTGCTCATTCTTTGGGGGAGATTGTGCTTTTCATAAACATGCTGGTAATTTCCATCATGCCTCCCCTGGTTCCTTAGCAGAATACTGCACCCTTTATGACAATCCAGTCTTTCCCTTATGGCAGACGGCTCCAGAAGGGTGACATAAAAGAGCAGCCAAGAGACCCTTCACTATGAAAAATAGTTCCCAAGTACATTGCCATACTCAAAAATGAAAAATAATAGATTTGTTCCTCTGTTTCTTTAGAAAGCAATAATAAAAGGGCAATGTATCTATATCCCCAAAAAAGATAAAGTTTATCCCTTTTTGAATTTGAAATGTCAAGTGAAGTATGAAGAATATTCAGCCATGTCTGTAATAAAAAAAATTAAAAAGTCTAGCTTTGTTTGTTTTTGAGTGTGGTATGAGAAAACATATTTAGCAACCAGCCACAAGGCAGTAAAATTGATTTCTGGTTTATCTGGTGTAGCTCTGAGTCTCTCACTGAGCTGGGAAATAATTGATTGCTTGAAGCCTTGTAGCAGTAGTTAGAAATTGATAAATGCTAAAGCCAGCACAGTGTTTTATAGATTCTCAAGAATTGTGGAGCCTCCATATTTCTTTCTCAACACCAGCTCTAGATCATGTGGTGAAATTTAAAAGACGCTTCATCTTACCCTTAGTAAATTATATTTGGCAAATCTAAGACCTTTTACTGTGGGATAGAAAGCAAAATCTTTAGTCACATAGCACTGATGAGTAACATATGAAACCAAGCATGTTTTTGCAGGTTAACCTACTGGTTTAGATCAGCTGCTTTGATTACAGTAAAAACTTACAAAATGTCTATGTCTGTAATCACAGTTTGTTAATGTTTAGAAAAATTATTGGTATTGATAGCTATGATGTTTGTCAATAAATAAAACTGTACTAAATAAAGAAATAAACTACTGTAAAAAAATCAGTATCAGTTTCCATTTGGCAAAGAAGTGACTAAATATAATAAAAATTTCTTTTATTAATGCAGGAAGTTGGCTGCACTAATATGCCAGCTGTCTTATACTGGGCCACATGTTCTGGTGCTACATGCACCTTAGTACAAATTATCACAGCATAGTGATGTTGCTTCCACATCAAATTGGTCCAAAAATATCTTAGTTTCATAGTCATTTGCTAAAATAGGAAAAACAGTAAGTGAAAGAATTTATTATTGAGGCACATTTCAGTACTAGTTCCTTAACTGAATGGAAAATACAGCAGGCAACAGAATTTAGCCTCTTACCACTTAATATTTAGAGCTAGAGCTCAAATTGTTTATTTGCTGACTATTTTACTAAGCAAACAAAAATATTTTAAATTGTTTCTGTAAACTCAGCAACTCAGTACTTAGCTTCAACATAGCTGGTTACATCTGGGATCAAACTACAGTTTTCCTTTGCAGATGAATGAGACAGGTGATTAGCATCAAAATAGTGTGTTTATTCATGAAAATCCTGCTTTCTAAAGCTGTGGGATGAAGTTGATCTTTGAGTCAGACCACCTCTTGCACGACAGAGTCCATAACATTTCATACGCAATGCTTGTAGCAAACTCAATGGCCTTAGGAACACTGCAGTGTATTGCTATTTTTCTTGTCAGCATTATTAAAATTTTGGAACAGCTAAGGTGATGAAGACTTGAAACATAATTGCAATAATGATGGCACTAAATCCTTGTCCTCCACTCCTTCATTTTCTACTTCAGTACAGTTTTATCTACTGCCTTCAAAAAGGATAGAGAGTAAAAGAAATACAAGCAAACACAATCATATTCTGAAGGAGCTGCTTTCTCACCAAATAACATGACACTGAATAAACCTAATTAAAATGTCCCTGGGGGGACTGATTTTATATTTTTTATCAGGTTCTTTTTCCCCCATTTCACCTCCAAGTCATACTGGGGTGTCATCTGGGGCTCCACATGGATTGTGGAGTGTGTGAGGTCTGAGCTTCCTCCTCTGCCTGAACTGTTTTCTAAGGCAATTAGCTTCAGCACTCCAGCTTCAGTAGTGCTGGGAAAACAGATATTAAACACTCAGATTTGCAGTTAAAAGTGCTACATTCTCCTCATGCAAATAAGTGCATGTGTGTGGGTTTCATCAGCTTGTGCTAGGTGAGGTATTTTAATATAATCAGCATTACCTAGATTTGAAGGCGTGGTGATGGCTTGTCACAATGAGTTTCTTGTTGAAGAATGTTATGTTGTTTTTGAAAGCATGTATCAAATTAAATTAAGTAATTTACATCAATTGAGTTGTCTCCAAAAGGCCAGGGAATTTTGCTTGGCCCAAACAGTTAGAATTTAGATGCTGAGACATAAAATAAGCTCGACCTCTTTAGCCTTTGTATGCACTAGTAAAATGCTTATTTGAACATTTTTTTAAACAAAAACGTCTTTAAACATGAGAATTTTGAATTATCAGAAATCTTATGTCTTTTACCTAAACCACTGATTTTGTATCGGCGGTGAATTTGCCCAGGGAAAGAGTGGCTCAAATTGAACAGTAAGGTTCTGACTTTCTGTTTCCATCTTTCTTCAGCTTTAGGGCTTCAGTGGGTGCACACTTTCGTAGGTGGGACACATTCAGATGCAATGTTGTGCTTAAATATACATTACCCCCTCCAATGCAGCACTGTGTTGAGATGCTGTGCAAACCCTGCATGTAATTCATCTTCCTAATGTTATATCCCATTAAATGTAGATGAGTAATAGCCTAAGATATAAAACAAGCAAGCAAAAATATATTTTGCTGCAGAAATCTCTTGCAGGTTAATGAGTAGTTTGTGGGAAGCATCTCCTGATTTTTTTAAAAAGCTGGATTTAAAAGTTATCAAATTTGTAACTGTCAGAAAAACCCAGCTGAAAGATAAGCAGAGAGCCATCAGTTCCTTTTCGAAGTTCTAAGTTGTCTTTATCTAAAAGAAACACGATGAATTATCACATTTGCACAGTTCTTTAAATATTTTCCATTTCTTCACAATTCAGATCACTCTGTTGCAATAAGAATATATTGCCATTATGTGACTCAAAGTATTGCCATATAATATGACAGCGTCTTTCATTATGGGATCTAATTTCACTCTTTTGAATTTAAATTACTTTTCCTTACTCATTACATGTCTTTTCTGAAACTTTCATTGCACGCATTTTTCTTTTGATAATTCACAAACATCCATAACTTCTGATAACTTTGTCTTCCAGGACAGAAAGATAAATAGGGTATCCATGAATGGTTGTAATCTTCTTGATCTTGAAAATGCAAGTACATATTATGATGGGTGTTTAGAAGCATAGAAACAGGAGAAAAAGCTGATTAATTACTCTTTAAACAGATCTAGCATTAGAAATGCAGATAATATCTTATAGTGAGCTAAAATCTTCAAGTAACTGTCAATCATGTTTCTGCACAATATTTAAAACTGGAATCATTCCATGTTGTAAGACCCCATAAACTAAAGTATTAAAAAATACTTTTTATTTTATCTGAAAAAGGGAAGAAGGGGTAAAAAAAGAAACAAAAAGTATTCAAGCCATGAACTCCATTAATAAGGTTGTGGGATCATCCTAACTAATGTGGTAGGAGATCCACTCTGCACCACAGCCTAATGGTGCATGTGGCACATGGAAGGTTATCACCACCACCATGTGGATTTCTGCAGCGTCCTGCTGGTCCTTCTTCACCCTGCAGTGTGATGGAGGAGGAAGGATGAGCACTCTTACCATTGACTGGGTAATTATTTTGCTCTTAGGTGCACAAGTCATGAATTGCAAGTTATGAGTTAAGGAATAGAGAACTTGGAAATTAGAAAGTACGTGAATGAATTAACAAGGAGATGAACTAGTTAATCCACATTAGACTAATCTTTACAGGTGGGATTCAGTCCTTGTTTGGTGTTTGCTTTCTTTCATAATGAACTCATAAAATAAAGATTAATATCACAGGATACGCTATCCTGTAAAATCAAGAGATCCAACCAGATTTTAGTGCACCCTTCTAGACTCCCTGATGCAGTACAGACTACATAAGTGGTCAGTGGGATGGACTAAAAGCCAGCTAAATTGTCAGCGTCACAGGATGATGATGAGCGGCATGAAATCCAGGTGGATGTCAGTAACCAGCAGGGTACCCTGGGGAATACATTAAGGCCAGTACTATTTAACATTGCATAAATGCCTTGGGCAGAGCACTCTCAACAAATGTGCAGATGGTATAAAATCAGGAGGAATGGTCAGTACACCAGATGGATTCACTGCTATGCAGAGGGGTGTGGACAGTGGAGAAATGGGCTATCAGAACCTTCGGTAAAGGTTCAGAACTGCAACAGAGGGAAAAAGAAGAATCTTGCTGCTGTGGATGAATAATCCCATGCACCTGGACAGGCTGGTGACAGACTGGTTGGAGAGTAGCTTTGCAGAACATAACACAGGGGTCCTAGTGGGCACCAGGTTGGAGAGAAGTCAGAAACATGCCCTTGAGGCAAAGTCCAACACCATTAGACAGAGCACTGCCAGCAGGTGAAAGCAGGTGATCTTTCTATTCTACTCAGTGTTGGAGCATAGTACTATAGCTGGCCATGAGGAGATATTCTATAGGATGGATGTCTATAAGGGTAGAGTTTTGGGGAGCTTTGCCTCTTCTCTGAGCTGGACAAATACGTGCCAGTAATGTTTGGTCTGTGCTGATAACCCTGTCTGCAAGGCCACGTGTGTAGAGGCAGCCTCAGCAACATGGTCATCAGCTTCTGCAGATGGTGTTCATAGTAAATTCAAATAGAGAAAGTTTACTCCTCAAGGCACTATCCATTTATAAAAATCAATAACTTAGAACAATGACATAGCAGTGTATTTTTTTCTTTTTTTTTTTCTTTTTTGAATTTATAGGATTTTAATACAAGTTACGTTTCTCACATAAGACTTAAGACTTTCTCTGTGTATTTTGGCCCCAGTTTACTGTCCTGTGAGGGAGAAAGTCCCTGCAGGTTATAGAGCTTTCAGACTGGGCCAATCTCCATAATGTTTATAAGGAAAAAGTCATATTTAGAGATGCAAAATGGTAAGTAAAAATTACTGCTTCAACAAAACCCAACCCCATCAGTTTCTTTTTATAGACTGTTACATTTTTCTTCAAATTCAACATTTTTATTGCTACTAGAAAGATTTTTAGTGCTGAAAATGAAATATGGGAGTAATCCTAAAACATTGGGGTTTGGGAGAATGGCCACATTGGTAATTACCCATAAGCCTTCACAGAACAGCAAGAAATGTTTCTATGATTTATTTCTATTGCTTAGAAAAATCTAGAAAGCCTCTACAGTACAGTATGCCCTGATATTAGCTTTACCTCAGCAACCTTACTGAAGCTTAACTTAATGAAGTAATAAATTCAGAAATGTGTTTCTGCATGCATTTGTTTCATAGATTTATTATACATAAATCCACTTATAAAATGCATTGAGATACAAAGTCAACACTGCAGAAACTTCTACATACTGATGCATGTATTACAGTCTCCATTACCAATAATATATAGAAAGCAGAACATTTAATGATGATGAACAGAGGTTAGACACAGACTGACTGATGTATGCATAATTCTCAATAGCTGCTAAAGGATAAAAAGATATTGCCGCTATATAAGAGGCAAATAATTTTATATTTGTGTATTAGATTTGCACTTGTTCTTATTTATCCTATATGGACTCTATAGACTTAAAAGCATTCAGGCAGATCTACTTATACCAGTAGAAATAGCTTCATTATATTGCATCAACTGCTTCTGGGTGAAGAGTTTAGGAAAAATTGTGACTTGCTTAAAAAGAATAGAAAGTTTCTACTAGTATTTCTGGAATTCTACACTGGCAAAGTTTGGACATGCTGAGCACATTATATCACAAATTATGCTTTAGTTCATAAAGCATGGCTTTGAATATAAAAATAACACTCTCACAGGTTTTACACTTCACACTTGAAGTGAAGAACATGAGTAAAAGTGTAACAATGATCATGTCTCTGAGAAATCCTACCAGTAAAAGTACCAGAATACCTAGCAAAATTTCACTCAGTACCTTGATGAGTTCACCACTGTAAGAGAACACAATGTCTGGCAAGCTAATTTTACCTCAGTATCACCTGGAGTTACATGAAGAGTTAAAGCTGATTCACAAACAACTGTTGCGATATTCGTGAACCTCCCCTTCCTTTCACCCGGCTTTTTGTTATCAGGAAAATATTTCTGATATGTTGGGATGCTCATGGTGCCTCATGGGCCATCATTTGAAAGGCATCACTCATGGATGATGAAGGGAAATAAAGTATTTAATATTGATTGAGGTAAACCATGACATTCAGACTTCTGAGACGCTGAGATATCTCATAAAGCTTTATTCACAAAGTCCCTACAGTATTCCTACTTAAGCTAACCTTCCAGAAAAATCTGTCCTCTGGGATGTGCTTCAGAACACTCATGGAGGCTGGTTATTGCTGCAGGGTATGCCTCCTATGTGAAAAGAAGAATAGGAGTAGGAATCCAAACTGTGAGAAGGCTGCTTTTTCTTGAGACATTAGGCTTGCACAGGTACATGGAGGAATCCTGGATAACTGACTTGAGAAGTTTGATATCTCTCTGAGAAAAAATTATATATTTTCAACACAATTGAAATTAAGTCTTGACAGTTTTATTGGATTGCATCAAAAGCAATATGTTTCTGCAAAATATAACTTAATCAAATATGCATTTTTAGAGGAAAGGTGTCTTATGAAGAAAATTTTCCACTTGTTCTTTAATTCATAAACATACTACTTTATTTCACGATTGCCCACTGTTTATAATGCTAAGCACATAAAGCAAGTATAGGCATTTTCAACTGAATTTGTTCAACAGCCCAGTGGATCTCATTTCTGATTTTCTTTCAAAGTAGAATCAGAAATTAAGATGAGCTATTAATCTGAGAATTCATATACATTCTTTTTGAAATCTTTAACAGCAGATACTGGTGTGTACATGTTTGAGCAGGTGCATTTTTAGGACATTGACATACCCACAGACCTTTGAGGTGCACATTCCACACACCAGTGTGTGCATATAAATCTTGGAAGGAATTAGCTGTACATGGATAGCCATTTCCATTGAGACCTGTTGGAAAGGTGCAAAACACACCTTGAAAACTTGACTGCAAATCTCAGCTTCCACAAGATTTGTCTATATGAGCCCATTTCTTTTCTGCATCTCCATGGAAGGGAGGAGTGTTGCCTTCGTTGGGGGAGAAACGAAGGCAAGTGGCGACCTGGTTAGAGCGGGCCACGGCGAACACACACACACACTTTTACAATCCCAGTCGCCGGACAAATCACTCGCTACACTGATGCAGTCGACGGTGAAATGCGTTTATTTCTCGGCAAACACGGGCTTAAGTAACTTCGACAGAGCTGTGATTGGCTAACGCCATGGAGAGGGCGGGGTCTAACTCCTCGTGCATAACGACGTCTTCTGAGCGAACTTTCTAGCTCACCACATTTCCCCCATCTCCATGACCGATTAAGCCTTCGCAGCTGTGCTAAACTGATGTTAGTAACAACTCGTGAAACATATTAGTAACAACACGCGAACTATTTTAAACATCTAAATGCAATCGCAACTTGGTTATAGCTTATCCAGGCTAACAATGAAAAGGGAACCGAACATTAACACGGGTACAACAACTGCAACTAGTCCCACTAGGGTGAACACATGGGTGGTAAACAGGGCTGTTGGGTAAACAGGGGAACTGAACTGATTTCATTGCCGGAGCTTTTGGCCGTGATGCTGGAACTTGTCTTCGAGTTCTTTGCTTGGCTGATGAAGCAGGTTTGGCAACGACAGAACACCGAAGCACGAAGATGGAACGCGAGGCTGATGAGATGGATCACGGCAGCGAACCTGTCAAAAGAAACTCAGAGATTTCGTTAGTTTCATCGGTTTTGTTAGACAGCATGGGCTTTATGGATTTTAATGGGCACCACTTGATGACATCATCATTTTTTTAATGCCCATTACAACTAGTTTCCATCGTTTCTTTAGTGCAGGAAGCTTCTGCTGTCTCCAGAGCAGTCACTGTTTCAGAGGTTAGCTCCAGTTCACTTGCTGTGGTGTCATCACTCACATTCTTTCTAGTCTCTGGCACTGTCTTAGCAGTGCATCCTCCACAGCAACACCCAGTTCGGCTGAATTTCTTCCTCTTCCCTTGCCTGTTACCTGCAGCTGAGTCCGTGCACCAGGGCGCTGGCAGAGGAATTCTCGCATGTGTGGGCACGCTCCTGCCTGGACTGCTGGATGGGGACCCGGTGCCCCTCCAGGAGGAGCGCCCGCAGTCCTGGTGCGAGAAGAAGCTGATGGAGGGACTGCTGCGTGGATAGAAGCTAGATGTTCTTCCTCTGTGACTGGCTGGTTCGATGCCCAGATGTCTCCTGTCTTTCTCCCCGCTTCTTTTCCCTGTGTTTTTTGGGTTTTTTTTGTTTTTTTTTTTTTTTTTTTTACATTTAAAAATAACATTGCCCACTTTATTTTGAACTTCCACGCTATTGGGGCGAACGATGAAGAAATTCTTTTCTTTACGTTTCAGTAGTGGTACAGGTTTGGCTTCACCGCGAAGGGTGGGAAGCAGCAGCAGTTCGTGTTTACGGAGCTGCGGCACCAACCTGGGCCAGGGCTGTGGGGTGTGAGGCACTCCCCGTTCCTCCCGAAGGGCTGGGAGTGGGGACTCTCCCTCCGCCACCTTCCCATCCTCTTCAGAGATGCCCTCCGCCGCCTGGAACAGCTCCTCGGCGAGGGCGGCAATGCGGGACGGCGCCTCTTCCCTCAGCAGCTCCCGCAGCAGCGCTTCCGCAGCCTCCACCCACGGCCCCGCCACGGCCCCTCAAGTTCGTCACTGCCCGTGTGTGAGGCGCGAGAAAGCTGTTGGTCCCGCCCCTCGCCCTCAGGCTCGGCGCCATCTTGTGACGCGTAGAGCAGCGGTTTTTTTTTTTTTTTTTTTTTTTAAAACTTCTTCAGGGCTCGCCTCTTTAAAGATGCCCCGAGGCTCGCATATTTTCTTGCAGTCTGGCGACCGATTAGTAGCTGGATCGGGGGTTGAGATAAGGGACTGGGGCCGCGAGCGCTTGTCAGTTTTCAACCCCGCACGATCACCAGACGGAGACTGAGTGGCGGCCACTTCCACTTTCGGTGTGATTTTTAAATGGTCCCGAGCCACTCTCCAAGTTTCCTGTTTTAACCACGCTCCCTCCAGAGTCCTCACAGCTCCTCCCCAGCTCTCCAAACGTTTACCAGAGCTGGAGACAATCACGTTGTTAGCGCAGGCGTTAGTACACTCCCTCCAGCACCCTGAATGCAGGGTGTCTGTGGTACGGTCTATCGCCCTCGATTTTAACAACTGCATGATTACGTAATCAAAATTCCTTGATTTGCATTGGATGCCACATTGCCTATGCAATTGGGGAACTACCTTGCCAAGCGCATCCATTTCTTGGCGGTACGTGAGCGTCCTTACCGTCGGGGTCAGATCCAGCTGCCTCGACCGCCCACCTCCTCCAGCGCGAGTCCCGTCACCCGGACCGCCCTCAGTCGCGTGTATCGGGGGCTATTCCCTCACCCGAACACCTGGGGGCGATCCCGGGTTTCGGCACCACTATGTTGCCTTCGTTGGGGGAGAAACGAAGGCAAGTGGCGACCTGGTTAGAGCGGGCCACGGCGAACACACACACACACACTTTTACAATCCCAGTCGCCGGACAAATCACTCGCTACACTGATGCAGTCGACGGTGAAATGCGTTTATTTCTCGGCAAACACGGGCTTAAGTAACTTCGACAGAGCTGTGATTGGCTAACGCCATGGAGAGGGCGGGGTCTAACTCCTCGTGCATAACGACGTCTTCTGAGCGAACTTTCTAGCTCACCACAGAGGAGGTTGTGGCATGGCCTCTAAAGTTGTAGATGTGGGATTATTTATGCATTCATACATTTATACTTCTTCATACTGAAGAAGAACATTTGAGAACAGCTTCATTTCTAAGGGTGTGTTGGAGCTTTCAGTGCGTTACCTTGTGTTTGGTAGAGAAGGCTACAAGAATATAACACTGTACAGTTGTATTAAAACAGACTGGCAAAATGAAGAGGTAGGATTACACAGATGGAATTATTTGTGTGGTAACTACCATAAAGGTGTGATTACTTCCTGGAACTACTTAGTAAATAAGTAGTTAAAAAAAAAAAAAAAAATACAATGAATTTCCATAGGGTGAGTTATTCCTGCATTTCACATGCAAAAAGTAGCCTTCAGGGACACTGCAGAACACTTTATCCATTTGAAAACAATTTGATGCTCAAATTCACTTCTGAAAACACTGACCTGTTTTTCTTTGCAAGTGCTCATGTGCATGTAAATGAGAGTAGAGTTTGTCCTGGAAGGGACAGACACGGTCACTGTTACTCAGCTTTTCTAAGAACATCTGCAGTGCATCCTGAGATTCTTTTCTGTGACTGAAGGCGAACTCTATGCTTTTGCATCTGAATATAGTGATTCAAAGTCTGCTCAGTACAGGGAACCACTGTGTATTTTCTAGTCTCTGATACTTCATTTAGTGACCAAACTCAAAGGGCATTTTACTGATGAAGGAAATGGCTTACATTGCTACATGTCCCAAGGAACCAGCTAGAGATCTATACAGATGGTATATAGATGTATATGCAATTGTATCTGCCAGAAGCTGATATTTTTGAACTATATTAAAAGGTTATTGGATTCAGTTTGATCACATGAATGTCCTTTATGAAGAATATGTGATGGTAGTAATAATCGAAGACAAAAGAGGCAAACCTATCTTAATATATGTACATTACACTAGGATCATATTTTGTGAGCATTATACGTGTTCAATTCAACTGTGGAACACCTAAATACTCTCAGAACATACTATTTAATTTTGTCCTCTTTATAGTTTATTCTATTCAGCAAACTTACATCCTAATCTATAAATAGATGTGCTGTCTGGCACAGCTTAAACTCTCTCATAGCTAAAAGAAGCGTGTCATGGTTTAACCCAGGAAATCAGATTGGACCGTACTGGGAGAACCACTGGAACACTAATAAAATCAGTATTTACTAAAAATTAGAATATAGTAATATATATGTCCAGATATATCTAGATATATATAAAACCAGATGTGTTATGTTATATATATACATCTATGTATATATATACATCTGTTATATGTATGTTATATACGTTACAGATGTATATATAGTGTATATATATATAGTATATATATAATTACATATAATACAGATTAATATATATAATATAAAATAGATAATAAAATTAATAATTAATATAAATTAACATACACCTCAGACACACAATCAGCTCCCGTATCTCGTTCTACTTTAACTCATGTGCAAGACAGAAGAGAACATTTCTACCTGTGCAGATACTTCCTCTGACATGGCTGCAGAAAGTGCTTGGGAATGCTTTCTATATCAATTGAATCTACTATTTCATTTTATCACACTAAATCATCTGCAGCCATTTGTGTCCCCCATGTCTAGAAATGCTGCCAAGGCTGAAGGAGCCTGAAATAAATCAGGGAAAGTGATTGATTGGCATTTGCAGGAGGAGCTGCTCTTGTTCCTCAACACACTAAGGATGGTTTGACTATGCCTTCCTGAGGCCATAAGAAACCAGCTACAGTCTGTCAGTGACACATTGATTAGGGGTTTTGGAAAGAAAGGGCATCTTGTACCTCCCATTTCTACCGCTATACCCTTGCTGATTCCTGTACAGCCAGCTACCTCAGATGGACAAGAGGCTCTGCACTCTGCTGGGGCTGAGAAATCACAATATCACTAGAACTTGAAGGATTTTAAGTGAGAAGACGAATGGGAGTGGCTGCCCTTCCAAAAACCAACACTCACTGCCAAAGGAACAAACCCCATTTCTGGGTAGGACAGAATGAGAAAATCACTGATACATGTATAAGGGACAATCCAGGAAGATCGCTGTGTCACAGGAGTCTTGCAAGTGTAGTTCTGTCTCCACAGCCTGCACACGACAGACCCTCTGATCAAAAGGATGACCTGGAGAAAATAAACAAGCCAGACAGCTTGGGAAATTTGGTACCTTGGCTATTTACCTGGGCCAGAATTGTGGAGTGACATACCTTTAGTTCACTGAGAACCTGAAGGAATTTTAAGCTGTGGTAGTGGAGAGAGACACAAAATAGTCCATAGATGTTTGCAGGAATGTGTAGCACCAATAACCTGTAATTTCTACTTTGAGCAACACTGATGGAAAAACGCAAAGGGCAAGGAGAGCCAGGAAGAAACATAAGGCAGAAGAGATTTAAGTGAGGAGCAGGAAACAGGTTTGTGGCCATCATCCTGCTGGGAACTAACAAGAAGCCCAGTTTTCAGGGGAGGGCTCAGCCAGCTGGGCTCCAAAAGAGGCTATGTCTCTCAAACCACCCTGTCTATTCCTGCTAAGCTTCAGTAAATTTTCAAAATGCACTCTACTGTTACTGTTAGCAATAAAATGGACAAACACTGCTTGTCACCAACTGAAAGAAAGGGTCATTTACCGGGGAGCTTAGAAAAAATAATTTCCCAATGAACTGGCAGTCCTGCTGTTTAACCAGCTCTAATAGTAAGCAATGCTGTATCAATTATTTCCAAGGCAGCAACTGTCACTCCTTTTGGAAATTTGCATCTTTTAGATGCATATTTTCAATCAACACTTTAGACTCCCGAGCTGTCACCACCTTCACATGTCACTGCTGTTAGCGCAATCACAAGTCGTTGCTTATCAGACTGATTGCCAGCTGTGCACTTCTGCCAAAACTGTCAGTGCAAGTGCCTACAAGCTTTAATAAAATAGTTTAAAGTGTATGTGTGTGTGTGTGTGTGTGCATGTGTGAATGGGTCAGACAGAGTGGGAGAGAAAGAGAGACCAAATTGCACTTTTCAATGCTCAGGTGGAGGAGCTGTTAGAGGATTACACGGACAAAACTGAATGTACACATCATCTGTCCTAATTTAACAAAATAAAACCAAAACCAACATAACAAAGCAAAGAACTCCCAACCATAAAGCTCTCAGTTAATAACTGAGTTTGGAGATGTGCATCTCTAACACCCTTTTGGCATGAAATAGACAACAGAATCAGGAAACCCCCAGGCATTATACAAAAACCCTGGCATGAGTTCAACTCTCATGTGTTGCAACCTAAACCAGGGAATTGAATTACAGTGTGTTTTCTGAAGAGAATCCTATTCATTCCTATCTGAGAACCACCAGCAGATGAAATGCTCAGGTTAAGAGCTGTCAGATGGTATCTAACAAAGTCTGTACGAAATCATCAGAAGTCTCTAACAGCCTCTGTCAAAATTATTTTTTATTATCTCATACCCTGAAAAATTGAGAGAAATATGTGACCTTCTGATTTAAAATAATAGGTGTGAAACAGTTTTGAAGTTCCATTAGAGATGTGATGTGTAGATAATTATCATAATCCTTGCATGCTAAATCAGCCTGTTACAAAGGTCCAGTTTATGGGTTCTTAGCCAGGGTAGAGTTTTGGAGCAAGGCTGACAGTGAATCCAGAGTTGCTAAAATCTTCTGAGATTTGTGTGCTGTTAAAACAATAATTCATCTGACCAAGCATATTTTGCTGGAAGAAATACCACTCAAACTTCTGTGACAAGCATTGTATCATTATTATTAATCTCTTACAAAGCATTTTAAATACTTTTAAGTATTGTATAATAAATCTTAAAGATAATTTCCAAGTTGTGTTGCAATATTATTTACTGAAATCCTTTGATCTTTAAAATGTAAATTCCAAAATACTAAGTGGAGTTTTCTTCCCATTCATTCATATTACCAAAATTCATATCCATGGTGGACTTTTGATGAAATTCCAATAAATTAATTTTCTTTCCCCATGTCTTAATTTAAACTCATTTTATTTGTCTCATCCCTGGAAAAAATTGTGGGCATGCAAGTTAAAAGCAAACATTATAACTGCATTCTGGCTGAATATTACCCCATCAAGTTGATGGTACTTCATGCAATCCTGGAGAGCCAAAATACGAAATATGTTTCGTATAACTAACACTAAAAATATCAGACTGACAACTCTTAGGCACTCGATAAGACTGAAATAAAGTAAACTAAAAGCAATGACTTGCATTCCCACTTGTTGTGCATATCTCATATAAATAAGTTAAAGGGAAGTCTGCTTTGAGAAGAGTCTAATTCTTCCAGATGGCAGTGCTCAGTGTCTGCACACTGATATGCTAATATGCAGGAAGGGGGTTCAGAATAATGATCCTGGCTCCTCACCTAATGGTGTTTGAAACTTGTCTGTGGAAAGTAAACCTGTGTAGGAAACACTTAGGCAAGTATTTTTCCACAAAAAAAAAGGGTACAGCTAGAGCAAGCCTCCATTCAATGCTGCATACATCCAGCACAGCCTGATGTCAAAGCAGTTACAGTCAAAGTGCTACTTTGCTGCAGGCATGGCATAATACCTCTGCTGGTGTTACAGAAGAATAGATGAATGAAAACCAGGATCTAATATAAGGGAATAAATCTAGGGTAGCTGAAGTCTGTGGCTAACTGACAGCTAAAGCACCCCATGGCTTTTTTTTTTTTTTTTTTAATTCTTTAAAATAGAATACTAGACTAAACATTACTCTGCTAGAACTAAACATTATTCCAACTTCCCTTCATTAAGCAAAGGAAGAATCTCTTTACCTGGAACTCTTTATTTGCTGATGTGTCTGAGAGATCTTTCCCAGCTTTCACTGCACACCCAGATAGCTCCTTCTCCATTTTTTTAATACCTGCTCTGGATAACATTACTCTGTGGAGTTAGCATTTGGTTCTAGAGATGTACAAGTAGAGATTTTGCTTTGGTAGTTACTAATGTTAAGAGTGCATTAATTTCACTTTTCTTTGTGATTTAGACCCTTTGATATTTCTCATGTGTTTACCCCAAATTTCAAAATATTTACAAAAATCACATTCCAGTGGAGGATTGTCATGGCACACTGATTTCTTTCTAAATGTGAAGCATTGGGTACATCACCAACAGTTCCCTTTGATTGCGTGCTTTAGGTGGTTTAAATTTCCCAGACAATGGAATGATTGTCAGAGTCACTGTTACTGCAAGCCTGTGTGAGAATGCATGTAAGTCTAGAAGCTTCTGGAATGAAGCCTGGGAAGGCTACATGGGTGTGTGAAATTAATGGGGTTCAGCTGTTCTGGTTTTTTACCTGTCTCCTTGTCTTTTTATAAAACTGCAGTATCAGCTGCCATTGCAATCAATGCAGGTTTAATAGATTTCAGTCAAAGCTGAATGAAAAACAAATAGGTAGACAGAGCAATTAAGTGATCATGCAGATCTTTGCATATGTGAGTAGGTCATACTACAGGATCCTAAATGAAATAATGGATTTAATGCCAATCCAGTTGTTAATGAGAATTCTGCCCTAGTGGTGACAGGGCTCTTACAAAACAAGAAAAGTCCTGTAATGCACTAGTCTAACTCCCTGCTCTGAGTCCAGCCTTCCCATCCAGGACATCTTTTTAACTCTTGCACTTGAGATAGCAAAACATGGTCCTGTTTATTTTGTTCAGTGACTCTGATGTGTAAGTTTTAAACATACCAACCTAGGATCTCTCATTAAAAATACCTGTTTTCTACAGTTCCAAGTAGCATCATCCTGAGACAATACTTTTTTCCCACCATTGATTTGAATGCAAAATGTATCCGCAATATTCATGACAGTAATAGACAACGTTCAGCACAAAATCCTTTGCAGCCATGTGTGATCCCTTTCAGTTCTTATCCCACAAAGAGGAAGATGCAATATGAGGATCTTAGTCTCAATAGAAATGCATTTTTAAAGGACAATAGTTTTTATACACATGTAGTGTAAAATGGAATAGATATGGTTATATCCTAAAAGCTCATTGAGAAGGCTGTAATTCCCATCAGGTGTCTCGTGTGGTTAAGGTTTTCTTAGAGTGTACATTTAACTTGAGAGCCCAGAATGTGTGGATAATCATCCTGAAATCTGTTCAGTAGCTGATGAAATTATATCCTGCTGTCCTTCTGTTATTGCTTGGAAGTGTGGTAGATTCCAGCAGGGAAGTCCTGTGGCTGATGGAAGCAAAGCTGAGGAAATCTGGTTGCTGGCAAGGCCTCCAAGCCTCTGACAAAAGCAGGGTGCTGCAGGGGATTTTGACTAGTATGCTGGAACCCACCAGGTCTTCAAATTTCTTTGTGCTCAGAAGACAAAGTACCTGCATCAACTGCCTGAAGCTCTATGAGTAGAAAGTCTGCACTCTGGGAACACAGAGACCTCTGAAATCCTGTGCAACCAGCACAGGTCTTTAAACATAGGTTTTAGCTGGTTATGACTGAGTTAAGTCCATCTTCTGTAGTGTCACATCAAATTTTATTTGAGAAGAGTGAGGGATGTGAAACACTGCAGTGGCTAAACTGACCCAGATTAGAAGGGCTGAGATCAAGGATAAGGAGTCTGATGTCAACAGAAACAGACACTTGAAGAACACTAAACAACTGCATGATTTCTTGGCCTTCTAAGAATTTAATTTGAATTTGAATTGATTTTGGCCTGTGTAATCTGCCTCAGTGTGCTTTGGATTGTCATTCTATGTGATGCTTCTCTTGCTTGTGGCACCTACTACCTTGCATTCAAAAGCCATTACTTGAAGCCACTAAAAGAAACAGCTAAAAAGAAAAAAGAAAGAAAAATCCCTCTATGTTACATTTCTTGGACAAATTTTCAATTCTTTCCAGCAAAGCTACAATGCACATAACTTACTGCTCTATGAAAGCCATACTTTCTTATAATAATTTCAGCATCCAGAGAAGTAAGAAAACTTGTCATTGCCAGAGATTAATAATAAAATTATAAAAACTTCACACAATTTTTTAATGGTAAGAATATGAACAGAGCAACTCCATCTTAAAAAAAGAGTTCTCAGAATTCACCTAAAAAGGACTATCCTGAATTATGAAGAATTATTACTTTTACTAATTCAGCACCTCAAAATTCTCCCCTCCTTCCCCTGAAATCATTGCAGCTTTTTTTCTCCTTTGTGGCCTTAATTTTGTGAATAAGTGTGTGCTTAAGTAGTATAACTATGGAAAAGTTCTCTACTACAACTACATTCTGCTAATTTCAGAAGGACATATTTTCACATTACATGTACGTGTGTGAGAGAGAGAGAACATATGGACCATCGGTTAAATAGCAGCTGCCACAGATTATTTATTTTTTCAAATCTTGACCAGGGTATCCATTCATGCATTTTCGATATTCCTGAACTCCTTGTTTGGTTAAATTCATTAAATTCAATATTTAGGCCCTGCTCTGGATCTTCAGAGTGTCATGAACTTGAAGACCGATAATCCACCTTGCCTCATGACTGATAATATATGGGTCTTCTATGTTCTAAACAAATGCCCAAAGAAGTGCTCAATTACAAGACTACTCCAAGACAATTGCTATTCTGGGGTTCACCCTTCTCTCATTCTTGCTCAAGCTGTTCAAATATTTAGAGTTAAACAGAAATGAGAACTATTCTCTAGTCTGAGCATCCACCAGGGACACCCAGGCCTCTCCTCAGCTCTCATGCAAAGCAGAACAGATTCATCTAATTAAAATGTATTCCAAAATAAAAATCAGACAAAATGTGAATTGAATTTTAGGGTTTCCACATCCTTAATGGCAAAAGGGATAGGGTGTTTTGTGTATGTCTTCCTCGGATTCTTTGAAAGGCCAACTTCATATTTTTCATCTTCAAATTTTCTTTTTTATTTTCTTTCTCTTTACTATAGTGGTTAACATTAAAAAAATTATTTTCATTTCATAATGTTATAACACAATGCTTAATTAACAGATTTTCATATTGCCTTGATACTTTGTATTTTCTGTTTCTTATTTTTAACCACATTGGCTCTACAAATCAGTACCGTTATATTCTCTTGATTTTTGCTGTTCTTCCAATTGCTTTAGGTTGTTTATCTCTCTCTAGAATAATATATGCTTTTTTTCCCCAATAAAATTTCATTCCATAGGAAAAAATCAAAGTATTTGAAGCTATTTTAAGAAAAGGGTACATTTTGACAAAGTTTTTAGTATCAAAATCAGAACAAAATCAAATCAAATAATTATGTTACATAACTTTCAAAATTAAAGGTGTTGGGGTTTTTTTGTTTAAGTTTTCCTTTTTAAAATTCCATTTGCTATTTTTGGCAACAATTCTGCTACTGCATTACAGAATAAAGCTTTCCTCTGCTCTTTCCAATGAGGTTCAAATTATACATAAGTTGCAAGAGATTTTAGTTGGATTTGTTGGTGCCTTTTTCAAACATTTGACAACCTTGAAAGAATTCAAGACTTTCCTCAGTTTTCTCCAGCCCATGACCCACAACCTCCTCAAGAGTGAATGTTTGGTGTCAATCACTTGGCTGCAGTTTCTCTTGAATACAGGACATAGGTTCTGCTGAGCTCTTCAGTCTTTTCACTTATCCATGTAACATCTTTTGTTATCTGGCTTTAGCTTTTGGAGCCTGTACTATGCAATCTACTTTATAAATCTAATGAATGGATACTCTCTCGCATCTTTCACTTCCATGCAAAGGGAGTGGAGGACATAAGGAGATATTTTCCTCGGTGCAGGCAGTTCAGCATGATCCCAGTGCAGCACAGAGATGCCTGCTGGGACAAACACCTGTCACCACTGAAATCCATGCAGTTTTGGCTTTTACTTCAGTGGACGTGGTGTTGACTTCATTGAGACTTGATACAAAAGTTAATTGGCATCCCCATTAAGCTGATTCATTTGTGTGGTTCACATAAATGCGAGTAAGAGAGAGAATCCTGTTTGTAAGTGATCCAATGAGTAAACTCTAAATGTTACTCATAAATACATTTATTAGTCCTCACAGAGACACCATCCTTTTACTGGAGGGGAAACCAGCATCCATTTACTATGTGGAACTGGAGACAAGGCCAGAGTTTATCACTGAGGTGCCTTTGCTGGCCTTATTGATGCCTCCCTTATGCCACTTCACTATGTGGTCCTAATCTCTGTGCAGTCTTTCAGATATTCAGTGCTCACTGATACACAAACTGCTTAATCTCCCTGCAATTTAGCTGTTTTTATCATCAGCCTCTCACCTCTGTGCAGGTCACTTGTTTCAATTTCCCAGTGTGCTTTTAGCAATCAAGTATCATCTTACCAAAACACTAATTCATCTGTCTCTCAATTTCTAAAAGACCTCTTGGGGAATTTCAATTTATTTATTTATTTGGTGAGGTTTTTTTAAAGGCACTGAAAATGGAAGAATCAGGTACACAAGACTTCATGCATTACACCTGGCAAGGGACAGACAGTTCCTAGTCAGCAATGAAAATATATTTTTGTTTTAAACTGAGTGTATTAGAGTTGGCTGAGATGCTACACATGGGCTTCTGCTAAGAAACTATTGGAAAGAGTCTTCAGATTCCTTCTCTCTGAGTGTTCATTGTGATTCATCACAAGGCCATCACCTGCCTGTATTAGCATAGTCTGTTATCCATGTCAGAACCACAGCGGGCACAATTGTAATCTGCCAAAGGAAGCATTTCATTTGCTTCTCTTTCAAAGGTCTTGCATTGAATTTCCAGGTTAGGTCACAGATGGGAGCAAAGGGGAATTCCTTGTTTCCTTGTGAGAAGTGTGAGAAGAATGGTACTAATCAGTAAGAGAGATCATGCTTCTACTACACCTTTTAACCACTAAAGTGTAGCAGAGCTTGTGTTGGTTTAACTGACCCCTGGGAACTGGCACTGAAGCTGCAGATAACACAGACTTTGTTAATATTTGTATGAAAAATAATACTATAGAGAACAGTTTTAAGCCTATACAGTCCAAAGAGACAAATGGGTAATTTCTATGTTGGACATAAATTACTATTTAGCAAGAAATATTAGAAAATAACAACAAAAAACGAAATGGAAGCTATTTGACAGACTTTTGTATTAATTTTGTTGATTTTAACATAATTTATCTAATATGTGCTTACCCCTGCCCAACTAAAAATTAACTGAACTCTCCTTCATCTACATTTATGAGTTCTGCTACCTCTTATGGGTGCTTTCCATTCTTTGTAAATGCCACTGATGTTTGTGCACCCTACTGGTCCTTGCAATGTAACGTCACCCTTCTAAATATCTTTTTTTTCATGAATGTCTGAAGATCCTTGGTGAATAGGTCTCAGCAGATGGAGGTTTTGGAAGACTTTGAGATTCATGCATTTTGTAGCACAGCCATGAATTTAAATAATCACTGTATTTCCACGAGCATTATGTTTAGGTGTATGGGCATGGCTAGAAAGGGAAGTAAAACTTGGGTGAATTCCTATTTGCAAACAGCATCTGTGCAAACTCTAGATAGAATGGGTAGGGCTAAATACAGAGGTGAACTATTGTTATTGTGAGAGTGTCCATATATCAGATAATAATGAAAGTATGGTTCTGGCAACATTGGTTTCCTTATCGCTTCCTTTATTAAAGCTATTTATTACAGCTTTTCTCAAAAAATAAACGAGTAATTTGTAAAGAAGGGAGCTTTTAATGATCTGAGAGTAGCACTCCACACACTCTTCAATATGGGCTTGAAATTTGTTAGGGTACTGCATGACTGTATTTATGTTTGGAGTTACAAGCAGCAAAAGCAAAAAGAAACAATCGAAGTTTAAATTGGACTGTACTTGAAAGACTCTATTTATGAACAAAGAACATATTTGCACTATGTTAATCTTCCTGAGTATGAAAAACACTAAGAAAAGTGTAAACTTGATTCTTTTATGTCATTTTTTAGGCTGTAATGGACTTATCCTTCTTTGTCGTGGAAGAGGACAGGCTGGCATCCTCCTCAAGCAGCCCTGGTAAGACAGAAGGCAAAGTTCTACTTCCCTTTAGGAATAAGTTTTTTCTTCTCTGGTAGATCTTTAAGTAATAAACTTGCTTATAGAAGGCATGATGCCAGCAAGAACTCCTTGGCAGCACTAGCACCACATGCCAGCTGCCTGTTAGCAATGTAGATAGGTTTTTGTCTTCCTGATAAGCACACCGAAATCTCTCAGCTAGACTATCATCTAATAACTAAAAGTCTAGAAGTTTATGTTGGTGAAACTGAGCCTGATTACCTGACCTGAGAAACTGAGCTATTGTCACACTGAGGACTGGGAAATGTTTATCAAAGTGAGCAGAACTCAAATTCCAACAAAACGTCTGGGTATTGTTCGAACAACGGCTGGTTTTCCTTCAAATCTCAGGACAAAGTACATTGATGATAAACATTTTTTCCTTACCAATTTTATTTATGCTTCAAAGCTGTTTTTTTTTTTTAGTTTGTTTCTTGCTGAATGCCTAAAACTGCACAACTTCCAGGATAAATCGATTCTGACAACAATAACTCTTCATGGATCACTATGGGGTTTTATGCTCATGTTTGAAAATATAATAATGAGAAAATTACTCTCTGTCTGCTGTTTCCCTTCTCCCTTCACAGCCCTTTTAGCTGTCATTCAAAAACCAAACCATGATTCATAAAATCCAGACAAAGCTCATTCAATATCAAAGCACTAAACATGTTCTCATTTGACATACAATCTCATCATAGAACAAGCTTGCAAAATGTGCTGTCTTCATTCTTACTTATCTATCCATGAAATGTTAGAGGCAGGCAGAAGGAACCCACAAATAGATGTTTTATATAACCTTATTAATTCTCACTAGAAAGAAGAATACTCAATATTATTTCAAAAGGTAAAATTCAAAATGAAAGCAAAGGATTAGTTGTATGCTGCAAAGAAATATTTTGCAAAGTTCAGTTGCCAAGTTTCTTTGCTAAGTTCCATCTCCAGTGCAAATGTGTGTGAAGCAAGGCCTTCTCTATCCATAGCCTGAAATCTAGCACACTTTAAGTGCATGCTGATATTTTAAAATATCCCTGCAATTTTGTAGGCAATAATATTTTGCTTTAGTAAACGATCTGTGTTCACAAGAGGAAAGCATTTCAATGGATTTGCAGTCAGTCAGAATCTAGGGAGTTTCTGCAGAAAAGGACCACCATTTGGAAAGCTGTGGTCTGTTATATAAAATAACAGTATTATATAAAATAGCAGTAGCTTAAAAAAATCAAAGATTTACAATTGGGTTTCTGACCTTGAATTTACTTATGCAAATATGACTAAATCAGAGATTCAAACAAAATGTTAATGTTATTAAGTTCTCCAAACCCAGAAATTTGCTTTGAGCCTTTCTTTTAACATCTGGAATCCAAGGAATAATTATCTTAATTAATTTGTATGAAGAGACATTGTCTATTTGGTATATGTATATTTAGCAATTAAAGAAGTGACCGCTCCATTAGAAGGTGCATACCACAATTTCCTTTATTTTTAGCTTTTCTCATTGTCTGTCATACAGAACACTTTTTTTTTCCTGGCCATCTTTTATAATGCAGAAAAAAATGGTCTAAGATTAAATTAGGGTGAAAGACATACCTTGTCAGATTCTATGGTGAAAAACAGGGACAAAAATAGGTTTAAGGAGAAGAAAAGAAAATAAAAGACACTTTGGTGAAAAACCGTGATGACTACTGTCTGCTGCAGGATAGAATCATGACTTCAGTGTTTAGCAGGGCTTCATCTCCTATGGGTCATGCTTGAAGGCTCAATTAAAGGTTGTTTTCTCTGTTTCTCATGGACAGGAACAAACAATTGGATATGGTGCAGGATTTCCTATTAAATCAGCTTTTACCTCTGTGTCTGGTGTATTTGCTACCATTGCCAGCAGTATGAGGGGGAAAATGCTGAAGCCATTCCCAGTTACTGCAAAAAAATAGCTGTGTCTTGGCCAAAATGAGGACTGTGGTTGTAATGAATTAATTTTTAACTAGTATTATGTGACTATACAGAAAACCAAAGATGTCCCAATGTCTTGTATTGTTGGTTTGTTGTTTTTTTCTTTCCTAGATATTTCCAAAAATCAATAAAGAAAAAGGTTTTCCTTTTGCTTCATTTAGACTAGTCAAATGCACTTTATCGGGAGTTTTAGGAGGAAAATCACGTTACATTTTAAAGCCTTCTATAACACAGTCCAAATATATTCAGTCTGTCAGAATTCAGGGAATTTCAGCAGAAAAGAGCCTCAGTTTGGAAAGCTGCGACCTACAACAGCATAATTTTCAATATAAAAATATAAATTAAAAAAAAAAAAACCAGCTCCATGGCATCTTACTCTTATAAGTAAAATTTTATCAGACTGTATTTTAAACATGTGCTACAAAAAGCTCTGGTAAGGTATGTGACATTGATCAGGAAAGACAGCATATGTACCTTCATTAAGCTTTCTTTAAATAAAAAATGGTGTTTGGCCATGAGGCCTTTATTTTCAAGTAATATGTGGAAAAAAACATCTGTTTACTTTCACTCATAATTGCGAATTTTTACTAATTATATAATTATTACTAATAAACCTTTCCTTTACAGATGGTTTGTAAGAGGATGTTTTTATAGAGGAAGAACTTGAAGTCCAAACACATTTCCAAGTCTTATTTTTCACTGAGCTGTCCTTAACTAACTCCTTCTCCCATCTGCAATCCAAATAAGCATGTTTGCCTTGTCATTTGCTTAGGAATATTCACTCTTAATCTCAATTTTATCTCAATGTAATGTGTATCACCATAGACACTAAGCGTGTCATGATCTCTAATGTAACTTCCAGTCAAGTAGGAATGGTAAAGGATGTTTCTACTTTATTATCAGGAGTTGAAATGCAAAGAGGCTCAGGATTTACTTTAAAAAATGATCTGGGGAGCTCTGTGCTGCTGAAGAAAAACCAAGCCCCAAAAGCAGCAGTTTCCCAGGCTTCATATATCAAGCATAAGGCTTCTGTGGGTTTTAGATCCTTCTAAAACTGTAAACAGAAAAAAAAGCGAAAAGAAAAGAAAGGTACAGACAGTCAATTCAGACAGGCACTTAGGAAATGAAACCCATCTAAGTTATGACTCAGCAGCAAAATCCTTTGTAAGATCTAGTTTTAAGCTAAGATTTTGTCCAGTTTCTGTGTGTGACTAGAGATTAACAGTCCACATCACCCACTGACCAACAGCTGTCAAATACTATGTGAGTGGGCCCTTCCAAGGCTAGTAACCTAATACACAGTCATAATTTTGTTATGTTGGTTCTTTTGCAGTGGATAATACAACATTATATTTTATAAAATATCTTTCTGAAAATTCACATAAACCTTAATTTAGTCTCCAGAGGAATATCTATAAAAAATAAAGCAAAATAAATTGTGGCACCATGCTTTGAAATAAGTTGAATTCTACAATATAAAAGTCCTGTTCTCTTGAATAACTGATTTTTTTTGTGGTACATCTCTCTTAAACTGCATGATAGAATTTTTTAATATTTCAAAGTAAAAATCTTTCTGGATTGCTCTCTTTCTGTTATCCTTGAAAATATACATTTTAATTCCTGATGTCAAGGCAAGGTTATCCAATTATCAGAAGACTTCAGCCAAGACAAGATGGTTAAAAATGCTTTCCAGATATGGTAAAAATCTTCCCTGAAGTGGGAACAGTTCTCTGTGGTCTTCCATCAGTCAAACTGCATATGGAAGGCCCCTCCACCTACCTCCTTGGGAACTGAGCAGAGAGAGCTCCAGTGGTCTCATGGGCATTAGATTCTTGGAGGCAACTCTTAGTCTGTTGTAAGGAAAGGGTTCCTCATCCTTGAGAAACATTTCCCTGGGGCTAAAGATTATGTAAGTGAAATAAAACAAATCAGAAATAGTCAGACTAGGGTGATATTTTGCTCTTTTCCTCTGCAGTTGATGGCAACACCATCTGCTCAAGGATTTTCTGCAAGCAGGCTGAATTCATTGAATAAAGTGTTCACTCCAGATTGTTTGCTCCGCTCTATATAGCAATCTACAATTGTTGATTAATTAAAGTGCATAGTTTCTCAGCGAGCAAGGTATGCACTGCTATTCCAGATGGGGAAGCCAAGGAACAGAACATTTATCTGATCTATGAAAATTAGCTGGAGAATTTAATTTTAAACAGTAGATCACTGGAGGAACCTTTCCCTGTCATTACATAGCAGCTTGAAATATTCTGTCGTATGGTTTCTATTTGCTTTTATTTTGAGCAGCAAGAGTTTGGGGAAGTGACTGTCCTAAAAGGCTGTTTTACATCCTTTCACAGAATCACAGAATATGCTGGGTTGGAAAGGACCCCTCTGGATAATCAAGTCCAGCTCCTGGGCTTGCACAGAACAACCTAGAAGTCACTCCATGTGCCTGAGAGCATTGTCCAAAAGCTTCTAGAACTCTGTCAGGCTTGGTGCTGTGACTGCTGCTCTGGAGAAGCATCTGCAACTGGTACCGTTAATTAATGAAAAATATACATTGCCATCTGATGTCAAACTGCCTTGCCTGGTTTATACTCCAAATTTTCCTAAGTCAGGGGGTTCTCTGAACTGGATGAGTTTGAAGACAATACAGAAGTCTCTCAAAATGAAGGCAGTTACACTTTCTTGCCCCAGAGAAGAACTAGAAAATAACTGCAGACTTAGTATTTCCAGATTATTTGCATAGAAATATTTGTTTCATGCTCTGTGTGCAGTTCAGGTAGGTATAGCTCTGTAAACTGCATTTGGATTAATATGGATAAGTTTGCATATACAGGAGTTAAAAACTATAAAGGCTATAATCATTGCACCCCTAGGCTTACACTGTAGTTTGAACAAGGTTATTTTTCAGTATTTGAGGAAGGAAAAGGTATTACTTTTATAAGAAGCTTTGGGCATTGAGATTTAGGGAAAAGTGTGCAGGTTCTTGGCAGTGAGAAGGCAAGTCCCAAAGCGTGCTGAGTTTTGCAGAGCACCTGCAATCAGCAGAAGATGCAGACAGCAGAAAGCACGTGCTGATTTCTGTTGTATTTGCCAGGGATCTTGCTGTCACTGTGGAACCATGTGTTGCTATTAATATGAAAGCACTCAGCAGGACCAGAAATACCAGTGTAGGAAATAGAAACTCAAGTGATCTCTCTCATGCATTGGAAACAAAATTAAATTAAGAGGACATACTGTGTAGGGTTAGAGATGAATGGTTTAAGGGAGAAATGAAATATGTGCAAAGTAGAGCGGTGGTGCCAGGACAAGACGAGATGATGGTTGGGTGAGATGGGATCAAAGCAGCATCTCTATGCACAAGCTATCCCTTGGTCCTAGTTTCTTCAGCTTTATATAGACAAACTTAGAGATAAACCAATGAACTACTCAGGCAATGGGTGTGTTTGAATCATGACTCAAAATTCAGGACAAGCACTGTCAAATTAAGAAGAAAACTGCAAAACATACCTGGGCAAAGACATCAGAAAGGGAAGAGGAATATTTTGTAAGCTTGCTACAGGCCTTTGTAAATTTTTTTTTTTAATTGCTTCATCTACTCATGACATGTGATATTAATTGATATGAATTGATCATATTCCCTTTTCATTATTCATAGGCAGTTACAGCTCTGACAAGTTAATTCTTCATTAACTGGGATTTTTTTCACTTTATTTTAACATTTTCTTCCATAACAGATACTAAATAATTCTCTACTTTAGTGCTAAATTTAACATGTCCTATTCATCCCACATCAAGAAAATTATCACTATCTGAAATTGCATCAGCAATTTCACTGGCCACTGCTGCATGAAAGTGGATGCTAACTGGGAAAATGCCAAGTAAACCAAATGGTATTGGCTGTGTTATTTTTGCATTGTAATAGCCTGTTCCCAAATGTACAATACCCTTGACAAATAAGTATATCAGGCCAAATTCTGATCATACTACTTCTGGTGCAGATCCAAATTTTCCTTTTACCAAACATATAGGTTACTGGTTTTATTCCATGCCAGATGCTAATGCTGGTTGGTGAGGTTATCAGTTGTGGGCAAAAATGTGGGAAGAGCTAAGTTAAAATAATATATGGTTGTTCTGAGATGCTAGAAAGAAAATTGTATTTATGAGAATACATTTTATATTGAAGCCAAGGGCTTGATGGAGACATGAGTTACCTAAAACGTAGGAGAACCTTAATGATACCAGTATATTTTGTGCAGTGTAACATTTTCAGAGCTGGAGTCTTGCTGACTTTGGCAGCAGAAAATATAGAAAATAAAGAAACTCAAGTTTCTGTCCCAAAGATCTTGCAGTCCAAGTACTTGTGGAAGAGATGAATACACTGATGAAAGTGATGAAGTAAAATAACAATGAATGTTTCATCTATGAGAAATAACATCAACAATATATTCTGATAAACAGGTATTGCTTAAGAACGTCTTCATGTAAGATTTCCTTTTTTCATGCAGGAAGTGATATATGGTTTTTGTTTTGGGCGTGGGGGTTGTTCTTGTTTTGGTTTTTTGTTTTGGGGTTTTTTGGGTTTTTTTGGTAAGAGAATGGACACACTTGCATGGTATTTTTTATCCTGTACTAAGACCCCTAAGACCAGAAATTCAGCACAAAGTAATATATTTAGCTTAGTTTGCAAGAGAGTGATGGACATTTGAAAATTGTATTACTCGGAAATTGATGTGTACACACACACATCCATCCCCACACAGAGTCTTTCTTCAGAGAACACAGCTTCATTTTCCACACTATCTGCTATTTCAATGGCATTTTATTTTTCCCTTTGTGCTGCCTCGTCAATCCAGGATTTGAGTGTTTTTTTTGTAAATAGTCCCATTATTTTTTGCTTATGAAGTGTTACAATTTCCATACAGCAAAATGTTTTGTACAGCTCTGTGTTGTTGCCATACTGCTTCACTGTAAGCTGTTTGACTTATCACTGTTGACAAAAGCACCCAGCTTCTTGTACACACATAATGAAAGCCTTAAATGTTTTCTGAATATCTATCTGAAATATATTACTTCTAATAAAAAGATATCCTGCAGATTTATTGTTGAGACTAATGATGAAAAAAACCACTGAATTATCTTTCTTAGTGCTTTGGCAGTATAGACAGTGGGCCAGTCTGATGTGTACATTACATCTACTCTGTGTTTTTTAAATTGTGGGACAGCTTGTGGAATTATGCCTCTAACTTCAGTGTATTGCTGGACTAGAACACCCTGACTCATGATCTATGCAATGCAGTGTAGTTTCTCCTTGGATCTTTCAGGATTGCAATGACTTAATGATGGTATTACAGCAGAACCACCACATTGTGCCATTTAGTGTCGTCAATATATCAAAAAAAAGCAGGGTAGGGGACAGGATTTTAGTTACTAAGTGCTAGGAAACACACACAGAAGGGAGAAACTGGCTTGAAGGGTGCTGCCTTCGTTGGGGGGAAACGAAGGCAAGTGGCAACCTGGCTAGAGCGGGCCACGGCGAACACACACACATACACTCTTACAATCCCAGTCGCCGGACAAATCACTCGCTACACTGATGCAGTCGACGGTGAAATGCATTTATTTCTCGGCAAACACGGGCTTAAGTAACTTCGATAGAGCTGTGATTGGCTAACGCCATGGAGAGGGCGGGGTCTAACTCCTCGTGCATAACGACGTCTTCTGAGCGAACTTTCTAGCTCACCACATTTCCCCCCTCTCCATGACCGATTAAGCCTTCGCAGCTGTGCTAAACTGATGTTAGTAACAACTCGTGAAACATATTAGTAACAACACACGAACTATTTTAAACGTCTAAATGCAATCGCAACTTGGTTATAACTTATCCAGGCTAACAATGAAAAGGGAACCGAACATTAACACGGGTACAACAACTGCAACTAGTCCCACTAGGGTGAACACATGGGTGGTAAACAGGGCTGTTGAGTAAACAGGGAAATTGAACTGGTTTCATTGCCGGAACGTTTGGCCGTGACGTTGGAACTTGTCTTCGAGTTCTTTGCTTGGCTGATGAAGCAGGTTTGGCAACGACAGGACACTGAAGCACGAAGATGGAACACGAGGCTGATGAGATGGATCACGGCAGTGAACCTGTCAAAAGAAACTCAGAGATTTCGTTAGTTTCATCGGTTTTGTTAGACAGCACGGGCTTTATGGATTTTAATGGGCACCACTTGATGACATCATCATTTTTTTACTGCCCATTACAACTAGCTTCCATCGTCTCTTTAGCGCAGGAAGCTTCTGCTGTCTCCAGAGCAGTCACTGCTTCAGAGGTTAGCTCCAGTTCACTTGCTGTGGTGTCATCACTTACATTCTTTCTAGTCTCTGGCACTGTCTTAGCAGTGCATCCTCCACAGTAACACCCAGTTCGGCTGAATTTCTTCCTCTTCTCTTGCCTGTTACCTGCAGCTGACTCCGTGCACCAGGGCGCTGGCAGAGGAATTCTCGCATGTGTGGGCACGCTCCTGCCTGGACTGCTGGATGGGGACCCGGTGCCCCTCCAGGAGGAGCGCCCGCAGTCCTGGTGCGAGAAGAAGCTGATGGAGGGACTGCTGCGTGGATGGGAGCTAGATGTTCTTCTTCTGTGACTGACTGGTGCGATGCCCAGGTGCCTTAGGGCAAATCTCCTAATCTCCTGTGTTTCTCCCCGCTTCTTTTCCCTGTGTTTTTTGTTGGTTTTGGTTTTTTTTTTTTTTTTTTTTTGACTTTTAAAAATAACATTGCCCACTTTATTTTGAACTTCCACGCTATTGGGGTAAACGATGAAGAAATTAATTCTTTTCTTTACGTTTCAGTAGTGCTACAGGTTTGGTTTCACCGCGAAGGGTGGGAAGCAGCAGCAGTTCGTGTTTACGGAGCTGCGGCACCAACCTGGGCCAGGGCTGTGGGGTGTGAGGCATCCCCCGTTCCTCCCGACGGGCTGGGAGCGGGGGGCCTCCCTCCGCCACCTTCCCATCCTCTTCAGAGATGCCCTCCGCCGCCTGGAACAGCTCCTCGGCGAGGGCGGCAATGCGGAACGGCGCCTCTTCCCTCAGCAGCTCCCGTAGCAGCGCTTCCACAGCCTCCACCCGCGGCCCCACCACGGCCCCTCATGTTCGTCACTGCCCGTGTGTGAGGCGCGAGAAAGCTCTTGGCCCCGCCCCTCGCCCTCAGGCTTGGCGCCATCTTGTGACGCGTAGAGTAGCGGTGGTTTTTTTTTTTTTTTTAAAACTTCTTCAGGGCTCGCCTCTTTAAAGATGCCCCGAGGCTCGCATATTTTCTTGCAGTCTGGCGACCGATTAGTAGCTGGATTGGGGGTTGAGATAAGGGACTGGGGCCGCGAGCGCTTGTCAGTTTTCAACCCCGCACGATCACCAGACGCAGACTGAGTGGCGGCCACCTCCACTTTCGGTGTGATTTCCAAACCGTCCCGAGCCACTCTCCAAGTTTCCTGTTTTAACCACGCTCCCTCCAGAGTCCTCACAGCTCCTCCCCAGCTCTCCAAACGTTTACCAGAGCTGGAGACAATCACGTTGTTAGCGCAGGCGTTAGTACACTCCCTCCAGCACCCTGAATGCAGGGTGTCTGTGGTACGGTCTATCGCCCTCGATTTTAACAACTGCATGATTACGTAATCAAAATTCCTTAATTTGCATTGGATGCCACATTGCCTATGCAATTGGGGAACTACCTTGCCAAGCGCATCCATTTCTTGGCGGTACGTGAGCGTCCTCACCGTCGGGGTCAGATCCAGCTGCCTCGACCGCCCACCTCCTCCAGCGCGAGTCCCGTCACCCGGATCGTCCTCAGCCGCGTGTATCGGGGGCTATTCCCTCACCCGAACACCTGGGGGCGATCCCGGGTTTCGGCACCACTATGCTGCCTTCGTTGGGGGGAAACGAAGGCAAGTGGCGACCTGGCTAGTGCGGGCCACGGCGAACACACACACATACACTCTTACAATCCCAGTCGCCGGACAAATCACTCGCTACACTGATGCAGTCGACGGTGAAATGCATTTATTTCTCGGCAAACACGGGCTTAAGTAACTTCGATAGAGCTGTGATTGGCTAACGCCATGGAGAGGGTGGGGTCTAACTCCTCGTGCATAACGACGTCTTCTGAGCGAACTTTCTAGCTCACCACAGAAGGGTTAGACCTGTTCCTTGCTCTTGCCTCGTGATACAAAACCCTAAGGAGCAAAAGTGGTTGGGTAATTCACAGCCTCTCTGGTTTATAGTTGTGCTGTATTTGTGAGTAGTTTGCACACTTTTGGTTCCATGCCAACATTGTGCAGTGGTTCAGAACTATTTTTTTTCTTGTTTGTTCTTCCACAGGCATCCTTGGAGGGCTGACTTGTCTCTTCTGCCAGCTCTGGGCTCAGCTGACCAAGCCAGGCTCTCTTGGACTCCTCTAACAAAATTATCTCCATCCCTTTAACATTTCTTGTGGCTCATTTCTGCACCTGATCCTGTACTTCCTGGTGTGTAATATCTTGAGTCATTAGCAATGTCATTGCTCTTGAGCAGTTATGTCAGATATTGGGTTCCCTGGTAGTCATTCTCAGTCTTCCACACACTGATACTGGACTGCAAAGAAACAAATGTTCAATGCCTCCTTTATATTGTCAGAACAGGGGTTTTTTTCCTCATTTCTGTCTGAAAAAACCCTTCTTTTGATTTTTAATGAATTGTCTTAAGTCCCTCTTTCTCTACAATGTTATAGTGATTGAAATTTAGAAGTAAAAAAGTCAGAAAAGTGCCAGATTTGATTAAAGGAATCTGCATCATGCCTTAAAATCTTGTGGTAAAATACAGTGTAGCTATAGTTGGGCCAGATGTGATTTCCAATTTCCTTACCTATGTGCTGTTAGGAACACAGGTAGTGTGGATCAGCATCTGGAATTTTTTAATAATATGGAGCCCACTCTGAAGGGGTGCTCAACTCACATATGTATACTATCTCTGCTATCCCAACAGGTGAACTGTGTTACACCAGTGATTTCTGAAAAAAAACTTACTTTCTCAGCTGTTTGGTTCTACAGTCCATTTTTCCAAATAGTATCTATTAATGTCCTTGTTATGTGCATCTCAAAAATAAGTGCAAGTGTTCCATCATGTGTGGACTTTTCTTGTTCTTTCTTCTTTTTTCATATTTATCTGTAACTATTTTGTCTTTCATCAGAGTTCTGCCATGCTGCAAATTATAGAAATAAGAATGACTGATTCTGTTATCAATGTATTCAAGCTAGTTCAATAACAAAACTCATCCAGTAGCATTGCTCTCCAAAGCAGGGAGCGCATTATTCATCCAGACCACCAAAAGAGGTCTGAACATGGCAAACTGAGCACAGTCCTGGAGATGAGCCACAAAAAGAGGATAATTGCTCCTTAAGCATTTAGCTCTTCTGTCTCAACCCAGTTTTTTAAAAAAGCTATGGTGTGTATTTATATGATATATGAAAACCTTCATTGGATGCATATTTTAATATATATCTCACTAGACAGGTATAAAAAGATGAACAGATAGGTGAAGTTGAAAAACCACTTCTCAAAGGGTATAAATTGCTCATTTCATTAATATTGTATTATTATCAAGGCAACACCATCCTTGAGTTTAGACAATCAGCCATGTGTTTACTTCTCATAACCCTTGAGGAAATAGTTATGTACCCCTTTTCACTTAGTGCTACAACCTGTTCCCAAAGAATTAAACTGAGTACAGCTGCGCTGAAAGATGGTTTGAGTGAGACATGAAGAAGGTGATAATGCTCCCCAGCAAATGGTCATCTGACAAAACCGATGTCAGCTTCGGTTCTCCTTACTCTGTTTTTCTCTGCTTCTTTGAAGGTGAAGGCATATAAAACTTCCTAATTTTGAGAAACACATGAGACTTCAGTTGAGAGTATTTAAATGGAGCCATTGATTTCTTTCTTTTATGACTGTCAGTGTAGATGAAACTATCCTGTGTAACCATGGAATTGTAGAATTTCCTGAGTTGGAAGGCACCCACCAGTTGGCACCCACCATTGGAGTCTAGCTCATGGACTGACATTGGATATCCCAAGAGACACACCATGTTCAGACACTTCTTGAACTTAGACAGTTTTAGTGCTGTGACACTGCCATGGGGAGCCTGTTCCAGTGCCCAACCACCCTCTGAGTGAAGAACCTTTCCTAATATCCAGCCTAAATTTCCCCTGACAGTTTTGTGTTTTTCTGTTGGGTCTTCTCACTGGTCACCAAAAGGAAGACATGATCTTTCATTTCCACTCATGAGGACCCTGCTATAAGGTCTCCCCTCAATCTCCCTTTCTCCAGGCTGGACCCCAGCCTCTAGTCATATGTCCTGTCCAGATCCTTCACCTTCAGTGTTCTAATGGCTTAATATCTGTTTTATAATTTGGAGCCCAACTCTGCACACAATATTCAACGTGAAGCTGCCCCAGGACAGAGCAGGGTGAGACAATCCCCTCCCTTGCCTGGCTGGTGATGCTGTGCCTGATACCCTCCAGGACATATTTAGCCCTCCTGGCTGCCAGGACGCTTCTGCTTCATATCCAACTTTCCATCAACCAGGACCCTCAGGTCCCTCTCCAGAGCATAGCTCTCCAGCCTCTCATTCCCCAGTTTGAATGTCCAGGGTTGCCCCATCCCAGATGCAGAATCCAGTACTTGTCCTTGTTAAACTTAATGGTGATTCTCCAGTCCTCTGATTTGTCCAGTCTCTCTCGGGGGTCTTTCAGCCTCCGATAAGAGTCAGCAGCTCTTCCCAATTCAGTATTGTCACACAGGATTTTCCTCCTGCTACTTGAAGTTCATATTAAGCTCAGGCCATTTAAACACAAGAATTGTACCCACTGGCCCTGCCATTCCTAGACTTCCTTTTTTTCTTATTCTTAAAGTAATGCTGAAATATTCTTCATAAAGTCCTTACAAGTAATATATATAAAATATTTCAGTTGCTGTCAAGAACAGGCTTAAGCACCACAATCCAAGTGCACATATTCAAGTTGCATGGGGAACATCAATCAGGTAGAAAAACAAATGAAATATGGTGTTTGCTTTTATATGTCATAAATATATTTAGGGAAATGATCTGTTGACAGTAACAGACTATCAGTTGCATAATCATTTAAAGGACTGCAGTGAAATTACAGAAAAATCTACCCTCTAAAGTGCTGAAAAGTTTCATTGTCCTAAGTCATCCTGGGAGGGGATCATGCAGAACATTCACAGTTTAAAGACTCTCAAAATGTCTCAGGTGTGAAACAAAATTAAGTAATACAATACACAAAGGGCTGGAGTCTGCCTACTAACAGCAAGCAAATCAGAGTTATATGCAAAAGTAGATACAACAGCTAAGTCAGTTTTATTCATAAAAAGTTCCACAAAAGGCTCCCCAGAGTGGAATACTGATAATAAGCCAATGTGGGAACGCATGAGAGTTTATAAAATGTGTAATAACAAGCAATAAAAGTTTGTATTGAGAGGAAGCAGCTGACATGGTGAAAAAAGTTTTTTCTGAGGAGAAACTTATGCAGTATTTTTATTTGTGCATTTATTTTTGCATTCAGTCACCAAATTTAGATATGTAGTAAACATAGAATACACATACAAAACTGGTTGTGAAACAAGATACATAGCGTGGGAATTAAATAATTTGAGAAAACAAGGAGACTCTAGATGGAGCAGAGAACCTAGGAAAGGGCCAAGAAACCACCTCAGGGAGAGCTGCACTTGCACATTGTTTTCAAAGAACAAATCTTTTTTCAGATTATCCCTTCCTTTATGACATCTGAGGTGCTCACTCCCAGTGAGACTCTCACCTCCCAACCCCAGCAGTTCTAGCCTCTATTTTCTTGGTCTGGCCTTGCTAAATACCAAGCATGGTGTTCAAAGGTCAGTGTATGAATATGAAGTCATATTTATCTTTGGGTTGCTGTGAAATGGTGCTTTACCTTCTCATTACTTTGGCTCTACTGCTTGTAATCTGCTGGAGCTGATTTTGTAAACTGGATCTTGGGTACTGAAAACAATAATTAGAGCAGCAGGCCCATGGCTACTGAATACAAGGTATTTCTAGATCCAAGCTGCTATTATTTTCCTAGGTGTGATGGTTTGCAGGCATCAAAGACTGAAGGGGGTCAAGAAACTGTAATATGGGTGTTTTTCTCAAAAATTTAGGCAATGAAAAATTTCTTCCTCTGTACAGAAATGACACAAAACAATGCCACTCTTCTCAAACACCTTAAGACAAAATGGAACAGAGACACAGCTAATTTCTGTTAATGAGCAGCTTGTTTGCATCCACAATGCAGTGCATTAGTAGCATTAATAGTGTGGATGTTAGAAACTGTGGGAGAATTGAGGTTATTCACTCCTAATTTTAACACTATAATGATTACCTAACTCCTCAAATTCACTGAACAAATGAAATTACCCTCTCTGTATTTATCATTACACCACTCATTAACATGCTGATAATCAACCCTGTGTAAACTTTCACAGTCTGAGGCACTATAACAATTCATATATTAACAGGTTTTATATGTCATTATTCATGCTAGTGCTTCTGACTTAGGATTACCTGATTGTTGTATAAAATTGAACATAGCACTGCACTGATCAGCAGTCAAAATTAAAGTTGTTCAGTCATACAACATGCAGTATAGCTGGGAAATATCTGTAACAAATATAAGTACTTCAAAATGTGCCTAGGAGTTTGTTTCTTCATTCTTTCACCTCAGTGTTTCTCCTTCTGTTGGCCTCTTTATTTCTGTTCCCATAACAGCCTCAACTTTCTTATATTTATAATATTTGTTAATTCTATTGGAGAGAAGAATTTTCTATAACTTTCTTTTTCTTTAAAAAAGCTTTGATTTAAACAAATAAAATATGTTAATTACTTCTCATGTTTTCTAGTCTCTCTGGCCAGAAACTGTTGGCTTGGAATTTTTCTTCAGAACTCAAACCCCATGTTGAGAAAAATGTCGTATATGGATTCAGAACTGTCTCTGCCTAAGGTCCATTGGATTTTGAAATTCCCTAGGGGATATCAGAGCCATGCAGGAATGACAAACTGCAGTGAAGAGACACCAAGAAGATTCAGAAGCTGAGCTAAATCAAACCTTACCTTGTCAGACCTCAAGTAAGTTACCCTGCTGGTAACTAGCAAAGGTCAGAGACAGATGTAATTCTGATTTGTGGAGCTCAAGTGCAAATTTTGGTGCCCAGACTTTTGATTCAGACACTTGAAAGAAAGCAGTTGCAAAGTCTGGTTTCATACTGTAAGTTCCCTGTTGTAAAAGAGGAATACATTTGCATGTATTTCAGAGACAACTCCTAATGAGATAGCAGGTAATCTCTCTTCTGGGGGAAAATAATAGTACTTCTAGAGCAAGAAAATATTCTTTTTAGACTTGGCAGAATTCTTCAGCTTTTGAGGTAAAAAACCCAAACCACATCTCCAAATGTTCAGTCATAAACTGTACAGTTTAACCTTGTTAAGAAACAGTTTAGTGAAGCCTCACAGGGGCATCCATTCAAGCAACTAATGTCATAGCTCTCTTTGCAGGCCAAAAATCGCCAAGTCCCCTCTTGACAGAGCCACAAGGGACTTCCAAGGGACTGCATTTGAATTTGGATTTGAACTTTGAATACTGGATCCCTGCCATATTTTCCAAATATTTTATATTTCTGGATCTCTGTGGTGGCTTTGCTAAAGCAGTAATTTTCGGTATTTACTTTCTGACGAATTTTCAACAAATCTAACCATAAAATTTAGGTAAAGTCACAAGTGACTCCTGGGGTGGGATATTCTACCCTCTTCCCATTTTCTGCAGAAATGCTGACATTTTCTGACGTGCAATACAAATATCTCTATCCCCTCCATTGTCTTCTCCCTGCATCCGACTGTTACCAGACCATATACAGAGTTTAAACAATTTACAGTAGATTCACGAATACAAGCCACACTGAGTATAAGCCGCATCTCTGGGTGTTGGCAAATATTTCATTTTTTTCCATAAATAAGCTGCACCCGAGTACAAGCCACTCTGTCGTTCACAGTGAGGACCCGCGTGCAACAAAGTTGCCAAATAGTAACAGAACAGCGGCAGGGCAGGGTTTACTGGCTCAGCTAAGGCTGTGCAGGCTCGGCCCGCTAGGAGCTGCTGACGGGGCCAGGTGGCCCAGCCTGGTGCTGCCGCTCGGCGGGGCCACTGGGGGCTAGCCGCCGCTGCCACTGGGCTCGGTCACCACGGCCCGGCGCTGCCCTGTGGTGGCAGGCAGGGACGGAGCCCCCCACCACCTCCCAGAGCCGCGGCAATGGCGGCGCGGGTCCCCCCCGTCTCTCCCCCGGGCTGCGGCAGAGGAGGGAAGGAAAGAGCTCTCCCTCCTCTCTCTCCGCCCCCCGTGCTGCCAGCAGGCAGCCAGGCTCCACCCACGGTGCAACAGAGTAACAATTTGCAACAATCACAAAATGCCGACTTTGCAGCTGCTCGGCTTGGCACTCTGGCTGGCACTTCTGAGGTTGTAAATGTCAGAAAATTATTCGCATATTAGCCGCCTCTGAGTATTAGCCGCATTTCCGGTTTAGGAGCAAAATCTTAGTCAAATTGGTGCGGCTTGTATTCGTGAAATTACTGTAACTATGTGAACAGAAACACATACAGTTGTAAAGAGGTGTAGAAAAAAATAAAAAGTGTCTAGTTTTTATCAACATCAGAATGGGGTAAATTCTATTCTTAATTTTTTGTAGCCTCACTCAACTGAATAAAAATATGGGAAGTGAAGAAAGGTTTAAAATAAGCTTTGGGGATACATAGGGGTAAATGCTGTTTAACCACAAGTGAGACATTGATGGCACTTTGTTATCTTCTCAGAAAATACGTTCAATGTTTGAGATAATATAATTTTTAAAATTGGCTTTTTAACCAGGTAGGATTTCAAAGGCTCTCTCCATTCTCCCAGAAGAAGCAAGAAAGTAACTCATATTTGAAGCAGCCACTATCCCCAAATCCTGTTCTTGATAAAGCTTGATAAATTTATCTTGATTCCTCGCTCGGGGGAAATACCACAGAGCCACCTCTAGCACTATTTTCAATTAATAAGTCCAGTGATAGGGGCCTCTTAACCAAGAAAAAAACCCCAACAAAACAAAATTGCACAAAACAAAACAAAAAACTAAGAAAACACAAGCAAGAAACCAACAACACACTCCCCCCACCAAAAATCCCAAACAAAACATAAACCCCAAAAAAACCAAGCAGCCTTTTCATCAAACGGCATCTTCTTAATTTTTTTTTTCCATCATGGTCCAGCTGAAGTGACTGAGCATACTAAATATTATTTCTGTTACCACTGAATAGATGAGGCATCTTGGGGAGAAAGCTGCTTTGGTACCCATATCATTCATATAATTAGTTCAATTATTACAGCCTGATGGTTTTCAAATAGCCAGAATGAATTGGGCATACAAGTCTAGCAGAAGTTTGGAGGGGTGAATATCAAAGGAACGAGATGCTGTTTTAAGCTTCCATGGAAAAATGTCTTTCGTCCCTCAGCCTGGATTCAAACTGCAGGCAAATTTCCAGGCATCACATTTACAAATAATAACTGAAACTTACTTCTCTGTAAACGGGGTAGATTTGCATACAAGTTCTTAAAAGGATAGACAGGGTATTTCTAATTCCACTTTTCAGGAAGAATATGTATGAAATATAATTATTTGGGGGATCAGTACTTTGATTTTTTTAACTACCTAATGTTTCACAAAAGGAAAGAGAAAAATATGTTTACAAGTTCCAGTCTGTTAGTGCCACAAAAAAACCTTTTCCAATCAGTAACTTCATCAAGGTCAACAGATTGAGAGTCATTAATAAAGAAATTTGTGCCTGTGACACAGTAAATGAAACCATACTAGGTAGGGAAAAAAATAGCATCTTTAACAATTACAGTAATTTCACGACTATAACGCGCACTCTTTTGACTAAAATTTTGGCCCGAACCCAGAAGTGCGCCTTATAGTCCGGTGCGCCTTATATAATGTACAAAGTTGCAAAATTTGCCAGAAGTGCGAGCCGTGAGCTGAGCCACGATGGGGGGCGGGACCAGGCAGCCCCCGGCCAGCAGAAGCTGCGCGGGAAGGGAGGGAGCGGGCGGCCCCGTGCAGCCCCGAGCTGAGGGCGGTGCCGGGGCCGGCGGGGCCATAGCTGATAGGGGCAGGCGGGGCCGCAGCTGATAGGGGCAGGTGGGGCTGGCTGGCCGCAGCTGATAGGGGCAGGCAGAGCAAGCGGGGCCACGGCCGGCACAGGCAGGCGAGGTCAGCGGGGCCACGGCCAGCACGGACAGGCAGGGCTCCGGCCAGCACGGGCAGGCGGGGCCGTGGCCAATAGGGGCAGGTGGGGCCGTGGGGCCGCAGCCAATAAGGGCAGGCGGGGTCAGCAGGGTCATGGCCGGCATGGGCAGGTGCAGCCAGCGGGGCTGCGGCCAGCACGGGCAGGTGGGGCCGTTGTGCCACGGCCAGCAGGGCCACAGCCGATAGGGGCAGGCAGGGCCACTGTGCCCGGGTCAGTGGGGCCGCGGCCGATAGGGGCCGGCGGGGCTGCGGTGCCGCAGCTGGCAGATGCAGGCGGGGCCGCAGCTCCGGGGCCAGCGGGGCCGCAGCCAATAGGGGCAGACAGGGCCGCGGCTGGCAGGGGCAGGTGGGGCCGCGGCCATCAGCCGTATGGGCAGAGCCGGCAGTGGATCCTCCCTGCAAAAAAAAGTGCACCTTATAGTCCGGTGTGCCTTATGGTCGTGAAATTACTGTACTGTTTTAAATAATATCGTGCATTGCATTCAATTAAACAAAAAAAAAAAAAAAAAGGGAGAAAATTGGAGAGAAAATCCCGTTAGGACATGCTACAGATAGGATTGGGAGAATGCAGATTATTTTCCCTGTGTGTCCATTGCAATCTGTAATTTCAGATTTATTCATTTTTTAATAATGGTTCATCATTATCCAGTTCACATTTCTGTGCTAAAAGGAATCTTGATGTTATGATAATATATCTGAAGATTAATTTTCAATTTTATGCATATTTTGTGGATTCAGAGTAATGAACATTATTAAGTAATTGAAAATAAATAGTACATATTTAATACATATTTTGATTTTTTTTCTCCAGAAACACTGTAAGTTGACAGGAATCTGAGCATAACATTGAAGGAAGCAGGTGGAAGTAAAAATACCATGCATGTACTATAAATGTTCGTGGTGTGAATAGATGAGAATTGAGTGAATAGTTGAGGAGCATGCCAATGCAGTTATGATTTCACTGTATTTTAAAAGTTTGATCCATACACTGCCTGCATCAATGCAACACTTTTTTTATTTACTAAGCAACTACTCCTATGGGGTAAAAAGTAGTATTCTATAGAGGGAGTGACCTAAATGAGCCTTAATGGCTATATGCCCAGCCCCTCAGTCAGGTGTGCAGCACAGGATCTGTTAAATTCAGAGTTAAGATTTAGGCTATGAGGGGGTTAGATCAGAAAGAGTTAACTCAGCATCACAAAAATTGAAAAAACACAGATAGTAGCTTTTGTGATGAGACCTGGAAAATGCACCTGCTAGAAAGAAAAGAGAGGCAATTAATCAGTATCAAGCACCACATTTGAAGGTGACAGAAAGAAAACAATAACAGTATGGGGTGCAGTTCTTCATGAGGCTCCTAAACAAATTTGAGTTTATTTTTTCACAAATTGAACCCAGAAGAAATCCAGACAAGGTCAGTAAATTTCCTCAAAGGTCATTTAAAGCGCAGATGATGTGATAAATGTTACTCTGCTCTCTAGTAGGCTGTGATTTTACAGGAAATTCTCACTGAGTTCATAGAGAAAAATTCAAGGCTAACACAAAATACAGTCCTGTCTGAGTGGCAGGATACAGTTGAATAACTAGGAACCATCTGTCAGACCTAACAATGTTATGTATAATCTCCCCAAATTTTTTTTTATTTTTTTTTTTAACCAAAATAGTTATCCGCTTTTACTTCAGGTCAAACTCAGAGCAGCTTATCCATAAAGTCAATCAGCTAACCAGTATAATAAGGATACTATGTGATTTATAACCTATTCTATGTAGTTTTAAAAATAATTTGGTTCTCCATGGTCTTAGATAAGTGCATTTAAAAGCTAAAAGTAGGCCTATGGGATATATGTTTATGTATCCTTTCATATCACATTGCAAAAATGCCATTCTAGAAGACATAGATAAAATACCCCACCATATGTGTCTTTTTGTTGAAGGAATAGAATCTTACAAACCTTTTCTTGCTACAGAAATAATTCTACTTAGAGGCAATATTACCTTTTTACTATGTACTCAACATCCCCGTTCATGCTCTGCTACTCCTGGCTGAGTTCATCAACATAAACATTGTTTATTAGAGCTTGGTTCTGTTGCATAGAATTTTTAAAGTTTGACTCTTTTAAACTGTGGCAATTCAGTCTTGCACAGAGACACACCTAAATGCTAATTTCCCATAAGATGAAAACCATTACTGATGAAACGCAGGAAGTTTCTCACCTTATTTCACAATAGGCTTTATAGAGAAGTCTTCAGTATCCAAAGCTTACTAGTTTTGGATCCGAACCACTCTTACCATAGAGAAGTGCCACAATAACCAAGCTGTAGGGTGAACAGTCAGTGAATAAGGGAAGCATATTTCAAATGCCACTGAAACTTGATACAAATGCATAGAGACAAATAGAGGCAGAAGAAAAGTCCATATTTCCTGTTCAAAGCCTTACCCAAAAGGGAGAGATATGCATCTTCTTGTCTAGCTTCCTCTAGCCTTTTGAATCTCTGTCCTGGATAACCCATAAAAAATAGGTATTGTATTCCACATCTTTGTGACAACCTGCTCAGGGTTATCACTGTCCCATTGAGACCGGGGGTCTGGAAGCAGATCTGGGGTTTTTCATGCTGAGTGGTCAGGAATCCAGTTGAGAGACAGGGAATACTCACACAGAGCCCTCTTTTTGTTTCCTCCTGGCTTCAGAGTGGAGGCAAAGGCACTTTAGATTTTTTCTGGGCTGCCAAGAGAGTTGCCTGGGGCAGGTTCTTCAAGCCCAGGCAGGGAGAGGCAGAGGCTCTCTTTTGGGCTTTGGAGAGTTTCACACCACCTTTTTGGCCACTGTTGCCATGGCAACTGTCTTCCTGGACTAGAGGCAGATATTTTCTTTGGACCTTTTTGCTACTGCCACTCAGGATAACTATGCTGGGACGTCTGATTTTTCCATCCACAAGTTTTCTAGCTGTCGTCCTAGTTCCAGCTACCATTGCCAATGAGACTGCCACCAGCAGGAGAGCCCCTGTCAGGTGGCATGGAGCAGGCAGCCCAGCAGCATTGACTCTTGGTTTTGGACAAAAAAGTAGTTCTTCCAGACTTTCAGTTTTGCCCCTGTTGTTTTCTAGGTGAAGAAGGGGTTCTGTAATTGTGAAGGATCAGTTTCTCGTCATTTTTTCTTTGACTTCTGTCTCCACCACATAGTTTGGAGAAGGCTTCTCCACCGTCATGTGTTTGGCTTCTGCAGAGGACAACATCTCATTTTCTTCATTCCCAGGGAGTCCATGGCATTCAGCGCCTTTGTATCTGGTGCTCATTACTGTTATCTTGCTTGTTGCCTTTTTATTTCTTAGTCCAGACCTTGAGTTTCCTTGACCCCCCTGTAAGAAGGGCCTCATTTTTGCCACAGACACAGGCATCTAATTCAGCTGGGCTGTGACGCCCTGCTGCTGCAATAATTGTCTTGTTTTTAAGTGTTGAATTCTGCCACAGGTGTCTGTCTTCACCAGCTGGAAATCAACCCAGAAATGTTTAATTTAAATTGCTGACTGCTGGAAGGAGGAAAAGCCTTTTGGTTTTGGAACCAGGAACTCCTAATTCAGAGTACCCAGGGACAGCCTCCATGAAAATAAACCATGTTCCACACAAAGCTGCCACCATCAGCCAGGGGCTTGACAGCCCAGATGAATAAAAGCAGAACTATTTCTGCATTAACTCTGTTAGTAGCCTGAGCCTAAGTCAAAGCCCACAGCAGAGCCCACAGATGAGAATTTTCTCAAGAGACAATCCTTCTTCCAGTTGCAAGTGACCTCATGATGCCCATGTCCAGCAGAATCAACCCCTAGTGGCTCCAAGATGAATGTGCTGCTGGTCAAGGCTGGGCCAATTAGAAATGGTGGTAACACCTCTGTGATAATGGATTTAAGAAGAAAAAAAGTGTTGTTGCACAGTGGTAACTGTGGCCAAAGAAAAGCAGGGTGAGAATATGGGAGAGGAACAGCTCTGAGAACACCCAAGTCAGTGGAGAAGGCAGGACAGGAGGTGCTTTGGGTGCCAGAGCTGAGATTCCCCTGCAGCTCGTGGTGCAGACCATGGTGAGGCATCTGGGCCCCTGCAGCCCATGGGAAGGAGCATGGGAATGCAGAGATCCACCTGGACCCCATAAAGGAGACCCACACTGGAGCAGGTGGATGCCTGGCAGGAGGCTGTGATCCGGTGGGAGGATCAGGCTGGATCTGGCTCCTGACAAGGCCTGCAGACCCATGGGGAGAGGAGCTCACACTGGGGCAGAATTCCTGGTAGGACCTGTTACCCCATGGGGGACCCACACTGGAGCAGCCTGTCCCTGAAGGACTGTACCCTGTGGAAGAGCGACCCACATTGCAGCAGTTAACAGAGAATTACTGTCCTCAGGATGAAATCATACGACGTCAGTTTGCAGAGTACTGTTACTGGTGGGATGGACTCACATTGGAAAAGTTCCTGGAGAACTATCTCCTGTGGGAGAGACCTTGTGCTGGATCAGGGGATGGACTTTCTGAGCAGGGAAAGCCTGACCAAAACCCTCATTTCACCCCCCTGCACCACTGGAGTAGGGCACAGAGCTGGGCAGGAGGGAGGTGGAGGAGAAGGTGGTTTTAAGGTCTGTTTTCACTTCTCATTATTCTGCTCTGATTTTGTTAGCAATAAATTAAATTAATATCTCTAGTTTGAGTCTGCTTTGCCTGTGATGGTATCTGGTGAGTGATCTCTCTCTGTTCTAATCTCAACTCATAAACTCTTTGTTATATTTTTTTCTCTCGCCTGTCCGGCTGGGGAGGGGAGTGATGGAGAAGCTTTGGCACATGTCTGGCATCCAACCAGGGTAACCCACTACAACCATTTATCTGATTTTCATGCAAATAAATGTTTTAGTGTAGGAGAGATCTAATCAAGTCATATTACATGCAAAATCTTCATTAGTTCTTCAATAAGAAGCTATGAAAACTATTAAGTTTTATTGCCATGCAAATAATTTGTATTTTCAAATTGATTTTTCTTTGATGATGTTTCCTAGTACTACAACAAACACGGTTTATCTAGGATCCTGTAACAAGATAATTTGAAAAAAGTCAAGCTTGATTTATTTCTGACTTCTGCAAAGTTCTGCAAAAAGATGAATTTTCATTCTTGCTAAAATACTACAACTGTGTTTCTTTAACAAAACCATACAACCTCAAAACCAAGTGTCACAGCAGGCAGTGGTTGAGGTGCCTCAGCCTTCTCAGGGAAGTGTCTTGAGAAAGACACTCGTGGGCACAGTGACACGTCTCACCCTTGCCAGAGTGACTTCAGCTCATCTGAGAGTCTCTCACTTCCTGGCACTGCAGAAGAAGGCACAGGAGCTTCACGTACCATTCCACAGAGACCAGACCCTTTATTGTAAGGGGCTACTCTGTGAAGGATCCCAGGGGCAAAAGTGCCAAAAAAGAGATGAGGGAGAAGGGATTTATATAGGGAAAGAAGGGGGTGGGCTAGAACAACAGGGCCAATGATCTGAGGGTTCAGGGGCGGAACAAAGGGAAAGAACCAATGAGGTACAAAGTATTTACATCTAACTGAAAAGCATTGTGGGAGAGATTTTCTCTTGCCATAAACTGGAGAGGAGCTCGCCTAAGAATTTTTCTCTTCAGGGGAGAGTTGTGAGGTTTTTAGCTTGAGGGCCTTCTCTAGGGAAAGGCCATGGCCTCAATTGGGCTCTGTGCCTCCACAACCACGGAAGAATTATTACAATGATATGAATAAAAGAAACAATGTTGAAATTAACTCAATTTAATGAAGTTTTTGTCAGTCATTGCAACATTTTATTCTCCCAGCCATCATTGAAATTTTTATCTGGAGAGGTATCACCATACTAGTAGACAAATAATTCTATGCAATATCTACTGTTCAGGAAAATTATCTGTATTGAAACATAATTATCTCAGATGACATACTGACTGACTCCTAATTACAACAGATAGAGCTAATTACTTTGGTTCATCCTGTAAATAGCTCAGCATGTATCTTTATGAGAATTCAGTAATGACATATTACTCAGTGGGATGGTATATGGAAATTGATTCCCAAGTTTTTGTGCATAAAGTTCGTATTTTTTATTGCGTGTATAAATTTTCCTTCAAACAAAGAGTATTCAGGGTACTTAAGTGGTACAAACCTGCATGGTTGGGTTTTTTGGACAGTGTTCCCCACACCTTGACAGGAACTGAACTCCAAAGTCAAAGTTGCCAGCACACCCCTTTAAACAGCTTTCTTTCTCTGACAGGGACAATAAAAATGGGGTCACAAGTCCACTGAAAATGAATCTGTTTTGTACAAACCCATCCATGCTTTTCCTCCTTGAGTTTTCACCATGGAAAACCAGTGGTAGGCAAAAACTCTGTAGTGCTTCTGCTACCTGCCTGTAAAAGTGAGGTATGAGCAGGAAACTGATATGTTAGTTGCAGAGTAAGTACCCAGAATTCAATCAAAATTCAGTGGAACTTGGCGGAAACCCAAGTCTGCTTTAAAAAAATCCCACCTGCATTGTTTAGATCCTCCATCAAGCCACAGTCTGTCAGCAGAAAGATGTGCAACAGGACACAACAAATGTGCACCTTTCTATTCTGCAAAAATGCTGATTTAAAAATTATTTTGTATTAGTTTGTCCTCAAAAAGGTGGTAATGTAAAAGAAGTATCACAAAATAATTTAAGTACATTTAAATAGGTTAATCAGAATATTTAATGTTGCTGATATTAATGATTTATATTTGTCTATAATATATTCTGTGTGTAATGTTACATGTTAATATTATAACATATGTAGTTGATTGATCGAGAGACTTAGTGACTTCAGAATAATTTTTTTATTCTGAGTCCTCACAGGAATTTTAAATTCAACTATTGAGCTTCACACATTTGTGCTTTAGATAGAAGTCCTAAAATTATTCCTTGACCAGTTTAAAGTCTATAGAATTACATTTTTTCTCTCCTAGTATGTTTTCAATGAAGTAGTCTCATCAATTTAGTTTAGATTCCACATTTTTTTACTGGAATCAACAGTTCTTTAAGAGTCTCACCTGATGTCAACAAAAAACAGAATAATAAAAATGCATTTCTCACATATGCAAATTTTCCTTTATCAATTCTAGGCTGAATAATTATTTTGAAGTATAGTTTGATTGGTTTTTTGTTTTCTTTTTTTTTAATTGTAAGCAAATCAAACCTCATCTCTTCTTTGATTTTTACTCCAGCCAGCTAAGATAATCCAAGCATGACTTGTATCTTCCTTTGTACTAAAATTTGACTGGCAAGAAAGCCAGTTAGTCTTTTCTGCAGAGGCACATCTGGAAGGTATTTGTAAATAAGTTCTACTATCCACTTAGTCCCCCAAAAATTCAAAACATTTTGCTTATTAGTAGTATACTAGTCCAAATACCTTGAACAAATTTAAATCTTAGTGCTTATTCTTCTTTTGTTATTGTAGGCTGGACATTGTCCCTACTTCTTGTCCAACTCCTGTTACCTGCTGCCATAATAACTGTTTTACATCTCCAGAGCCAGCTGTGTTTCTGTGGGAAAAAAAAAACAAACAAAGCAGGGTAATTTGGAAAATGCTTTCTATCCCAAAAAAACAATGTACAAATTGAATATGTTTTGAAAGAGCTTCTCAGGAGGTACACAGGACGAGGTTGCTTCAGAAAAATTATGGGGACAGGTGGTATAAATCTGCTGGCACCTGCCTCAGTAGAATCTCTTGGGTTGAGGATTGATTCGATTTCACTGAAAAAGAGTGAAAAAACTACCTTTGATAGAGAACCTGGCAAAGAGGCTGTGACTCTGCCTAAATTAGAGTTCTGTTTTTGTAATTGCCCCACTCTTCTCTGTCATTAATTAGACTATTAAAGACGTTGTCTCAGATTTAGATGCACACAGCTGTGGCCTCCAAGTGTTTATGAAACTTGGAATGGTGCAAGCTTTTACATCTCACTTTACATTTTATATGTCTTCATATTTATATAGACGTATGTAAAATCTTCTTTACATAATCATTAAAAGATACCTCTTCTTGCTCAGGAAGTTCTTGATCAAGTATTGCTTGATGCTGGAGAATATTCTGAGAAAGAGTAATGAATGAATATATGGATAAACCTTCTTATCCTGATTTTCCTATCAGAGACGTCATTGAAATACAGCAATTGCAATACCATTTGCATTTGGATGATCACGCTTTGATACAGGCATTCAAAATCAGAGCAAAAAATGTTTCCTGAAGTATTCTGAAGTATCAGAGAACAGTAGTACATCTCGGTGTTCTTTACTTCAGTAAATACTAAACCTTTGTCAATTAAAACACAAAATGCCACAGGTGACATCTGCAGTGGCAGCTTTAAGCAGTGTTTCCCCAATTTTTTGATCATTGACAACCTTCAGAAATGTATCAAAATCCATTTGGTTGAATTAAATTAAAAATCTAAGTAATAAGGGCTTGCATTTGTCTTGGAGATTGTTTATCATCATTTTGGTTTAAATTTAGACAATGTTTGAAATTTAACACGTCATTTATAAACAGCAAATTGCCAAGGATGAGGGCTTGACATGACAGCAAAATAAAAAAGAATCAGTATCATTGAATCATTTAATCATGGAATGGTTTGGGTTGGAAGTACCTTAAAGACCATCATGTTCCAACAACCTTGCCATGACCAGGAACAACATCCATCAGAGCAAGTTGCTCAAAGCTCCATGCAGCCTGGACTAGAGCACCCTGGCAATGGCAAATATTCTGATTTCAGAATATTAATTCCCAAATAAGTTGTTAACATCAACAGTCTGGAGTTTCTTTGGGATGTCACCTCACCTTTATTACTCCACTTAGTAATTGACAACTCATTAAGATGACTGTCTCTGAGTCTAATCTTACCTTATAAGGTATTTTTCATGTCCTGAGGTATTACTAAATAAGAATTCTTTTATAGTTTGATATATTCATGTAAAGTTAGTGAACTTAAAGTTACATTGAAAACTTATGTTTGCAGGAAGACTGTAATACCACCACATAAGAAATGCATTTTTAAAAACATAGGAAAAGTTTAAAAAGATTTAATCAAATTAAACACCACTATTAAAGCACAGAAGGAAATACAAATGGAAATTAATCCTGGACGGACAAAGATGAATGTGAATTAAGATATGATATTATCAGATTCCTGGTGAGAGTTTTTTGCTAAAGAAATATTTTTCTCCACTCAGGTTAGTGACATGATTATGTTGATCTTTGAAATGGTTTTCTTTAATATTTATGATGATATTTTGTTTTAATTTATATTTTCTAATTATTTCAGAATGGCACACAAAAAGGAAAAAATAAAACAATTATGACTTTTTTTTTTAGGAAGTAATCAATTCCTGACTGTTAGAAACTGACAGGCAGATTACTAGCAAATTATTTTAATTATCAATAATTACAACTATTTTAAAGGCTCACATCACCAGAGGGCTGCCTGTGATTTTTATAATGGGAGAAACTGTGAGTATTTTCCATCTTCTATATTTTCTCAATGTAGAGAAAAGAGAAGTCATGCAAATTATGTATGATAAAGCCCACCTCAATTTGTCTCTAGTTTGATACGTTGTACATGTCAGCTAGTTAGAATTCTTGCATGTTCTTTCATGTCTGATGACCAGTCTAGCCGTTATTTATTCCCGTTACTATTGCCTCCACGTAAGCTCTTGTGAAGTGTTAGACCTCTTTGTACAAAATAAGGAAGAAGACAGAAGGAACGAGACAGCCTCATTGGGATTTGTAAAGATTTTTCTCCTATTACTGTAAGTTTAAAAGCTGATTCCAGCTTTTAGAGTGTTTGTGAAGACCCAGCCTCTGACCGTAGTGATCTAGACAGAGTTCAGCATCTGTTACTGATGCCAGTAAATCAGTCAAGGAGAGGATGTGCTGTATGAAATGTTGGGAGAATTTTGTTTTATACTAATGATCTTATGGGCAACCAGATAAAGATAGGATATAAGCCATAATTTAATTTACATTAAATACAGTCTAGATTTAACAAGTGTGGTGTCCTCCTGGTGTGGCCTCCTGGAGGAAGGTATAAAGAGGTATAATAAAGATGCAGGCGAGTGATTTTCCAGTGTACTATTATGATAGGACTCACATGGGGTTTCCTCATTTTTCTTACAAGATCTTCTGGGAAGCAAATTTAATCCTGTGGCTTCTACTCCTTTGTACCATGTTGTTTTTTCATGCGTCATGATCAGGTAGGAAATATTTAATTTTATTCACCGTAAGACCTTGTCTGCAGAGGTGGCTTCAAGTGAAGCACAGGTATCCCTGCTGTAGACACTTTCAGCTAGGAAGCACATGGAGAACCAAAAATTCCTTGTCCCTGAAACAGACTCCATATCAATACTCAATATTGGAGTAAGGTGCATAATTGGGCAAATTGCTATCTTTCTCTCTGATTGCAGAAAGTCCCCAAAGAGGACCACACTTTCTCCAGTATATTTATCACTTGAAACAATTTCAATGATTAATTTCAACAGTTACAGTAATTTCACGACCATAAGGCGCACCAGACTATAAGGCGCACCCCCCGGGAGTTGGCAAAATTCGCAACTTTGTAGCTTATATAAGGCGCACCGGACTATAAGGCGCACTCTTTTTTTGCCGCAAAAATCCGTGCTACGCGCAACAAAGTAACGAATTAGTAATAGAAACCCACGATCGTGGAGTTTACTGGGAGGGGCTCAATTTGGAAACATTTTTCACAGATCGGCGTAGGCTTTCAAAGGCAGCCGCAGGCGCCCTCCCCGTGCAGTGGGCCCTGGCACTCCCTCCCGCCCCCAGTGCCGGCAGGCGAGGCTCGGCGCAGCCGCTGGGCCATCTCCCCCTTGCGGCTCTGTGCTGCCGCGGTGCTGTTCCCCCTCGCAGCGCCACGGAGCCACCGTACCGTTCCCTCGCTCGACTCGGCGCTCCTGCCGTGCCATTCCCTCGCTCGACTCGGCACTCCTGCCGTGCCGTTCCCTCATTCGGCTCGGCGCTCCTGCCGTGCCATTCCCTCGCTCAGCTCGGTGCTCCTGCTGTGCCGTTCCCTTGTTTGGCTCGGAGCTCCTGCCGTGCCGTTCCCCCTTGCGGCTCCATTGTGCTACCATGCTGTTCCCCCTCACGGCTCCGCGGAGCCGCCCTGCCGCTCGTCCGTCGCTCGGCTCGGCAGCACGGCCGCCCTGGCCCCCATCCTCGCTCGGTGGCACGGCCGCCCTGGCCCCCATCCCCGCTCGGCAGCTTGGCCGACCTGGCACCTGTCCTCACTCGGTTTGGCGGCATGTCCGCCCCAGTCGCTTCTTGCCCCTTCCCCGCGGTCGGCGGTGGCACCGCCGGTTTTCACCCCTTTCCAGCGGCCACACAGGCAGCACCGCTGGTTCTCACCCCTTTCCCGCGGCTGCAGTGGGAGCGCCACCACCGCCGCTTTCCAGCAGCCCCTGCGGCTCTTCGCTCCCCTCGCAGCCGGCGGCTCCTCATTCCCCCAGGGCCGGGGCCGGGGCAGCTCCCTCCCTCCCCGCTCAGCTCCTGCTGGTCGTGACTGCCCACTCCCACCCCTCCTCGTGACTCGACGCTCCTGCGGCACCGCCCCCTGCTTGCAGCTCACACTTCCGGGGTGGCAAATGTCAGAACTTTGTAGCTCAGATAAGGCTCACCGGACTATAAGGCGCACTTCTGGGTTCGGGAAAAAATTTTAGTCAAAAGGGTGCGCCTTATAGTCGTGAAATTACTGTAATTCTGCCAGTTACCCACAAAAATCTAACCTGAGCATGAAAATAAATAAAGCGTACATTCAAAATTCCATTTTCTTGCTTGTGTCAGTAGAAATTCAAACTCACATTAATATCTACAGTCATGAATTTTCATTTTACTTATGGCTATTTTCTGGTATCAAAGTATGTGCGAAGTGGCACAATAATCCTCTCTTATGTCAAAGTGCCTCCTATCATCAGTCTTGACCTTCCTCCTGGGTGCTTGATGTTATAATAATGGGGTGTTTTCATTTATATCTATTTCTGCTGAGCACAAGGCTTTATTTTGCTTTTGGTTTCAAGAAAAAAAAGGGGGGTGGTTTGGAGAATGGAGAGATGGAGGTTAGTCATTAAGTGCTGATCCCGAAGAACCTGCAGAAAAACTGTTTCATTCAAGGTGCAACTGGGAGTAGTGATAAAGTACAAAATATAACAGCATCCTCTGAGATGCAATATGGGACATTTATTTAGAGTAACTTAGCAGGAAAACCTGACAAATACATATTACTTTATGATTGCCTGTGCCTTTGTTCTTCATTTGTCCTTCTCTGATACTTCTTATCCTCTGTGGGGAATTTTTTCTAATATTTTGGTACACACAAAGATCAGGAAAGTTCATAAACATCTAAGATTAATCTCAGCCATGCTTTTTGCTGTCTTCTTTGGAGAAGCAAATGCAGATAAAGCCTTCAGCTGACGTGATAATAGTCTGGTAGAGTGGTTCCACAGGAAAACATGATCACCAATGAGTAATGGATCTGTAATCATCAACCAGCCAGCCCACCAGTGGTAGTCAGAAAAGCACAGAAAATGGAGAAAAACATCAGATAAGATAGCCTCCATCCTTAAAAGAGGGCTTAATATCTTAGAGAGACAGCTGACTTTAAAAAAATTGATAGTTAACCCAGTCAGAAATTCTAAGGAAGTACAGTAATTTCACGAATACAAGCCGCACCAATTTGACCAAAATTTTGGTGGAAACCCGGAAGTGCGGCTAATATTCCGGGGCGGCTAATCTATTAACAAAATTCTAAAAGCTGCCAACACGGAAGTGAGAGCCCGCGGCAGCCCCAAGCCAAGCTGGAGCCCGGCCGGCCCCGGCAGAGGTGGGAAAGCCTGGCAGAGGCGGGGCCAGCAGTGTCGGGGGCGGGCGGCAGAGCCTGAGCCAGCAGGGCGGGGGAGCCCGGGAGAACTGGGGCTAGCAGTGCAGGGGAGCATGGCAGAAGCAGGAAGGCCGGCGGGTGGGGCTGCCAGGCAGCGGGGGAAGCCCAGCAGAATCGGGGCCAGCAGCGTGGGGGAGCCCGGCGGTGCGGGGGCCTGCAGTGCCGGCCAGGGCGAGGAAACGCGGCGGCGGTGCAGACGGGAGGGGGCGGCCGGCGAGCGTGGTGGCGGCGGCGGCAGCCCTGCCGGCGGGGCGAGCGAAAGCGGCGCTCGCGAAAGCGCCGCCCGGCGAGCGAAAGCGCCGCCGCTCGCGAAAGCGCCGCCGCGAGCCGCGAACCACGAGCCGCGAAAGCGCCGCCGCGAGCCGCGAACCGCGAGCCGCGAAAGCGCCGCCGCGAGCCGCGAACCGCGAGCCGCGAACCGCGAGCCGCGAAAGCGCCGCCGCGAGCCGCGAACCGCGAGCCGCGAACCGCGAGCCGCGAAAGCGCCGCCGCGAACCGCGAGCCGCGAAAGCGCCGCCGCGAACCGCGAGCCGCGAACCGCGAGCCGCGAACCGCGAGCCGTGAAAGCGCCGCCGCGAGCCGCGAACCGCGAGCCGCGAACCGCGAGCCGCGAAAGCGCCGCCGCGAGCCGCGAACCGCGAGCCGCGAAAGCGCCGCGGGGCGGGCGCGGCACGGGGCGGGCGCGGCGCTCGCGAGGCGCGGCGCGGGGCGAGCGAAAGCGGCAGCGGGGCGGACGGCGAGCCCGGCGGCGGCGGCGGCAGCCCTGCCAGCCGGGCGAGCGAACGCGGCAGCGGGGCGGTGCTGACGGGAGAGGGGGGCCAGCGAGCCCGGCGGCGGCGGCAGCACCACCCGGCCAGCCCCGCCGAGCCGTGGCGCTGAGCTGGGCCACCCGGCCCCGTCGGCAACCATGAGCGGGCCGAGCCTGCCTGGCCCCGCCCCGAGCCAGTTAAGCCCGCTATGCCGCGATCCTCTTACTAATTGGCCAATTTGTGAAAGCTGCGCACGGATTCTCGCGACGAACGAAAGTGCGGCTAATATTCGGGGTGCGGCTTATCTATTGACAAAGACAGCAACATTGTCGAGGCACCGGGGGTGCGGCTTATAATCCGTGCGGCTTGTATTCGTGAAACTACTGTACAGTAAAGCCATTTGACTTAATCCTTCAAGCTGGAATTTAGACCTGCATATACAAATACATTGCTTTTGTACTTTTCTTTGAGTTCTAGTCCAAAGATGCTTCCATTTCACATTTCCATTAGCCTTGAAGAAAACTCCTGTACATTTTTTTTCTTTAGTCACCAATCTACAGAGTGCTGACCCTGGAACAGAATATAGATTCTGCTAGAGATTGTCAGGTAAAATTTGCAGATCAGGTGTCATTTACTCACACTGGCCACACTTGACCAGACAAAACTGATGCCTACCTAGAGAGGCTACCTAGAACAGAGGCTAGACAGAGTAAGGGAAATAAAGTAGGTATTTATTTAAAAGGCCTTCAAAGGACACCTTGGGCAGTACAAGGAACCCAAGATACACCGCGTGTCACGAGTTCTCACACTTTTGTAAGTTTTGGTCCATTTACATATTGGAGTAAATTGTCCAATTACAGCTTCAGGTAACAAAATCACATTCTCCCAGTTTGCTCCTCCAATTCACGGTTGTTTATACTTTTTGGGGGCTGAAGCTTCAATGGTGACCTTGATTCTCAGGTTGGAAAAGGATTGTTTGGTCTAACTAAACTGTTAGAGAACTTGCTAACACTCTATGTGAATTTCAGAGCTATATATTAATGCAATGCAGAATCTGAAAAATATGAGAGCTGAAACTTAAAACATCAAAATAACTTATGTTTAAGGTGTCAAGGGAGTAGAAATGGACAAAATATCAAACTACTGAAAATGGCACTTGTGTGCTTTAGTGAAATGTAATTATATCTATTGAATTGTTTGTCCAATAAGTCTGAATCTTTGTAAAATATGTATTTTTCATCAGTCCATCAAGAAGGGACATTGCTAAGCCTTTATAGATATAGCAGGCTATGGCAAGAGACATTTTAGTAAGGTCTAAGTTCTTGTGAATGCTTACTGACATTGTCCTCTCAGTATTTCTGCTATATATTGGAGGAATTCTAACATGTTGCTGAAAAGGGCATTTTAAAAAGAAAATGATAAATAATCTCAAATTTCAGAGACAGCTTTCTAACATGATGGAACTGTAATTTTCATAATTTTTCACATGTAATTTTTGTAGGAGGCCAAACTGTTTAATAAAAGGAGATGGATGGTGAGGAACAGAGTCATAGTTTCAGTCAAGCTGTAACATTCTGTAAGAGAAAGGCTTCCTTTTGAGTTTTCTTCAAAATGGCCTTTGTTACTTTTCTAAATATTAGAAGTGCAATGCAGAAATAACCTCTTTTCTAAGCTTCCTGGAAAATTTGCTCTTTCAGGGACAAAAAGATTTAATAGGATTTGAAGAAAAAACAAAATAAACTGTCAGCTTTAATCATAAGTAAGGTTAGTAGGAAGTACTCTTGAGCAACAAGGTTCTGTTATACCTCAGCATTTGAAGTAAAAGAATTAATTTTTCTCTGTAGCTGTTCAAAATCACACTTTCCCTAGACATACAATTGATAGTATGATTTATTTTAGACAAAGCTAGAGTGTACTAAGAATATTTTGATTCAGGTTCTCATAAATTTAATTGCCTGCATCTTCATTAGTGCAAAAGTATCTTCATTATTTCCAGTAGAAATACATCACAAAAGTCAATTTAGGCTTCTCATTTCTTTTTCAGTATATGTTTAGGACAGCTTTGAACAAGTTCTAACCATTAAACTGCAACATTTTCAGGACACTTGGAAATAATAATAAATATAATATTTCTGACTAAAGACCACATCATCTGAAGTGTATTACTACATATATTTTGGTTTACACTGCTCCTTCAATATTATTATTAATGGTTATCATTAATATCATCAATCAATATGCTTATTAATGGTTAAATGTTTAATAAGAAGATCATATTTCATGAACTGTGCCAAAAGCATATTAAACCGATTTGTTTTTCAATGATGTATCTCTCCCAAAACCTTAAGTATAATTCCATTCTGAAATGGAATATAATTTAGCAATATTCACTATAATTTAGTATAATTTACATTATGAAAACAGAGGAACTCATTTGAATGTAGCGGAATGGCGTTGTCAGAGAGAAAACTACCCTTCATGGGAGAAACATACTTTTTATTCAGGATAAATGAGTGCACTTAAAGATCTTAGAAGAAGGAAATAATTAAATTATTCTACTGTTACCCAGAACAGGTTATTAAAAAAAATCTAAATTTACTGAAATATCCTACTGCTAACAGGGGGTTCTAGGTCCTAGTGGGGCATGCCAGTTGACCTCTGCTACATTTTTAGGGGTATTTCTTGTCTGATACACTTACAAATATGAAATCACCGATATTAGAGACCTAGTAAATAAAAATATATATTTTCTAAAGCAATTAAATTCTTAGCAAGATTCCTGAAGCAAATAAGAAAGGACCAACTGAAAACACAAACTATTCTCAATTCAAATTGAAGTGCAATTTGTTGTACTGAGAAACTAACCTCATTTCTCATCCCAGTTCTGCCCTTTGCTTGCTGCCTTCTTTCAGTAAAATAATTTAATTTCTGTGGAACAAGTTCTTACAATCATTATTTATTTTTCTTTCTTTGTCAGACCTGCAGGTGACTGCTCTGTAGATGTGAGCTATGAAAGTTAAGCTGAGATGAAAATTTCAATGCACAAAATTTGAGCTATCTAAAATTGTTGTTTTCTTTGGAGGTCTCAGACCACGTCTCATGGATCACCTCCACTTTAAGAATACATTTTTTTTTCAGATTGAAGTGCAATGTTGGAGTCCATCAATGTCAAGACCAAGGGGCAAAAAGGAGGGTTTCTTGAAACTCAACATTCTAATATTACTGCAAGATTTTAAAAGAGAGTTCTTATGCTATTTTGAAATACAGAATTGTAACCTGAAGTAAGTCCTGATCCTGCAGAGGTACATTACATGCTTAGCTCTCCATGTTTTGGGACATTTAGCTGAATTCCATAACACTATTCACTGACCAAAGTTGAATTTACAGGTAAGTCTTTCTAAACTTGTGTCTCAAAATCAATAGCTTCTTTGTGAGCATGTTAATCTCTTATCCTTTTTCCAGTTTTGTTCTATTCAATAATTCTTAAATAGCCTGTTTGGGTAGATTAGAGTGCTATGGAATACGGTTCAATAGGGTTGATAGATTTCTCAATTACTCAAACTCAAGCATATTTTGTCATTGAAACTGTTTTTACAAGACTGCAAATATATTGCTGATGTCATATCTCCAGTTAAAGTCCACCAGTCATTGAACAGGAACAAAACACAAATAAAATCAGTCAAGGATTGAACCAAGGATTCAATTCTTCTGTACTCCTGCTGTTGTGTTCTTCATGCTCTGTAGATTGATTAACTACAACTTAGTCAAAGAATGTATCGCTGTAGTTGCTGGGTACTGTTTTGGAATAGTTTTATAGACAAAATCTGCCCCAGAAAAATGAAGACAGGAGTCTGTCCCTGAGGTACATATACAGACAGAGAATTCAATTTTCTTATGCTCATGTCATGCTAAAATTCCTGTTGCAAACTACAAATCTGCATCCACAAGTTAAATCTGCTGGTCACAAGTCTTAAAAAAACATTGTTTTTAATTAAACAAACACTTTTCATCAGATTCCACTCACATAATTTACTTTATTACACTGACCCAGGCTGGTTGATGAGGATAAACCCAATGGTAAATGAAAAAAATTAAATGTCTTTGTCTCTTAACTTGTAAACATAGTTTTTAAATATGCAATTTGTTAGTTAAAGGTTAAAATGGTCTTTTGACTTGTATCCATAGAACAATGAATAACCAACTATTCCTCTTGAATTAAGAAGCCCAGCAAATTTACTGGGGCACAGATCTGTTCCATGCATTTATTTGCCAGGCTCCTACTCTCTGAAACTCCTGTTTTCTGAATGAAAACATGACCATTTTTCCTCAAGCACCAATCAGAGAACTGCTGTCTCTGGGGAAGAGGCAAGGACAGACTTGAGAAAGGTGACTTGAGAAGATGACTCCAGCTATAGCAAGGTCCTACCAAGAGAGTGCAGACCCCAATACCTGGGACAGCTGGGCTGGGATAGACACCAGGAGTCAGTGCCACTGACAGCCCCACATACTTCAAAAGGAGCTGTGGACAAGGTCTAGCCAAGAACAAAAGGTTATTAGGCCAGAGAGAAAAACTTACCAAGATAAAAGTTTACTGGGCCAGAGAAAAGGCTAAAACAGATATTTAAAGGCTCTATCCAGATGAGAAACTACTTAAAGCCTGCAGCTAGAAGGCACGAGCACAAACAAGCACAAACACTCCAGTAATAAATCTGAGGAAAGGAACAGGTCCCAAATCTGAGCTTAACTGCAGCCCTGGGGCAGTAGGTGTGGGTGGAAGTCCCAGGTGAAGCCAGTCAGGGCCATAAAGGCCAAGCCGTGTCCTGATGGTGTCCGTCTTTCCTGGTTTCAACTGCATAATGATCACCCCAATGGGCTCAAACCAATTTAGCACATTAAAAAAAATGTATCTCATTAATTTCATTCTCACTGCTCCAATGTCACCTAAAAAAGTGATTCTACCACAAAATATGGTTGACATAAATGGTTTCTGGTGATAAACTTGCTCCAACTAGGTTATATTCATTTCATGTGCTTACTTCTTGCAAATATTAGGAGGGTGAAATTTTTTTTTCCCAGGAAAATTCCCAGGAAGAATATTTCACTGTAGTACCCAAAAAGCTGAAAAGGAATATTTTAAAGAAAAATTAAATAGAGCAAGAAAACATTCTGCTTATACTTTAACTAGATATATATAATATATATTAAAAAATATATATTTTTTTTTCTACTGTTTTTGCAGAAAGATCTGAGTTGGCCTGTGACAGTGTGGAAATGGATGGTGATTGCTGCTACCTCACCTAAAGCGTCTTCTGAGGAAGCTGCTGGGGCAGGTGCAGACAGTTACTGAATCCACAGTTACACACACCACAGATAATTCATCAAAGAAAGATGAGAAGGGCCTCCTGTGTCAAGTTCCAGTGAGGTATATTGCAAAGTCACGCCGAAGGAGTCCAGGAACGAAAGACCTAAATCACTGCAGTGTCTTGGGTAAAGTGTGGGGTCAAGGGCCAATGGTCTGCGGGCACAGGGATGGTCCAAGGGCAGGGCAAAGGGCAATGACCTATAGGGAACTGAGGTCGATTAACATAGCACTGCAGGGCACTGTGAGGGAAGTCTGTGGCAGATTGTTCCAGGATATTACCCTGGAAGTTCCCCTGATAGGCTCAAGACCCTCCACATTGGTCCATAAACAATTAGAGATATAAGTAAGATTATTTCTTAGTTATCCTACCAACATGTAACTGATGCGTATTCTCATGTAGTTTGATCCATGGGCATTCCTATGGCATGTATAGAAATGACAGAAAATGCTTACTTAGTTCTTTACTTATGTAAGGACTTCTTACATTATTGATAGAAGAACCAAGTCACTTATTCCACTAAAATTGCAGTAATTTCAGGATTATAAGCAGCACTTCTGGGTGTCGGCAACTTTTGATTCTTTGTCCATATATAAGCTGCACCTGATTATAAGCCGCACGTTACAATACAGAGTATGATAAAAGGTATCTATTCTATCACCATCTGTTGAGGGTGGGGGCAGTGATCCTTATCTCTGTGGGAGATATTCTGCTAATGGGCCATCCATGGAAACCAGGCAGGGCATTGTTCTTTATCTTTTCACAACCCATCCTTCCTCCAGCGAGTCATTTTCTGCTAATGGCCATTGAGTCCCACTGTGGGACTGATAAAATTACTGCATCCCATTGGAAGTTGCTCCAGCCAGGGGAAGAGCCCAACATTTCTTACCAAGATAAAAACAGAGGTTTTGGGACACTAAGGGAGCCCCTTTCTCCACTGGACTCCAGAGGAAAACTGGATTTCTCCACATCACCACTGGACCTCCAGAGGGAAACTGCACCTTCTACAGAACCACTGCTCCAACTGAATCACATCTGTCACTGCAGGAGGATGCAGCCACCATTTAATGGGACTGCTGCCAACACCCTGCCTGATGGGGTGTCAGGTTGTACTCTGACTTTGTCAGGGTTTGGAGTTTGTTTCTTTGTAGTACTGTATTTCTATTTTAATTTCCCTAGAAAAGACCAAAATTTTAGTCAAAGTGATGCGGCTTATAATAATGAAATTACTGTAATAGAAAACTTACATAAGTGAAGGAAAATACTAATCTTCCAAATTTGTTGGCAGGAAGCAGGTCTGCAAAGATATTCCTCTTGCCAGTTGTTATCTGAACTCAATATCTGAAATAATGTTGATGGTCTTTTTGTGCACACCCAAATAAAGATATGTAAGAACACTTCCTACTACCTGGAAGGTATATAATTTTCAAAATGTTTCAGTGGTGCCAGTAGTTTGACAACACTTCTAGATATTATACCAAGAATAATATTTTAAACCAATGCAACATAGTTATTGTTATACCTTCTTACTGGGGAGAAAATAGAAACACAAAAACTAAGTTGTGGTTAGAGGTGATTATTAAGTTAACAGGGAAAAAGAATATATTAAAAATAGTTTAGGTTGAGTTTTTCAACTGAGATAGGTCCCTAAAATCTCACTGAGGTGAAGTTTAGTCTATAACTAGCTAATGCTCAAATTGTTGCTTTTCAAACTTGCAGTAAAGCAAATATTTAAGTTGACTCCCAAAAATCTAAAAGCACTCTGACACTAACATGGAAATAACCAAGAACTGTAGGAACACAGCAAATCAAAATCTAACTTTGTGCAACTGTAAGCTCAAAAGAGTGGGTTACAATGTCTGTACTGATTTTTCTATTTTCCTTAAGACTGTTGTCAAACTTTGGGGACCATCATCATAATATTACAGAAATGACCAGGCAAGAATTCATGTGCAAAGTTTTCTGCTTTATTATGCTCAAATCCTTCCATTATTTGCTTGCCAAAATTTCTGGTAAAATTTATTTCTTTCTTTGCTGCTATTTGGAATTTCTCATAGATTTTTTGATTTGTCTGTTTAATATAAAAATAATTTTGCCCAATAAGTTCAAATTTTCTTGGTAGAATATCTGATGACTAACAAAAAGAACAGACAAACAAAATAAAAATACCACATAAAAATACACTCATGCAAGCGACTCAATTTTTAATTTTTCTGATTTTTTGGTTGCTATTTTACTTCAAAGAGGCAGCAATTTAGAATAACTCTTACAACTAGCCTAGCCTTTTTTCTTTCTTCTTTCTGCTTAAGCTGTTTATTTACTAGCCCAACTAGCTGTCACTTCAGTTTAACAACCAATACACATAAACAAAGTGCATTGTAACTAAGCTGAGCTTCTGTCCTTCCTCCAGCTTCTCTTCAGTTCCACAGCACACTTTTCACTTAAATCTTCTGCCTCATAAGTTAGTCCTATATTTTTAGTTAGTCCTATTTCTATTTCTGAATATTCAGAAATAGAAAAAATTAGCAGACAAGACAATATCTGGTAGTTATTTTCTGTTTCATACTGCAGCATAGAGTCATCCTAATGTATTTAATATCGTCTTAACAGGAAAACAACCTTAAAGAAATTAAGATAAATAATTTGTGGGAGCAGGAGTAGAGGACAAAACAGAGAGTGTTTTGCTTAAAATTTGACTTGTGTAACTTTAGTAAGAGAATTTATTAGTAAGTGACAGCATAAAGAAGAGAAGACTGAGGCTTTATCAGGAGGAACCTGCAATTGTGAATGGAGGCTGGAGGGGAAATCTGCATTGAAGAAAGTGTCCAAATGCCACAAAGTCCTCCCCAAAACTGAGAACACCAACCCAAATTATCTATACCTGGTCCAATAAGACATTATGGCCTTATCTGGTCTTTTTTCATGATTTGGACATGAAAGAAGGCCCTCACACTGCAAGTCACAGAGTAAACCTGTTGGTATTGTTACCCCTCATTGTAGTATTGGCAGTTCTTCCCACTGTCAGCAAAGCTTCAGCAGAAACCAGAGCAGAAATAGCTCTGCTCCCCTTCTGGCAGTTCTAGCTGTAAGGAATGGGCACTCTGGGAATCAAGGTTGTTTGAAGATGTTTCTCACTGTCAGGAAGATTACTCTACAGAGATATGCTAAGTAAGCACTGGGAACACGCACCAAGATTAACCTCCAAACCCCACACAGTTGCTTTACTACTGTGTTGTCTGATAGAGGCCATAAAGGGGACATGGAGGATTGCCCTCCTTTTTATCTTCCGTGGAAAATGTGGGCTTGATTCCCAACTGAAAGCAAAGAGCCAGCTCTCTCTGGATGCACCACTTTTTAAAAATGCTGTTGTATAAAACAGGGGCCTTCTGAAAAAGGTGCAGAACCACAGTGATCAGCTGAAGCAAGTCTTTTATGGAAGCAAAAATCTCTGCGTCTGGGTCTGCATCATGAAATGTCTAAATCCTTGCTGGGGAATAAATGCTGCTGACAGGGGCAGTGACTGCTGTATTCCCCTTCAGCCCTAGCAGGGAAATACATAGCCCCCTCCTCAGTGGTGTGGGGAATGGAGAGCTAGTGAGGACAGGCTTTACCATCACAATGCAGCCATAATGGTCTTTCTCCAGGTCTTTGAGCAGGAACAGAGACAAAAGAGGCACAGCAGAAATGTATAATAACATTGTTCCTCCATCCATATCCAACTGATTCCCTTTAGCTGATCTGACAGAAGATTATAATCTCAGGAGGTTTTGGTTGTTACCTGGAACACACTTTAGAAGTATGTAAACATTAGGGATTAGTTAAGCTACCTCACAGAAAAGTGCAACCAGTAAAAATATTAGTCCAAGTGGAGTATTATTAGTGTCTGATGCCATGTTGGGCTATTGAGTTTTGAACTGGGCCTTGAAAACCCTAGCTAGGGATTCTTGGGATTCAGATAAAGACTTAGACTGGAGAATTGAAAAGAAGGCAGTAAACACATCAAATTTATGAGTTATTTAAAGCCTGGGAAATGAAACGTTAAATATATTTCAGGAAAAGGGTAATAAGAGCTTGAAAATTGAAAAAATTAGACTAGCATCAATTATGTAGTTGAATAAATATATCTACAGATACTTAAATAGAGACAAATAATGAGTTCTGAAGAAACAGTAGAAAAGAGAAGATAACTATCTTAATGCCAATATCTTGGACAACAGATTATATTTCAAAACAGGCAATAAGAAAGCAAATGGTGATTTGAATTACATTATTAGGAGCATTATGTGTAAAATCAGCAATTAGTATACTTCTCTCTATTATACACTGTTAAGGACCCAGCCTCAACTATTCTGTCTCAGTTCAAAAAGAGAGCAAAGAAAGTAGAGAATTCACAATCTAGAATGACAGAGAGTGATTGAAAGTTAGGAGAGTGAAGCTGATGATAAAAGAGCATGCTCAGACTCAAGAAAAGGAAACTCAGGGAAGAATAAATTCTCAGGAAATAACAATAAGGATGTTATAAAAAGACGTGCTTCAATTATTCTGACTTCTGAGAGAGGGCAAGAAGAAAATAAAATGTACTTAATATAAATTGCAACATGAATATTCTGTTTAAACATTAGGGAAGGCAATTCTCAAATGCCAAAAAGTTAGCATAGTGCTAGATATTATTGTAAAAAGGTCATGTATCTACCCAGAGACTTAGGAAAGAATATAAATATCAAACAAGTGCTATATGAGCATTCTCACATGAGATTGTTGTTACACGCACCTTGCTGTAACATTCTAAATGAAAGAGGAGGCTATGTCTTGCTCTTAAAAGAATTATTTCATTGTTGAATGAATTAATCATTTAATGAAGTAACGTTTAAAGCAAAATCTAAGAATAGAAACACATACCCTCAATAATATGATTCATTCAGAAACAATTTCAGGATTAGTCTAGGTGAATATTATAAAGATTTGGATTTGATCAACAATTCACGATTGGTCTAGTTGTCTTGGAGAGCTGGTAAGGCAAATGTTAGGAAGTTCATTAACTTGATGCAAAAATATCTAAGCAAGAAATTTCCTAACATGAGACAAGTTTGAATTCAAGTGTAATTTACATATATTTCAATTGCTTAAAAAAAGAAAAGAAAAGAAAAGAAAAGAAAAGAAAAGAAAAGAAAAAGAACTGTATTTATTTTGAGGGTGATTCCATGGTCATTACTAACTACACATATAATTTCTGAAGGATATGTATTTTTGACTTTGACATAAACTATAACAGTCTTTATTTCCAAAGCACCTTTTTCAATGAGATTTTTGCAGGCAAACAAACCACAGATTCCTGACCATAATTAACAAGTAAACCTGCATGATTTCTTGAGAATTTAAAAAACAATATTAATTACTTTGGACTATAACAAATAGGAATGCTCATGTTTCTTGACATTTAGAGAACTCTCTCTTCATAGCACCTTGCTTTCCTCACTCCAAAACCTGCAACTTTGAGTGTTTTAAACCTTAAATTCCATTTAGTGTTTGAAATCCAGAATGTCATTCCTGAATGCATTTATAGAGTAAAAAAAATGCATGAGGCAGTAGGGGGATGAGAGGGTCTATGGAGGTAGGTAAACTAGACAGGATGTAGGAAAGTTGTTATCTGCCATCACTTTGTAGTATATTTTTCTCTATAGTGAGGGGCTGTTCTCTAAATTGCAATGGAGTAGTAATTTAAATCTACACACTACTCAACTGTACCTTTTAATTTTAACTAAAAGCCCCAACAAATTCCCAGAATTCCAGACAATCCCATTCTGAAATGGAATTTAGAAGTCCTAAAAACAACCAGTTTTAACATCCAAAAATATATGCGGGGTGAAAAAATTACCCATTAAATCCTTCTCAGTAAAAACCACTGCAAACGGAGATTCCTAATCAAATCATCCACAATCGTCTAGAAAGTGTTTTTACTGTAAAACTAAAAAAGAGGAATCTCATGGGTAATTTCTACTATAATTTATGATTCAGCAGATGCACTGTGCAGCTCATGTACCACAACTGCACACAAAACTATAACCTCCAAAAGCTTGAGGCCCATTTTATGCCTGCATTCTGCAATGAGAAGTGAAGAATTCTGTGGGGTAAAGTTTTATAATTTCAATACCTACCAAGTTGTCCATATATTTTACCAGGCTTAGACATTTATCAGAACAGAAAATAAGGGCGTATGTCACACATGTCAGCTATTTAATAATGTACTTTATCCTACTAAGTGCATATTCTAAAGATAGTGACATTGCAGCAATACATGAATCATTCTCTCAGCAGTTTTTTCCTAATCTTAAATCTTTGCTCAGTGGAATTGAAAACACTGCTGATTTTTTGTGCACATTCATAAAGAATGAGGATTAGCAGAGTGCCAGTTAAGAAGGTTATACTGTACTGTGTGAGATGATGTGAAATCAGAAAGGATCATCTGGCAAAATAGGTTAGGCCACAAACATCCAGATGTCCTTTAAAAGACCAATTGTAATCTCATTCATTTCTTTTGTCTTAAAATTATGACTTCCACATAATAATATGTGCCTTCACTCTTTGTGGTTTTTTTTCCCTTAACTGTGAAAATGCTTAATTGAAATTCTGGTTTAAGCACTCATATCAATATTAATAATCATTAAAAATATAGGTAAATATTCAAAATCAATAGACTGCCACCCTAGATATTGAAGTTCAGTTTACCTATTATTATTTAAATTACTTTAGGGGAGGCAAGTACCTATTTATAATTGAAGAGCATATTGGCCCCGTATATTCTGCAGCTGAGACCAAGGGGATTTTTGCAGTTAGTCAGAGATTGTTGCTTATGAATATTTTACAAGGTTTTAACAGATTTTTTGCAAACTACAACATGGTGAACAGCAGATAAAACTCAGACAGTCTTATGAGTTTCAGGTACAAGTCTTATGAAACATGTAAGTGCCAGCAAAAGTACAAAATGTGGGGACCAAACAAGGTAAAATACTCAGAACAAGATGGGCAGTTGAAGAAAAGACTTGCAGAACTATAAACTATATTCTTTATCTTGTTGGTAGAATCAAAGATTTAATCCATCTTGTGGAAATTTGGTTTAGTCATCAAAGAAACACATTTCTCTTTAACATCTTAAGCTGCCATGTCTTAATTTACTACAGGAAAGAAAGAACTTCTGATGAGCACATCTGTTGTACTTGCCAGACTAATTTAGGCAGCATTTCATACTACAGAACTCCCAGACGTAGCCAAGATTTTTTGAAATGTAGCAGAGACTTTGTAAAGATGACAAGTTGCCAAGAGCAAGATTTCTTCTTTGTTCAGGAGCTGACAAATTTGTTTTTGTCATCACCATGCAGTGACATTGTCCCAGGTCAGAGGAGATGGAGAGGAGACTTTGCTTCTGCATGAGCTCAAGTCTGGTCATAGATATACAGTTACAGCTCTAGTCAGAACCAAAAGAACCAGTGGCCAAAAGAGCACTCTGAAAATATTGTGTGTGTGTCTCAGTGTGTGGGTTTGTGTCTGTGTGTGTGTGTGTTTGTATTTGCAGAAGCAAGAGCTGAGGAAGAACAGCATGTTTCATGAAACTGTTGTTGAGCTGTTGGAGTGTATAAAATAAAAGTCTTTCTGAGTCCCTCACAGAGAGAAAGGAATGTAGGAATTGAATAAAAAACTTTAGAGAAATTAAAATACATTAAACCACACAGACATGAAGTAGAAATTTTAGTGTTAAGTATGTAAGAATATAGTTTAAGTGCCTTAAGAAAGTAAAAATCCCTAAAGTCTAGTTTAAAGTTCAAGCCTAGTTATATGCAGTTCTGTAACTTAGCCCCAGACATAATGAAAACATAGCAGAACACTGCTTGCATTTCTAGATAGAACAAGATAGAACAATTTAAGTGGATAGAACTATATGCGTAAATTATGCGTAAGAACTGGTACTACTTTCATACTTTAGAATTAAGATTCTAATAGGTATAGAAAGAATGTTTTAGATTTGTGGTTTTAGCTCATTGGGTGATTTGTGAATAACAATCCCCTGTATTGGGGTGAGGACACACTTGAAGAAGAAGAAGAAACTGAAGCAGAAGAAGAAGAAGAAGAGGAAGAAGAGGAAGAAAAGGAAGAAGAACTCTTTGCCTTCAAGACTTATACATTCATGCAACAAACAGCTTTACAGCAAACAACTACCGTTCTTGTCTCTTAAGACATCTGGGAAATAAACACTCATAAGGTAGAAATATAAGTGAAGACATTATTAAACAACAGAGTGCAGGAATAACATAATATGGGAGACATTTTGTAATTTTTTTCTTGCTTTATGACCATCTAAGAAAGGTGGTTGAAATTGTGAAGCAGAAGAATGAAAAATCAAGGAAGACACCTGAAGTGGTTTAATACATGTTACTGAAGAGAAGGAAATATTCCTGGTGAAGATATAACGCAAACACAGGCTAAGGGGCCCATGTGAAAAGAAACACAGAAGTCAACTTATTGGCACATATAGTTCTGGACATGGAACTAAGATATTGTCTCTGACCTAGTATGCCAAGTACTTCACCTGGATCTTCTGTGATTACAGCATGATTGAATTTTTTCTAGAAATATTATTCTCAAAAAATCCTTTTTGGATTTTTTGGACTTTATCCAAAATTTTACTTTATTCAGATCATTTAGCAGGTTTTTAAACAACAGGCCAGTGAGGCAACCTACCCAGCTCAAAGAACAGATGACTTTTGTCAGGCAAATATGATATAGCTGAGTGTTCTCTTTATTATTCACTATTGTTGAGGGGAGGGGATATTTGCATTAATTTTGTCTGGTTCTGTATCACCAAAATTTGATTAAGAGTGAATGGTATGGTCCTAAAATATCCTCACATCTTTAAATAAGTCATGCTTCAAAAGACCACATTTCCCAGAATGCAACAAAAAAAGTTCAATACTAGGAACTTCTCCTCTAAAAGCCATTGTTTGTGGAGCTACCATGGATGACTTTTAAGTAAGGAACATGTTGAAATATCTGAAAAATAGTAGATGCTGACTGAGATCTTCCAAAGATTGATTTTCTGAATGTGCACAAAAGTTCCACTGTGTGACCTTATTTGGAAAGGTTAAAATAATTTGTAAGGTTGTTTACCAATAGTGTAATTTATGCCTTATATATAATAGTCCATATATGAACTATGCCTATTGTTCACCTATATGACCTGTCCATCTTTTTATTTATTTTTTTAAATGACTCAATGAAATCAGTCATGCAAAAATGGTTGAATTAACAGTGAAGCTGCAGATGCATGACAGAATAATATATGGAAAATGGAAAGTTCACTGACTGGGCTTCACAGCTAAATTTGCTTTTCTAGTTTGCTTCTGTTTAGTCCTATCACCACTAAATGACAGGCTGGAAATATGAAAAACAAACAAACAAACAAACAAAACCAAAGAGCTGAAGAACCTAGTTTTTCTTTCAATCTTATGAATGATGATGGGTGCTTGTTTATGCTAAAATTAGGTGTTACCTTCATAAAATGCATGTCCTGAGTGAAATAAATATGCTGTGACTATAATGTTTTAATTCTGTCAAGTGAGTGAAAAAGGAAGAAGACTTCTGATGGTGCTAGAATCCCATAAACTCCAAATACAAAATAAAACAGCAGCAGACAGACACATTACTGAGGGGAAATTTTTTTAAGTAAAATCAATAAATTTTAAAGCATTGATTAACATCATACACCAAATGTACAAAGTCAGTCTCTTTCATCTTATGATCCACATTCTTTCCTCAGTGAGGAGCTGACCTTTTAAAAATGCTCTTTTTTTTCAGGATTTCAGAGACCACACATACTGCAAAATCGCAGCCACAGCTATTTTGATTTGTGGTAGAAATCACTACTGTGTCTGCTTGGCACACAGCTGTTGCCAGCACTGTTAAAGCTAAGAAACCTGAAAAAAAGAAAGAAAAATATCATTGCTGGCATGTTGGCACACTGTCCTGGGGGCTGCTGTGCCCAGGCCAAGTCCTCAGCCATCCCTGTACTCCAGGTGAAACCATCAACTCAGGATGGCCAGAGCCTGAAATCAGCCACTGCCTTGTCTGCTTCTGTCAAAACACCCTGGGTAGGCATAAATCCTGTCAATATTAACCTTTGGGTCGGCTTTTGTGAAAACTGAGACTGTGCAGAGCAGAGGGACTATAGCACATAGAAAACCTACCAGCAGACCAGGCATGAGGGCTGGGGAGAAGATTGGCAGCCTGAGGGACAAAATCTCTTTTCCTGATTCAGCTGCAGCTGCAGGTTTGCCCACGTCAGCTCCTCAGTCTGTGAATATCACTGCCAGCAAAGAGTGATACCGGGACTGGTCCAGATGGGAGGTCCGTGGCGTAAATACAGAGAGATGGGAATGATGGAGTAGCTTCGAAAAATACAGAACTTTTGATGTAACAAAGGTAGTAACCACATGACCCAGGGGTGTGCAAATTTAACAACACATAGAGGTATCAGATGGCAAGGGTCTAATCACAAACACCAACTAGGGGTGATAGCATAGGGTTAAAAATGTTTCTAAAATAATGGGAATTATTTACAACAGATTCAGGGGGTGGAAAGTAAGGTTGGGTCTGGTAGGCCTGGGAAAGGGAACTAGGCCCTGGGAACAAATGTGGAGCTTTGTCTTTATTGAATCATGTGAAACTGCACCTGCGTAATCATGATGTGATAAATAATATAATTGTTAAATGTAATAATTTTTAGTAAATTGAATATATTATTGTTTGATCATAATAAGAATCATGAGAAGCAATGCAATCGAAACAAGAATCATGAGAAAGGCCCTTTTGGGGACCTGATGAAAATCACAAGAATCCATGCTTGGATAAGATCAATGTATACAATAGAACAATATGGGTTTAGTAATTATTATATAGTGACATAATGAAAAGGGTATAAAACATGTCCCTCTCGAATCCATGTCGGAGTCAGATTTGGGTTTGTACCCCGACTCCCAGAGCTCTACAATAAAAGCACCTGCGTATAATCATCCTGTGAGGATGTGTTTCTATGCTAACAGGGGCATGCCCTTAAAAGTGACCAGTTCTGAACCAGCCCAGGGCAAGAACCAGAAACATGACCTAATACAGAATGACCACATTAGCATCATACCTCCCATGGCCTCAGGCCAAAGCCTCCTGCATCTGCAGGTGAAGCCCTGTCCTCCTCATTTTCCACATGTGAATATTGCAGACCCATAATCTTGCTTTTATAAAAGCCCACATGGATGGGCTGAAGAACTTGTAAGCTTGAAAACAACATTTAAATCAAAATGAGCACACAAAACTTTAAATTACCGTTAAGTGTATAGGCATAGTCATTTTCTGATGATTTCTCCATTTCTTTCTCCCCTTTCCCTTTTTTATCTTCCTGGGGGTATGTGTGTGTGATTGTTTGTTTGTTTGTTGTTGTTGTTTGTTTGCTAATTTGTTGTTGCTGTTTGTTTCTTAGGTCCAAAGGCAGGAAAGTGAGAAAACATTCACCCTTCCTGAGATGGGGAACCAGTTCAAAACATTTTTCTATCTCAGCTGCACATTCTTAAAAGGCAGATAACCCACCAGACCTAGCATTAGTAGGAAACATGAGATGCAGATTGGGCTACTTAAGGCTAATAGGGATATAAAACTGGAACTGCCTTTCCTTTGACAGAGCTTTAAAAATGCATTCATATTTTTCAAGAGAAAATTGAGAAAGGCAACCAAATCCACAGGGTCACCTGTGCAACCACTGCTGTTGCAATCTGCCAATTCAAATATCATGTACAGTCAGACCTGTGCCAGAGATAGAATTCCAGATCTGTTTCTTACAGCATGTTGGAGAAATCCCTGCTTCTGGTGTATCATTCTAATGACCACTATTTGCAATTGTCTGATCTTACAGCATGTATGCAGTACAGGGAATTGTATGCTGCCATTTTCTGAATTCTCCTGCAGAAGATCCACATGGCTGTGTTAAAACAACCCCTACAGAAATTACCTGACAACTCTGCAAGTAACAAAGTCTGCAAGATCTACAAAACTTACTATTTTGAAATTAAAATGGAAGCATGGCCTTGATTAAAGAGTTCTTTTCTCACATAAAATTCCACTGGGAATTTTCAAATTCCATATAAAGATCATAATTCTGCAACCAGCTTTAAAACCTTCTGCTTCTGCCTTAAAAATATTTCTTATTGCCTCTAAACTTGAAATACAGTTCCACAAATGACCCTACATAAGGCTAGTGCTGAGTAATAAATGATTTTTTTGTTCTGTTTTCCAAGACCATCTTCTTCTTTTTCTTCTTTCATATAGTACATAAATTCTTAATTCAAGCTCCCTTTAAATGTGTAGGCAGATTAAGAATAAATCCCTGATTCTTTTCTTCAGGTTGTTATGAATGAATCCAAATGTGTTATCAGCCAAATCTGATGAGAAACACAGATATTCTGAACTTTCAATGACTATCTCGGGTGACTGCTGAACTACAAACAAATTCATTTGATGAACCATAACCCCAGTGGAATAAAATCTTCCCTGATAAATACATTATTCAAAGTCAAACTCTAACTTTCTAATTTCATTGCAGGACAGTATAAAATGCCTCTGACAATGAGCTGAAAATTAATAAAATATCTGTTGCAGATTCATTTCTGTTTTCTGAATTTAGAGGTTGCTGGGTGATGAAAAATAAATTGAATCAAAAGAAAATGCTTATGGGAAACTACGAAACAGATTGCAGTGTACAATACTTTGAACATGAATTAGCATATTGTTATGAAAAAGAAGGCATTTTATAGAATTATGGGACTGAAGATTTGATAAGAAATTGCTATCAGAAGACATAAGCATGACAATAATTCTGGAGGCATTTAGTGGTGAGTAATGAAAAGCAATAAATAACTGACAGTAAGAGGAAGGAAAATGCTGGAGAAGATGCAAGAAATCAAACAACCTGCCTGTTTCTTAGATCTAGAAAAACTATAACTGAAACCTGCTTTGACATAAAGTAAAATGCTGTTGACAATATGTATTCATGCAGGCATAGTCAAAGGCAAGAGAATATGCCTACAATTCTTTTATTTAAATAGCTTCATCAGCTTCCCTACTTAATTAGAGGATCCTTGGAACACTTCTTGAGAATAAGGATATAGTCTCAATGGCAGATATCAAGATAAAATATCATCATTAATTGAAAAAGAGAACTCTGTGTAATTTGTTTAATTAATTTTATGTATATAAAATTCTAAATATTTCAGTGCAAGGATCAAGCTAACTGCACAAGATAGTGACACATTTGATGAAACTTTTTAAAGAAATACTACGTTGGATGTGTTGGTTTTGTTTTCAAGGTTTCATTTCCTCAAAACAAAGAGGGGTCATACGAAGGGATTGAGGAAAATAAAGCTACATGGGAGACCACTGCAGAAAATGGAACAACATAAATGTAGCAATAAGTGCAAATGAAATGTAAAGCCATTTACAGCAGTTTGCCTTTAACCTTGGGTGGGCACCATTATAGGAAACTCTCTGGGGACCTGAGGAAAAAAAGAAAATACAGGACAGAAAACAATGGACAAATGTGAATTTTATTTTTAACAAAATCTGCCAGTAAATGTAATGTGTATATGGAAAACTTGTAGGTAGATGTCAGCTATTAAAAATCAAGCATCGAGACAGGCATTACCAAAATCCAGACACTGTGACATGAGTAAGCAGTATTCTTATTCCCCATTTATTGGTGTGCTGTAATAGTGACAAAGACCACAGACGTGTCACCTCTAAAGTTTCTGCCAAGGAGACAGCCAGCACAGCCCAAGGCTTCTCAGTGTAGTCCCTTGTAGGAAAATCTGGCTCAGCCTCTGTCTTTGCCTTGTTAAGGTCTACTTGGAGTCTTGACTTTTTGGGGGGATTCTTTCTGCCACAGTTTAACTTCATGACAGCACTGGGACTCTCCCAGTAATGAGCTTTTGTCTTTGCCAGCCTTTGGCACGTTTTTGGACATCCCACTGGCTGTAAGATCAGACTGAAACAGCTCCTGCATTTCAGACATACTTTTCTCTTTGCATAGCTTCTTTCAGATTATTTGTGTGCACTTTCAAAGTAACTTATGCCAATAGGCTTAAAAGACTTGCCATGTAGTCATAGGCATGGACTAAGTTTTTGTTAACCCTGGGGAAATTTCATACTAGTAAGAACAATTCCATTACACTGGCATTAGCAACAATGAGAATTCAGCAGTTGGGCTCTTTTTGAGGGTGTGGGTCATGGTGCAAAGCAAACAGGATGTTGTGTGAATGCAGTTTGCATGTTAACAAATCCAGACTAACAGTCCCAGGGCTGAGACATTATTTTCTGTCTCTCTGCAGGGCTTAGTAACCTGGGGCAAGCCCAGTGCTAAACTGCCTCTACCCAATCATCAGACAGCTTGTAAGGAAGAGTCTGCAGCATTCAGAAAAACACCAGCTTGCAGAAAAAAACAGGTGAATTCTCTGTTGAAGAAATTCTATGTTATTAGAGATGCCTAGCTTAGCTCAGAATTCCCAGTACTGAACTTGCTCTGCACATCTGGCAGTAAAGAGGATTGTCTTAGGAACTTTTTATATTCTGAACGTGACTTAGGACTGGTGGCTGAATCAGCTTTGCAACAATGATGAAAAGCTTTTTTGGCTAGGCCCTGGTTATAGAGAAAAGGGGGTCAAGTTTTTATAGCTTTTTTTGTTCCATGCCACCCACATCATCATCACTGGGCATATGATTTTGGAAGGAACAGCTGAGTGTCAGAAATGGGAAATTCCCCAGTTTACCTCTCTCTCTGGAGAAAAGAGGTTGGGATCAGCACTCTGCCATCATTCCCTTCCCTATTTTCTGTTCCTTCAGTGAATTCCTTCAATATCTTTGTCTGTAGACCCTGTGGACAGTGCTAATTTTAGGAAGTGTCTTTGTTCTTGGAAGTAAATATCCTTTAGTAAGTGAAACACTCTTTTGTATATTCTTTGTCATTAATAATGCTGTGATTATTGTGATTTCAATAAATTTTTATTCCAATTTATAATCTCTCCTTATTGTTCCTCAATTTTTGGAAGGAGTGGAGGGAAAGGTATATTATTTATTTCTCTGTAGATTTTAAAACCAGCACAGGAGAGAAATAAGAAGCATTGTCCAGTCCTCACAGTCTAGGGAGAAGAGTTTGCTAATTCAATGAAGATAATAATTTCTAACAAAGCATGACCACAAAGATCTAAATCAATTTGTCTAGAGGCAGTCTTGCCACTTTTAAAATTTTTATGCAAAATCAAAAATGGATTGTGTTTGTTTATAGTGACACTCCTGGCCAACTGATTCACATCACCAAAAGAGACCAATCTTTCCTGATAAATGAAACCCAATACTGAACCAAAATTTCATGACATCATCTCTGGGCCAGTGTTTCCTGAGGTAATTCTCCCACTATCCCCAATTAAAAGTCTCTCACAAACAAATCTTAGCTAAAAAGGATATTATTAAAGATTCTCACTGGAACAGCAAGGCCCTGGCATTAGCTTACAGTGTCTCTGTAAGGCAGAAACAATATCAAATTATAAACACATAACGTAAAACAGAAGATCAAGGTTTGGACCTTTTTGAGTTACTACAAATGTTGTTTTAATATTTGCTTCAGACACTAATTAGTTCAACTTTATTTTGACCTTCTGAAGATCTTGGTTTTTTAATATAATTTCAGTCTGAAGTAAAGAGTTAAATTTATGTTTAGTAGTGTATAGAATCACAGAGTGTTTGAGTCCAGAATATACATTTGAAGATTGTCTAGACCAAAATTCCAGACCAGAGTAGGGTCAGCTATAAAGAAGTCCTCAGAACTGCATTCATGTTTAAATATCTCCACAGATGAAGATTCTGCAACCGTCCTGGGTAATCTTTTCTACCTGAACTCTCACTCTACTTTTTTTCTTAGTCTCAAATAGAATCTCAGCTGTGTTTTTATTTGTGCTTTCACTGGACACCACTGGGAAGAGTGTGGCTCCATTCTTCACTCAATCATCAGAACATTTATACCCACCATCAAGATTTTCCCAATGAGCCTTCTCTTTTTCAGTCTGAATAGTCCTAACTCTCATCCTCTTCTCTTATATAGAGAGAAACTCCAATGCTTAATTGTCTTTGTCCAGTATTCCCATGTCTTTTTTGTGCTGGAGAGTCCAGAACTGGACTCAGCATTCCAGACACCTGTCAGTAGAGCTGAGTAGAGGAGATGGATCCCCTCCCTCAACCTGCTGGAAATTCTCTGCCAACTCAAAGGCTCATTACTTGCTTCTGCTCAACTCACTGTCCACTAGGAAGGATCCCAAAGTCTTGCTTTTTCTTGGCAGTTCAGCCAATTTTAATCCAACTTTCACTTAGTCTATATTTCATCATCAAAATCCTTGCTTCAGTAAAGATGAGCAGCATTCAGTGCTGTCCCTCTCATCCACTGAGCCAGTCTTCTCATTGTAGAAGTCTGTGAGGTTGGTGATGCATGACTGACGTAAAGCAGTTATATATTATGAAAAAATACCAGAACAGCAAACATAATTTACATTACTATCATGCACTGCCATCAGTCTTATTGCTGTATGTTTTTGAGTCATCCTGTTCTATCCAGTACTACTGAGTAAAAAAACCTTCAAATTCTGGGAAAAAAACAAAACAAAACAAAACAAAACAACCTCAAAAAAACAAAAAAAAAAAGAAAAAAGAAAGAAAACAAAACTAATATGTGAATAGTGAAGTCAAAACTCAGCTGAAATTGAACTCTGGGCTCATTTAACATTAAGCTTCAGATTACCATCTCCTTCAAGAAAGTTGCTTTCCCAGCATTTTTCTCTCCTATATTTTATTTGATCTATGATCAAAAAAATGAAAAAAAGTCCATATCAGATACCATGTAAGTAAGGTAAAAGAGTATATGGTCACATGAGAGTAAAAGTTGTAGCCACAGATCCACTTCTTCTCAATAATTCCTTAGAACTGAGCAAAATTAAATTCCAGACATCACTATAAATCACTATAAACCTGTTTCTTAACAAGTTAAACCTGTAATACTTTGTGTAATTTCATTTTTAATTCAGTGGACATTTTGTTCCATAAAATTCACTGTTTTGAATAAGAAATTTGTGTGACATTTTCAGAAGGGCCTTGGCTGGTCTTTGGCATTCAGGAAACCTAGCAGCATTTTAATAGCACCAAGTCCTTTCTCATGGTACTGTTCCAAAGGATGATAGCAATATTTACTTCCCCCAGTTTATAGTTCTGTCAAATTATTTCATGTCTTGTGAATGGGATAATAAAATCAATTGATAGCACTAAAACATTTTATTTTCTCTCAAATAGATGCTTATTTAGTGACAGTCCCATCCAAAGTATTATACAATGGTTTTAATTTACAATGACATTATTGTAGTAGCATATTGATGTGTTATGATATGATACTTAGTTAATAAATGTGATCAAATGAAAAAATATATTTTTTAGCTTTGAACATATAAAGATAACACTGTATCACAATAATACCTTAAGATGGGATGCCATCCAAAGGGACAAACTTGAGAAGTGGGACAATGAGAATCTCGTGAGGTTTAGTAAGACCACGTGCAAGTTGCTGCCCCTGGGTCAATGCCTTTTTACAAGAGCATGTAGTGACAGGAAAAAAGGGGAATGGGTTCAATCTGAAAGACTGGGGCTAAATTGGATATCAGGAAAAAATTCCTTACTCTGAGGTTGGTGAGGCAATGGCACAGTTTGCATAGAGAATTTGTGGATGCCCCACCCCTGGAAGTGTTCAAGGCCAGGTTGCGTGGTCTGAAATGCAGCTCTGCCCATGACAGCAGGGCTGGAACAAGATGACCTTTAAGGCTCCTTCCAACCCAAGCCGTGCTACGATTCTATGATGAGCACCAAAATCAGCAGCACACAAACGTTGTGGGACTCAAAAGCACATAAAACCAATTCTGCAGCTAGAGGAATTTATTGCTAAATATTTTTTGATTATTAACATTGACTTTGTTAATATTGAAGTTTAGAAAGCTCTGATATTTTGTGCAGGAAGAATAAAATTCAAGCATTTCAGTAATATTTAAAGTGTCAAAGATTTAATATTTTTAATATGAAAAGGCTGAAACTGAATAATATTAGATTCAAAAAAATGCAGTAATGTTTAAAATTCTACTTTGGGGGAACATTTTTCAATATGTTCTTACACTTCTTCACTAGGACCTCTTGCTCTTTTTTCTTTCCTCAAATACATGCTTTTTATGGAATTATAATTTTTAATTAACTGTCTGTTAACCTATAATTCCAGGCTTACATAATATTGAATTTATTTTTTATGTAATGGATCTGTTTTATATATAACTGCATTTAACAAATAATGACATTTTGCAAAGAGAATAAGCTTTTATCAAATGTAAATCTGCTATCAAACACATAAAAGATAATTATTTGGGAATGCACACATATCACATCCAAACAGCTTATTCTAAGCATCCTATACAAAGGTGACTGGAAAATTAAAATTGTCTAATTGTGATATTATAATTTTTATAAGTAAGGCAGAAGTCACTGTTTTTTTAACTTGTTTGCATCACAATTAAATTCAGACATTCAAACCTATGCATAACTATCAAACCTCTTAAAGTGGTGCCCATTGTTGCTTTAGGAAAATTGTGATAACTTTTCTGTTGAGCTTGATGGCTGCAAAGTCATAATTCTAGTAAAAGTTTAAAATTAGAATTCTAAAAGCAAATCCTGGAATATCAATTTATAGTTGGAAGTCTTGTACACAAAGTGTTCTTCCAGACCTATACTGTAATCCTATAGCATATATAGAAAAATATTTATATCTATCACATGAAACATACCAATCACATGAAAATTTAGAGTCCTTAGTCACAAGATATAATCTTTCTTTTCTTTTATGTATTTACCCATAAGTAGATATTGCATATGTTATCTAAGTTAATAGTTTTGATATCACGTAGTCTAGCTCTTCAAGGTATAAATTGGTTAAATAAAAACATTATTTTTCTAACATAAAGTGCCAGACTATGTTTGTAATAGTTTTGCACTCAGAAATGAGATTCACAAATTGCAAGTATTTTGACAGTTACTGGACTTTAATAGCAACAACTAAAATTTTTGCTCTAATTATCCAGAACTCTTTCACAGTCTCCTTGCCTGACACATCTTACCTCCTTGCTAAACCAATATTAACGTGACTTCAGTGATCATAAACGCAAGCACAACAGACAGAAAGTATTCAGCAAATGGTTTACAGACAACTAACATAGGCTGGACATATTCTACAAAAATATTGCTCAGCTAAATAATAAATACACCCACAGAAGCCAAAGGGGGGAAAGGGAGGTACACAAAGATTGCTAAATGGAATAACACAAAATATCTGTTTCTTCATTTCTTAACTGAACTTTAAAATAATGGCATTGAAATCAAAATGTAGAGAAGAGAGTAATCTTTAAAAAAGCTTTTAGCCCTGTTGCCACTGCAGTAACATTGATCCTGTCAGTAGTGAGGGCACATGTGACATAAATCATTGCTTTTAAGTGCTCTCACTTATCAGAGACTTATCACAAGTCAAATGTGTCAATGACCAGGGGTTCTGTGTATCCACTTTCCCAGCTCAGTTCTGGGAGGATTGAAAGGAGAAAAACCGTCAAAAGAAACTTTGAAAGTTCTTCTTTTTCTTTGCTAACGCAGGACTAAAAATGCCCAGGCAAGGACCTGAATTTAAACATCAGTATGAACAATGTTTCTGCTGGTACATATTTCACCCATGCAGCTTCTTAGTCAGGGATAACTCACTCATGCAGAGCAGGCATCATTACTTCAAGGGATTGGAGTTTTTGATCGAGTTAATAAGCAAACTTCTTAATTCTCAATTTGCTTAATGTTTCCTGTAATGAATAATGAAGTGGAAATTAGAAGTTGTATGTGCTAATTTACCACCTTGGCAATTGGAACATGGCTTTTACTCAAAATCAAAGTGAACTATAACCACAACATTCAGACAATGCTCCTCAACACCAGACTTTTTACCCCCCAAAGTGGTGAAATTCAGATTTTCAGCCAAGGCAAAACCTAAGAAACCTTTGGGTACCTCCATAAACCACTGTGTGAGGGCTAGTTTCTAGTGGGTAAAGGATGCTCGAAGTAACACGTATAAGCCATTAAATGCAGATCTGAAACTTATCAGAGAACAAATTAACAGGATCTGTATTATAATGTAAATATATACAACCTTGAAGCCTCAAATTTACTGTTTATATGACTTTAAATGATTCAGTGGAGTAACACATATGGATTAAGATACAGATTAAGCCTTAAATGTACAAGCATTTGCCATTTTAAAAATCAAAGGAATAACACAACCTCCAACCCTATCCCTCATAATTGTTGGATGAACTGTAGACAGCTGAGGGTCTTAAAATATACTTCAGCAAATACTTTTTGATTTGATTGCATTGGTGTTTAGACAACAGAAAACACACCGACTTTACAAACATTTCATAATCTCTTCTATATAGAAAATAGAGTTCACCTTGAACTTTTCAGTCACTATTGAAGTAAGTTCAACATTTTAACTTGAATGAATTCAACATTAATTCTCTCATCTCTTTCTTTGTAGCATTTGGTAAATACAGGTTCCAGCACCACAGTAAACTGTAAATGTATACCTGTGTACTCACATGTGAAGGCTCTCTTCGGCATTAAATGATACTTGACTTGACAATTTACTTCAGGAGACAATGTGATTGATGCAATCAGACAATATACTGCAGCATATAACAGAAAAGATGAAAATTCAGGAGAAAGAAAAAAACCCCACAAAACTCCAAACAAACAATTTCTATTCCTGGAACAGGAAGAAAAAGAAAATAAGATTTTAATAAAATAACAGGCACCAAGAACTGAGGAAAATATAATTCCATCTTTAGTTTGCTATAGATACTTATTGGCTTTAGTTTTTCAAGTTTACCTTGCTTCAGCTTCAAATTAAAACTTTTTAAAACCTTTTTTTTGCTGTAGCATGTCCTACATTTGCTTCCTGTGGAAGTGTTGACACAGTCCAATCACATCTTTATTTGCTTAAGAGTGCGATTTTGTACTTCTCTCTAAGCACTCAACATTAATTATAGACCCTATATTTTTGAAATTTAATTTTTCTCCATTATCATGGGACTCTAGGTCCCAAAACCAGGAACATAGTCCAACATTATTAGCATCCAGCCACAGACCACATTACAACCTAATTTACCGCAAAACTCATAGAGATTGTGCTAAATTATTTTTCATTTCTGGTCACACTCATTTCCGTATTGCTTCCACAAAGTATCTTCTTCTTTCTTTTCCAACACATTCATGTAGGCACTACCTGGATTCTTTCTTGCTATGTATATAATTTTAAAAAAACCTTTTTTTTTCTTTTAGTGGTCTAATTTACCTATCACTCCAAACAGCGCCTTGACCTTGATAATTTAGCTGTGCAACAACATTTATAAGGTGATTTGGCCCACTGAAGCAGTACTAAATAATGTTAGAAAATAATTTATCTCTTCAAGATTCTGCTAGAACACATAACCAGTGAAAACTGCCTTTAAGATCTGTCAACTACCTACCATTTAATTAATTTCCCATGGCCTTTATATGAATAGCACCATTTTTTCTATTAGATGTTGAAAACAACTATGTTAGATATACAGTGTTACCTTTTTTTCATCAAAACCACATTCTGAAATAGTGAAAATAGCTTTTTGTTGAAGGACACATTTTGCATATATTGCAACTAAAAGTTTGTATTATATTTAGTATATTTAATATATTGCATAATTTTTAAATTTTTAGTGCATTATTGGTTTGGGATTTTGTTTGTTTTTTGTTGGGGACTTTTTGTTTGTTTGTGGGTTTTTGTTTTGTTTTGCTAATTTCAGGCGTTTTACTAAAAACTTGTCAGATTAACCAGTGTATAGGAATCTGTCTTACTTGCTTTTCTTTAAAAAGGCATATCAGCTTTTTAGTGCTACCTCAGTATACCTATTTCAGCAGATCTATTAAAAATAAACAAAAAAAATTAAGTCTATTTTCAGTCAAATTTATTTGGGGAAGTTGTAGTGTTCAGGATTTATAGAGTATTTAAACTTGTTTTACAAGATATCCTCTACTTCCCATCCTTTCCCGAATGGAGAAAGAGGAGTTCTAGAGCAACTTAAGAAACATCATTCCTGAAAGCACAAAGTCTTTGGCTCTAGTGACATAAAAAATAGGATCACTAGCAGATGCTCTTTGCTAGTGCAAATGCACTAGGAAGTGCTTCAATGATGTCAATCACATTACCAGACACCCCCTGTAATTCCATAGCTTCCCAAAGAGAAAACAAGTTTTCTAATTAATGCTTTGTCTACTTTGCTGTGCTGTGGTTTATCATCTCCTTCTGGTGTCTGACTTATGACCCAATGGGATTTATTATGCTGCAAATAAAGTAAAAAAAAAAACAAAAACAAAAAAAAACAAAAAAACCCCAAAAAACCCCAAAAAAAACCCAAAAAAACCCCACAAAAAACAAAACCCACCACACTCAATATTTTATTCCTTTGCATTAAGAGACAGGGATTTCTTCCCTGGTATCTCCTCTTGTTTCTGCAGCTTCAAACTTCTAATTTTTACTGACTTTTTTTTTGTTATTTTCTCTTTCCTTTGAGCATTGGATCCCTTTTAATAGCTCTTTGTTGCCATAATTTCACCACCTGTGCTCTTCAGTGGATTGAGCTGTACAGAGAAGAAAGAGGAGGCTTTTCCCAGGCCACACAAAAGAATGCCCATACAAGTGGGAAAGTTACACAAGTCTTGAACTTGAAACTGATCCTTCACTTCTGTATGAAGATCTTTCACATCTACTCATGCTAAGTAGGATGTAAGAATGAAACATTCTATCTGAAGCATTTATCCTGGGCTGTAGAGTTGTGTTGCACCAAGCATTCTCAGTATTTATTCACATTCTTATGGAACTTTTTCCTCTCTCTCAATTTCTCTTTCAGAAGTTTTCTTCGCTTTGAAATTCTTGAAACCTAGTCCTGTTACAATAGTTATTATAGGCATTCTCCAGCTTATATCTGTAAATAATAGTCCCTATTAACATTAAAATGATGTTTTAAAAGGTAACTTATCCTTTTCTCTAATTTGATTTAACCAGTATAGAACATTTCTTATTGAACTGTGCTCATTAATAAATTGATTTGCAGGCATTCAAGACCTAGTACTTCTGAAGTTTCAGTAGCCTTAAATCAGGTAACGATTCTCTAATAGAAAAGGTCTCTTTCTCAGACACACACAAACAAGTACTCTAAATTCCAGACTGAAGTAAAACCAGCTTACATTATTCTAGTCATGTGAATCACTCCAATCATTATCTTTGATAATACCATCTATATAAAATATTTCACAGTACTGAGAATTTCTACTTTTTTTAAAATTTAACACTGATAAAGCAAATCAGAAACTTCCACTCTTCACAATTTTGTGAACCTGTATTTATACAGGATTTTTAATTTAATGTTCTCTAGGATGCTTCACTGAGATCAGTGTTCCCCTGTGAGAACAGGCTAACCTGCACTCCCAGCTGTTTTTCTTGAGAAAAGACAAAATATGCACAGACCATACATACAAGAGTTCAACTCATGTATTTTCTGCCATTTGTTTCTTCTTTATGAAAAACATAAATGCTTCTGCAAGGAGAGTTCATATTTTTATCCCATGCAATTGTAAATTTCAAAGAGGTTCCTTAAGTATGCAGTTTCCATATGAGATTCCCTAACTTATTTGTAGTAGGTATTCAAAATAAAGTTCTATAAAATGGCTTTATACTTTGGACAAAATTGATTTCATGATTGCCACTACGTAAGTGTAGACGACTGTCTATTTTGGTTTTAAATTTTCACTATTTGTGATACAGAACTCTTGATGACATCTTGCTTCTATAGCATACTTGAATAACTTCCCTTAATACGTGCTTCTTCGTGCCAGATGATGTTCACTAAGCATATTTCCTGTCTTTTGTCCTTCCAAAACAGCTATCTCATTATGTGATTCATCAAATCTATGATAAAAATGTAAAATTCCTAGCTAGGAAAAAGGCCTCCTACCTCTCCTTAGCAGTTGGTTATCAAATCACCAATCTGTTTCTTTTTCTTTGTAGTGTTTCTGGCAAGGATCTCAAACTATGTCATCTCAGGAAGACTTGGTTTTCTCAAATAGTGTGTTAATGCTTTCACTCCAGATTACCAACCCTTCCTCTTCCCAATTAACACATTATATTTATGCTGCTGCAATCTCTTTTTTCACTTGGAATTGTTTTAAGGATGAGGGCTTCACCAGTATGTAGGTTAGTGGTTGAATCCCTATGCACAGGGAGAAGGAGAGATGAAGTGGGAAGCTGAATAGAAAACACAACCTGTCCAAGACAGCTTAGTCATTGCATTCGATTACTCATTATCTTCTTCTGCTACCTGCTGCAAAACCATCTGTTAGTGGAAGAAACTCCACTCTGTTTCTCCAAATTTGTTCAAAATCCCTTGTTTATCATTCTGTTCAAGCGGTTTCCTTGGTCTGCTTGTGCACATAAAGTTAATCATGTTCTTTCAAGTTAGCAGGAACAAGGTCAAATGTCTGCCAGGAAAGATTAGGAAGCTGCTGGTGTTCTCATTCTGGAATCAATAGAAATATTATCAAACTCACTTGAATAAAACAACATTAAAAAATCACCTTTTTCCTCCATTATTTCCCCAGTCACTGAGATCTTTTTCACTGAACATATTTCGTGAAAGAGAAGAGCTGCAACTTTTAGTCACTTCAGCAAATAATTCAGGACATGAATTTCTTAGATACTCACCTGGGCCATGTAGAGACAGATGGTGTTCAAGCTTCACGGTATTGCACATTTTAACTTTGCAATACACTGAACCAGACTTCTCTTAATATTGAAGTAATGAGTTAACTCCTAATCCAATATTTTCATTTTCTAGAATAATAGTGTTTGGTGTTTAGAAGTCTGCTGGTCAAACTCCAAATAATACAGAATAATTTTGCCCATAAAACTCAGCACAGTGAGGCATTATTACAACAGGTATAACCTTAAATAACTTTCCTGATTTTCAAAATTCATATTTCATCAGACAAAACTTTGCCCCTCACAGCTCTTTTAATATCTTCATTGTTTTTATCCTTGAAAATTAAGATCATTAATATTCAGACTTTAATATCTTCTAGTAGAAAGTATCAACTTGATTTATAGTTAAATACATAATTTTCTGTATCTGATCACCTGAAAATAATGGGCTTACAAAAAGAAATACAGGCAATCTGTTTGATATAGGTTTTTTAATTACATAAGAGGGAGGGTATTTTTCTTATTCAGAATTCTCTGTCTATAAATGCTATTAATAAATAGGCAGATAAATAGAGAAAAATTAGTCAAACTTAACATGGAAAAAAAGTTAACTGAAAGCAGTCAAACGCATTAGATTAAATGCTGCACTGTAAAACAGGTTTTTTGACTTTACAGAACATATGTGCTAATACAAAATATTAAAAAAAAGTTTAATTTGGTAATTTTGTTCTGTTAACATTTTTGCTTGACAACTTGATTTTATCTGACATTTTATTGAATCAAATAAGCATCTTGCAATACATTGAACTTGTGAGCCATTCCTAATGAACACATGATATTGGATTTATTGTCCTCTTCATCACCTCTGCAAAGGATATTTCCCAAATTTTTCTTTTTAAAATACATTTGATATGACAAAATGCCCATTTAATACCTTTTAATAAACAAATTGTTGCAAAACAATGTTTTTAGTGGTAAGGACCAGTTTTTCACAGCAGTCGTTTTTGTGCAAAGCCACTTATCCTCTGCTGTTCAGCTCCCCAAATCAGTCAATTTTAAGTGAGATACTGCAGCATTTCTTTTCAGAAAACAATGTCTATATTTTTTTGTCCTATAGTCTATTTTTATAGTATCCATGACATGACTTGTATATTACTGAAGCAACTATTTGAAAAATTATTTTCTAGCTAATAATGAGACATGAATTAATAACCACAAAGATTACAGAAGATTATCTGAATGTGCTGGAAGGTGAACATTTTAAAGTAACAATGGACATGAAAGAATGGAATGGCATTATTCTTATTAACCAACCAGGGCATTCAGAAGCATCAAGGCACCATCCTGTAAAATCAGGGGAATTCTAAAACCTGGGCTACAAAAAAGATTTACTCAAAAGGCAGTTCAGCTGAACATTTAACCACTTCCAACTGACAGATTCAACACTCTAATCATCTGTTTCTACATATGTGCAGGGGATTGGGTATTCACAAGTGTTTTTGATTCTCATCTCTGTTGAGTAGTTTATAGGCTATGTTTGATTTTCTAAACTTCTGTTGCCCTGTGCTTCTTAAACACCCTAAAGAAATGCAGCCTTGGGAAGCTCCTCAATATTTTAGAGTAGCAAGATCATGGGAGCATTTTGCTTAGCACATTTACAGTCAGAACCTGGTTGGAGTGTACAAAGTCCAACAACTATTTCAGGTCTACAATTTAATTTGGCTTCATTTTAATTTGGGGGGGGGAGTCTATTCCAGTCATCATTTTTCAGTAACAGCAGAGGTAAATTTGTTTCTATCTGCTAAATCTGACATTTCATTAAATGAAACTGGTAGATTTATACACTTCTAAAAGCAGATAGACATTTCACTGTATTTTCATGTTAGGAAAACAATTAGCTGAATTTAAAAAAAAAAATTGTAAAATGTTTATGGTTCTAAATTATACTAGTGATTTGGTTTTAAAATAAATAAGACATAGGGTTCCAAGTTCAGGTTTTGAACTTGCCATTAGATTCCAGCAGCCACAAAGATGGATCCAGTGACACAGCAAACCAAAGGTCATGATTTGATCATTAGACTGCTATTTCTCTCTTCACTAGGTTAGAGGGATCACCTTCATTAGAATAAGTCTTTAATCTTAACCATAAAATAAATCAGAAACTAATATAATCAAGTCGGGGACTATTATCCATTCCCAACTGGTTGAAGTTTCCCTTCTTTCTTCTAAGCTTTATTTCATGCTTTCCTTGGTTCCAGGCTTCTGACCAAGGAGGTTTTATAGATCATAAAGAACTTTACTTAAAAAACTTTCATTAGATTCCTCTTGTCAATTCCCTTTTTTTCTGCTTTCTCACATCAATGTACCTGAAAATTTGTTCCAACTGTCTGAAAAAATTCTTCCTTGAAAATGAGATTCCATTATTGGGTCTAACGAGCAAGAAGGAAGGAAAGCTTTTTTACCTTTTGCTTGCTGTGTCTGCTCTGCTCTCTTCAACTGTCTTTGCTTTCACGATTCTGCATTGGCTGGTTTCTGTATTTTTGCTGTCAACCTTATTCTCCCCTGTCCCAGACTCATTTAGTGGCTTTTCCTACTCAATCTTTAGGACAGTGCAGGCCAAGTTGTTCTCAAAACTTTTTGCCAAAACTTCCAAAATTTTCTTACCTACTAACTCAGTCTTTCTTCCTGCCAGCCTCACATCTGTTCCTTACATCTAGCCACCAGCTCAGCATGAAACAACAGTTGTTATCCTTAAACTCTGACATCTGTCTCTGTTTCTACATCATGTTCATTTTTCTTTTGCAAGCATGAAAGTCTCATACTAGAATGTTCAGGGTTTTTCTTTTTTTTTAGCCAGTCTTTAGCTGTATAATGGGAACATTGTGGATAACGTGACCATTTAGATTCTAAACAAGTAAAAATATTAGAGATATGTTATCAGTTGCAAATATTGACTCTCATCAAAATTGGTGTGGTTGGATGAATGACAGGCAAATAGGCAGAAACGATTTGGGGGAAACAAGCTTGGAAAAGGCTAAAGAGAAATAGGAATGCAGAGAAAAATAGAGAGTGATAAAGGTGTGCTGCATTGTGTTAATTGCATCATATCTTAATTAAATTTGAAATAGGAAGCAGGATTTGGGGGTTTTTTACCTGTTTTATGACCTACATGATGCACCCAAACTCTCCTACTAAAATAGATTCTGAATAATTTGAAATTTTTGTGATACTGAAAAGATTCCTCCTTTTTTACCTCCCTATTTAATTACTGCCGACTCAAATTATTCAATTCAATTCCTCCTATGTGTTTTATTGTGGTAAGCTTCTATCCAGTATAAAAGGTACCACCTCCAAAACTTTTCGCAAGCAGGTTGCTATTCCACCTCTTCTTTGTACATGACATTAATTTCTTCTTTTATTTTTATGTAATTGTCACTAGTAGGATGAGGATAATGTTTTTGCAAGATAACAAGTACTTACTTTTTTTTTTTTTTTTTTGTAAAGGGTATTGAATTATCAATAAATAATTTCTTTATGTGTACAATAAATATACATAGGATGGAGCCCAAGGAGGTGACAAAGAATGCCTGAAGTGGTGTTTTTAGTGGGGGTTGTAGTTCCACAGCAGTCCCAGCAGGGGGTGGAGTTTATGTGGTGTTTTGACCAGGGGTAGCTGTTTCTAATTTTTTTAGTACACTGTTGTTTTTTCATTTTGGTCTACTTATATTTTCTTCTCCTTATTGATGGAAAGGGATTCGTTTATATAAAAGGGGAGAACTCATTTTGAAGTTTTGCCCTTTAATTGTCTTAAACTAAGCCAGTTTACTTCAGATCAGAGATGTATACAGGGTGTTATATCTGGTAGGAAGGATGTAGTTTATCACACAAATGTGCCTGGATGCAGCCCTGATGCATGGAAACACATGAAAAATACTCTAGTCTGGAAAGACAGGTATCAGTGTCTCAAGGCAAATACACAGGAGCTTTCTTTATTTATTTAGATCTATTCAGGTTTTTTTAATTTTGTCTATACGTAGCTCTATAATGAGTTTAGACCCTCGATGTTGTGTGTGCCTATTTTATTCAGACCTGCTTATCTGAGATTCTCTTCCTTTAAAGTTGTGTGAAGTTGTATTTATTTCTCTAAAGCAGTAACATGGTAGGTATTATATAATTTTAATCCTTCTATCTATGCATATCTAGTATATATCTATATGTTATCCTTATATGCCACTATTCAGTCATCTTGAGCTTATTTATAGTAGATTTATTTAACCAAACTGAAGTTAATTTGATAATTTTTTGTATGAATATTTTTATTTACTCCCTGCAAGATACATTTATTTTGGCTTCCTGAATTGTGAAACCCTGACCCAGGAGCAGCCAACAAACCTATGATCATTTACATTTAGCTGGCTCCTTTCTAATTATTTTTAGTGTTTTATTGGATTTAATTTTATGGATCCTAGTTCAGTTTGTAAAATTAAAACATTAATAACTGTCTCTCAGTGTTTAACCACATGAACCCTTTTTTTTTAATAATGAAGCTGTTCATTAAACCAAGTGATTTGCATATTGCATGGCATGCTTCTGTGAAAGAGAGAAAGGCTCATTCATACATGATAGTGCTCATCTTACTTATGCCTGAGACTTGTGTCAGCACTTCATTTGCAAATTCTATTTTTACTGATTCTGAGCTCAGCTTTATAATCTTTCTGTGAGCTGAAACTTGACAAAGAATAGCTCCACTCCAAAGTCCATTTGAGCTTCAAATTTCAAATAAATCAGGTTCACCATTTTCATAAACTTTTTACATAAGTGTGACAGATCAGGCTGCATTCCTGTCAGTTCACACGCATTAAGCAGGGTAGAGTCTTTAAAGATAATACCTCCTGGAAAATCCATGATGATCCTCTATCTTTCTTCATTTGAGAGTGGTGGAACTGGCCGCCCAGGGAAGTTGTGGATGCCCCATCCTTAGGAGTATGTAAGGCCAGATTATTTGGAGCTTGGATTGGCCTGATCTAGTTGATGATGTTCCTGCCCATGACAGTGGGATTGAAACTAGCAGATCTTTAGGGTCCCTTTCAACCCAAGCCATTCTGTTTCTATAATTAATGGCTACACATGCACTGGAATCAGTGCTCAAGAAACAGATGCATCTGGAGTTACATTCTTCATTTAGGTGAGAAAGATCTTTGTGATCACTGAGACAGAAGACCAAAAGACCTTGCTAGCAAATTATCCCACAAACATTGGCATGTTGCCCCCAGGTTCATGCCTAGTGAGCCTGATTTTACCCCTTTCCCATCCTTTAAAGCTCTGCCACTGAGCCTTACAAATGTCTGTGCAAAGCTCCTTTTTCCATCTTTGGGAGGGGTGACCCCCATCAGCTGACAGCAGGCCTGTGGTGTCATGTAAACTGAGCCATGATCAAAACCCCACAAATACCTGTAAAATCCATAATGGGAAATAACCTCAGGGCCTTATAAGGACGGGAAGCTTTCTCTTCACATTCTTCACCCAGGCCCCAGGAAGGCAGTAGAGTTCCCTGAGGAATGGGTCTGGTCTGCATACTGGATAATATGGTCATCATTTTATTTTTGTAGGTACAGCTATTCCTGCATTGAAATCACCATCATTTAGTAACCCAGATCTTTCTGTAAGTCTTAATCAGTTTTTATTTTTGTTACCTAGAATGTTACCTTAATCACATAATGTCATTTAACTATTCTTATTCACTTTCAAATTACTGGGGAAGACAAGGAAGAGTAAAGAAATATGAAATGGTCCATCACTGGTGCTTTCAGATTTCATTGATTACGTGAACCCATGCATTACTCAACTTTTCCCTCTCTCTTTTATTTGGTTATTAAGTCTCGATTTCATCTTTACTTCTATTAATTTAGTTCAGCTGAGAGCTTTAGGGACGCTTAATGTTAAAATAATTTTTGAATATCCTGAATCCTCAGAACAGCCAGGTCACCTCTATTCCATTCTCCAATTGTGAGTTCAGAGGAGCCTAATAAAATTTCATAGACATAGTTTCATTCTTGCAAAAACATTGCTGACTGTACAGCCATTGCATCATATTTGTTCATATTTCTTATATCTGTGGTTTTCATTACATTTTCTTCCAGTTTATCTAGTAGATAAATCAGATTTTCTGGTCTATTGCTCTTCAATAGTCTCTCTTACTCCCAAAACATAAAAAAAATAAAAAGTCACACTGCATCTACAATTGTCTGATCTTCAGGTCCTGAGGCTGATTTGAAAACAACAGAAAACACACAACTTCTTATAGGTCGGGGAAAATTTTATTAGCTTTGTGCATATACTATCCAGGATGGTCATTAGTCATTACTTGCAAACTTTTGTCATTTATGTCTAAATTCAAAATAATTTATCAGATTCAATTCTACCAGAAATGTCAGTGGTAATTTCCCTAACCTAATAATGACCAATTTCCAAGAGTAATCCTTTAATTTCTCAACCATTTTTAAACCATATCAGTTTTGTAATGGCCATTGTATTTGAAAAAGACATTTTATTCATAGAGTTTAATGGTTCATTTTTTTTCTCTTTAGTAAGTTTTTCCTCACCTTGTTAAAGAATTGCCAGGTCAAAGTTTTAACTTCCTGCTATATCTTTTTCTTTCAGTTGGACACATCTCTTGTCATAGGATCTTATATTTCCAATATCTTTCTCTTCTGTTCTGATAAAGATTCAAATTTTTTCCTCTACTTCCTTTCCCTTCTTCTGTTTGTGTAGTGAATACATCTATTCTGAAAATTCACTCTCATCTTTATATGAATGTACTGCTGCAACCTTTCCAGCCTTTTGAAGAGATATTTCAGCCAACTGCTTAATTTTCCTCTCTGAAGTGAAACATTGTTGTGGTGAATTCTTTCCTTTCCTATTTTAAACGTGTGTATCATCACCCTTTCAGAAAGAAGCATTGTCTTTCTAAATACTGCTTATGTGTTTTCATTTTGGCCTGTTTCTCTGAGAAGCTGTCTTTTAAAATATAGCAAATTTACGTGGCAATGGTCAAAACCTCTTGCTATCAGCATAGATTCTATTTTTGAGAATTCTGCCCACTCTGCTCCTACCAGGGTGACAGGTAACTGGAAATTTCTTGTATTACTGCTGTTACACTCCTCTGACCTATCCCTGGGTGCTCAAACTCATTCAAACACTATAGTGCTTCTTGATATTCTTCAAGTTTTGCATTCCCTCCATGCTTCCTTCATTTCTTCATCTTTTGGAACCATTCCTTATGGTTAATTTCAGTATTTCTTTACTCCACAATATTTGATTTATTCCATAGATTATAATTTATTGTTCACAAAACTCCATTATTTTGGTGCCTAAAGTAGCATCAGCCTTATCTAAACCTGGCTTTTCAGTTAATTCCATTATTTCCAGATGCTGATATTTCTACAGAAGCATATGTACACTTGATCTTTTATTTTCATTTAGCTGTTGGCTGTTGTTAGTATTTCCTACATTAAATTTATTGATTTTGGCTGTATCTAATGTTACTAAGTTTTTTTTGCTTTTTTTTTGTTTTTTTTTCTTTTGTAATTAATATACCTGAGGAGAATTAAGCACTTGCTGACTTCCAAGCATTTTTATTTCAATGTTTTGATCCAAAGGCTTCCTAATTTGACATGCCAGAAGCCTTAAGTCAATTTTATCTTTAGTGCAGCCAATCAATCCTCCATAGGTTTTCTGTATTTCTCTCAAGGTCTTTTCCTTCTGCATATTTCTCTAAGTTGTGGACCAATACTTCTCTCCTCTTGGAAAGCTTCCAGAGAAGTGGTGCAGTACTTCATTGAAATCCTGATCTTAGGTTGCACTTCATAGTTTAAATTTTGGGTTTTTTAATGCAAGCTCCAGTTTCACATGGAGAACCTCTTTCTTTGCTGAGCTATTTATAAGAACTTTAATTTTTTTTTCCTTCTGAAATGTTCACCAAAATTAGCACATTACTGCAAAATTATTTCTCCCTCAGAAGGTCCTAATTTGCTGGATTTTTAGTAGAAAAAATCCTAACAAACTACAGCTATGGATGTAAAAAGAAACAAAGCAAACCCACAGAAAACTAACAAGTTTAATAATCTTTACATGGAAAAAAAAGGAGATTATAGTAGTTGAACTACTATAGTCATGAGGTTTTCTGAGTTTGTCTGCTCATAAGGGTCTTAAACATCAGTCTGACTGATGGGAGTATAGGATTGCTGACACAAGAAAAAATAAGTATTTGTCTTAGAATTGGAAATTATATTACAAATACCAGAAATTCTTCAAATTTTACAGTATGTCATATGATGCTATTTCATAGAACTATAGTATCCCCCCGTATTATTCTATCTCCTCTAGCAGAGCTCAATTTTAAATTCTAAAACCATTGCAACTTTTCAAGAATTTCTATTTTTAAAAAATAAACTGAGGCTAAATTATTTAAAGAAATCATTGTAAACCCCTGGAAGGTTTGGTTTTCAGTCTAAGTAGACTTTTTCAAAGTGTACTTCAACAAACCCTTCACAGAGGTTTCCAAGCAACTTGCAGGCAGGCTACAAAATTTAAGGACTCCATATGGAAATAAAGCCTGCTGAGCCCTTGAACACCACCTGCTCCTAATGTCTAACTATTTAGCATAACCTGATTAACCCTGGTGCTGTTTTGACACTGCCAAGGTAGAAACCCTCAAAACCACAGATCTCAGAAATTCATAATAGAGGCCTCCAAAATACAAGAATGGGTTGACACCAGAGTCCCCATATAAAGGAAAATGACAAAAACCTGTCACTAGTAGCTGCACCACCAGATTGTATTTGGTTTAAAGAGTAGTGGCAATTGGAAAAAAAACAAAACAAAGAAAACCACAAAAACTGCATAAAAAACCATGCCATCAGCAGAGACATATCTGGAATACAACTGGGAGGGGAGGAAGAGGAGGAAGGAGAGGGACAGGAAGAAGAGGGAAGGGTGAAGAGAAGGAGGGGGAAGAGAGGAAGAAGACAGAATGAATTATAATATGCAATGGTAGGGCTCATTTCTGAATTCTACAATTCTGTATTGCTAAAACTCCCCTGAAGTAGGCTTTAAAAAAATTTGGTATAAGGCATTGGAATGTACTTGTGATGGTGCCAGTTTTGCATTATGTGTTGCTTTGCAGTGAGGATGTGCAACAAAAAAAAGCAGATTTTTGTCAGATTTCTGGTCTTGGTATTCACTGCACAATGATAAAGCATGGAACTCACTACAATGCATGCATAGAAGTATGTGAGTCAGAGGGGGGGCATGGAAACAGAGGGGAACCTACATTTTTTGAACTGCAAAATCAGAATTGGTGCTTGCACAAATTTTTTGGAATAAAAACTTTCAAAATTCTTACAATTTTTTATTAAGAAATCTCTTCAAATTGAAAGGTTAGTCACCTTACTAAAAATTAACATAGTTGTGTTGTTCCTGTCTCAGTTTTCAAACTATAATAACTAAATAAAAATAAAAACTATATATAAACTTTGCACCTTTCTAGTTCTATGCTGGTATCTAAAAAGCACGTGTTTTTGAAATGCAGTTTTCTACTTAAAAGGAAGTATTGTTAAGACAATACTGAAAGCTTTAGAAAATCCTTCCTATACTCTAATTTTTATGGGAAAACAAAAGCAGAAAACCCAAGTAAATTAAGTGTTCAGGCAATAATTCAATGGCAAAGGGGAGAAAATAATTTTGTTCTCCAGTGACTCACCATGGTCTTCCTGTGTAAGAGTGCATGGATCAACACTGAAAAGTAAATGTATTATAAATACATATACATAGAAATGCTAATTTTAATGTATCATAAATCTGATAACCAGAGTGCTCTTTGTCTATTCCACTTACAGCATGAAAAACCTCCCCCCAGATCAACTTTAACATCTTTAAAACCTACTCCTAATATCAACTCCAGAACCTACTGTGTTTGATGCTTTGCAGTTGGATGGACTAAATCTGCACATGATCAGTTACCACACCTTCTCCTAATGAGTGGTAACTTGCTAAAGTGTGGGAGCTCACTTGCTTCCAGCATATGCTAAAATGCTAAGAAGATATTCAGAACTACCCCAAGTCTTTTCTAGGTAAATCTTTCAGACTGCCACCCATCTGCTGCTACCAAAAATATGAACTCGGTGATAAATTTGATTAAATGGATCCTGCTGCCACCCTTTCCTTTGAAGGTTTGGTGAAAACAACAGATAACAGCTTCATACTTCTGTAACACTCCAGATGGTGATAATTCTCTTCTAAGCATACTAGGACTGCAGGTAGATGTATGTTGACAAAACACATTACTGAAATTTTAATGCCTCTTGACATCCAGAGTTAAAGGAAGTATTTTTATCTGCTTTCAATATTTATTACTGTCACGCACTGTTGGAAGGCACTTGATATTATCTTCTATCTAGTGAGGAGACTCTCAGTGTTTTTTTACATTATAATTGACCTATCAACACCAAAGGATGTTCAGGAAATCTGGATATTTTGCTCAAATATGAGCTACATGACATGAAATCTCCTCTACCATTAACAATTGGACAACTGATGACAAATTCTATTCCAGGCAGTAGCTACTGAATAGACTTTTGGACTTATGTACAATGCCTAAGGTATATGACCTATACTGGGTTATTGCCTGTAACATACTGACCTGAGGAGTTTTTCAAGATTTGATTGATCCTGTGAACATTGTAGTATGAAGCACTTAAGAATCCATCCAATTCTATTGAAAACTCAGTTTTGAGTTTTGCGACAATATCATTAAAGGTCTCTGCCATAACACTACAACAATTGAGTGGTACATAGTACAGGGGGGTTTGATTAGGCTCTGCCTTGCACTTCTGTTAAAACACATCCGCATTTTCAGTTTGTCTGGGTCCATTTGAAGTGATCAGTGACATGGTTTAAGTTTGAGTTACCCTAAGCTTTTATAATAAATTAAAAGAAGCAGCATGCAGTGGAAGAAGGTCAGATATACTCAAATATTTCTAAAAATCATCCTTTTTTAAATTAAGCATCTTAATTTTCTTACTAGTCTTTCCTTTTTATCCTTTAAAATAAAATTTACACAATTATCCTGATTCTTTCATATTATATTAAGGCTAGAAAACATATTGTTTTCAAATCTTGATGACTTTGAAACTCCTTACAAACAATCTTCTCCACTCTTTTAACTTCCAATCAGTTGCTGAAGTCTCTTCATGCCCAGTGATTGAACAGTCTTGCAGCTCAGAGCCTCGACTCACTGGATCTGGTGTGTCAAATTCCTCCAAATGTGAGCGCTGCTGACCTTCCCCTACACACACAGATATCCCTGGGCATCTGTTCTGCAGATGGCAGACATTCTCCTGAAAAGCTGGAACATACGTCTGTTGAAAATGTGCAGGCCATGCCGGAAAAGAAGTGTCCACAGTTCTGCCAGAGCTGGCAGAACCAACAGCAGCAGGTCCGACTTTTCTGGTGTCAGACCTGCACACACAGCATCCGTCCGTCCAGTACTTCCAAATATCTCCAGCCTGGCTGGCCAAGCTCCCCCAAAGGCAAGAGCTCTTTGCCAGAAGTGGCAGGGCAGTACATTAGCTCTCAAATTGGTTGTTTGAACCCCCAAAGCCACAGCTTGCTGCTCAGACCGGTGGAGCTGGCCTGAGTGCAGCACATTTCAGCACTGACAGCCCTTCAGAAAACATTTTACAGGCAGTTCTTTCGTGTCTGGCTGTGTTACCCAGATTTATGTTCTTAGAGAGCCCACAGGCTGCTCTGCTGGCACAGCACATCCACAGGTATGGGAGCCCTAGGCCTCTGGAAGACAGGAGAGAAATCCTTTCAGCCAGAAACCTCTACTGGCCATTGCTCAGCATAAATAAATCCCAGTGGCACTGTGCTCATGGAAAGTGGCATTAATGATGCAAAGGCTTAGACACTGGCAAATTTTCACTGACACTGATGAGTTCCTGAAGTTCGATTTTTTATTAAAAAATTTGGCTTTTACTTCAACACATCAGTTGAATTTTTCCCAGACTCTAGCTGAATTTCCAAGCTAAAGGTTGAGAAACCTCTCCTAGGGACATTTGATGGAAGAGATGAGGGAGAGAAACTACATCTCCACCCTGTGATTAGCAGAGAGAGATCAGCCATCACTTGATGGATGTGTCCCTTCGCTTTTCCTTAGAAAGATTCCACTTCAGCAGATTGAAGATGGAAAATTTTCCACTTCAGAATTAACTGGAAAGATACATCAAGCAAGCAAAACTGGTTTTGAAAATGGTCAAGCCTTTTTCTGAAATGTTTGACCACATGGCCTTGGTATAATTAGCAAACTTGGAGCATTCTAGCATTCTTTGAGATCTGGAACAAGTTTCCTAGCACCTAGGAGAAGAATGATGTGTGATCTTAGACTTTGCAGACTGCGAGGGACATTTGCTTTGACTGAAGGAATAAAATGAGCTTTAAAATATAATTTTGCATGCATCAGGTTGTGGTATGATTTTTATAGGCAAGATTTGAGGAAAGTGGTGAAAGAAAGCTATCTAATGCTATCAGCTCTACTACACTTCTTCCCAAAACAGTTTTCAAAGTATCTTTACTAAGATGCCAGAGTGTGGAGTCTTTGGTAAGCTTTTGCAGGCATTCTGATATAAAATTCAGCTGAATTAGGTATGTGATGGGTCAAGACTTAAGAAGCATAGTGTAGATATGCATCTTTTATCAATTTAAATCCATATCCCATTTCACTTTATTTCACATATACAAAGTAAATTGACTACTCCTTGAGTACTCCTACTCCTTACTGAGCTGTAATTATCCAGAAGGTTTGGCATTTGAAGGAGAAATTTAAAAGTAGTTTCCTTGACAAATAAAAGGACGTTGCTGGTTTTATAAAACACAGTGAAGAGTTATAAACCCACAAAATATAGACAAAGGAGAGACCAGTTTTCAGCTGCTGGAAAACAGTATTCCATTAATAAAATGCTTCCCTAAATTTATGAGAGGGAACATTAAATTTTAACTCCATTTTAGAGCTTTTGCATCTTCCTAATTCTACGCATGTGACTAGCCTAGGTGACTTAACTTGGTCTACTCATGTAATTGGAATTAGTGTACTTAAGCGTTGGTATGATTAGCTTCTTTATGAATGTATGGAGGACTCATGCCCCATTCATCCTTTGCCAGATGCATTTTGCAAATTTTTTTGATGTTAAATATTTATATTGAGGCAGAATTTTTTTAATATTATGTCAAATTTGAAAAATGAATTAATACGTTGTTAGCTCATTGCCATCACTGCTTAGTTGAGGAGCACTTTTTAGGGTTATTATCAACATAGCCCTACTCTGGGAGGCTAATTTTCTTATTTTAAACTGGCTCATTCTGCTAATAAGAGGAATTTTGTTTTAGAACTCTGTCTATGAAGGTAGCCATTTACCTCTTGACACTTACTTTATAATAAGATTTTTTAATAAAATGGAATATGGTATTCCCAATGTCATAAACTGTATCAAAATATTTTTAAAGTACCTAAAATAATCTACTAACATTTTTTCTTTTTTTTCCTCTTATCCCTTAAATGTTTACTCCAAACCATATTTTAGCCCATATACCTAATATACCTCGACACATTTCATATTCCCTGGATTCTTTTCATCAGAATTATTGACAGTTTCTCCACCTTAACAAAGCTGACCTACTGATACTGAGCACACATCTGCAACTCATTCATGCCATGGAAACAGTCCTAGTCAAATTATTCTATACACAGTTAAAAAGAAATTGGCAGTGTAAAATCTATTATTACTCCTTAAATTCTAAATCTGGAGCAAAAATCTGCTGTGCCTTGTAACAAAAGGAAAGGAACCATCTATTCTCTAAAATTAAGTGCATGGGGAAAGGTGGTGGATAGCTGTGCATCATTGCACAAATGTGAAATTTTCTTATATTAGCAAGACCAGTATTATCCTAAAGCATTTTAAAATTATTCAGAATAGAAGTCTGTGTCACATGCTAACACTCTTTGAAAGCAAAGGTGCCGACTCCAGCAAAAACTGGTTTAAGGTCTAAAATATTTTGTTATCAAGACAGAAAGTGCAGGGGCATTGTCCAACATTTTGTGCTTGTATGCAATTATTACTAAAAAAAAAGTGGTACTGTTTATTTGCTAAGTGAATTTTATCTAAATTAGTCTCAATTAAACATCTCACGCCTCTGAGAAAACTCTACATCCATATTCTGGAAATACAGATAAAGAAGTTTAAATTTGTCCTCTGAACTTGACTTTTCATAAATTAGAATGAGAACTCATATGACTGCATGTATCCTCTGCATCTATACATACATCTGTTTATGCTGTTGCTAACTTGGATTTATCATAATTATATTTGCAAAATAACCTATTTTTAATATTTTATATGGAATGCTCATCAGATCATTTAACCATGGAATAGTAAATCCTTTGTAAATAATGTAACCTTGGTAAAATATAAATAAAAACCTAAGTAGAGCTGAAAGCAATTTGCCATGCATGTTTCTGAAAGTATATACATTTTTACATTAAAAATACATAGAACAGAGGATACAATAAAAGCTAACACAGAAATTATTTTTACAACAGTATTTCAACCCAAATGTAATTACTATGTATATGAAGAGGCATGGGCTGAAATAATGTCAGCTAATTGATATCCATCTCTTTCACTACTGTCTCACAATGAGCCCCATTACAGCTCATTACTTATGCCCTAATTGCCAGATAGTGGCAAGTTAAGACTCCATCCTTTTGTCACTTTATTGCTGGTTACTGGGGCACTGCCTAGGAATAGGAACATCAAGTTGAAGATGCTATCCTAACTTAGACACAGCTGAGGTTAGAATTGCACACAGAAGTAGGTCATAGTAGACAGGGACCTTTTGCACATTTTATACATAAAATTATATCAGAGTACAGAGGGCCTGCTATTTCATTTAAAACACTCAGAGGCAGGTTCCCTGCTGTAATGAATAATGACTAAAGTTAAAAGGAGGAAATGTATACACATACTTTAGGTTATCTACAAGTTTGGCAGTTAAGTTACTTGTTTTGAAGAGACCTTTGTCAAGGCTTTTTTCCTGACTCATGTAGCAAGTGCTTCACTCAAGTCTTCAGTCAAAAACGTGATTAACATTGAAGACCTTTCTGGCAAAATATGATGTAGGTTACAAAGTATAGTTTAGGACCTGACATTTGATTCAGACCTTTAAACTGCCTTGTCAGGAACAGAATGACTAGAAAATAATGTCATTGACATCCCTTAAGAGTTCCTTTAAAATATTACAAGAGTCACATTATTTTAAAACTTTTCTTACAGAAGAGTAATGCATGGACGACTGCATCTGGCCTAAGAATATGCTCCCAAATTAATAAAAACCCACATCCTTAAGGTTCAAACTTAAATAAATTCCCCTCTAGCAGAACAGTGGGTAAAAGCACTTCATATGGAAGGAGTCATTCCACTTATCATTCTGAAACCCTTCTCCCAACGTTGGAACCATTGTCATTGTTAAATACTGAGGGGAAAATTTTAACTTAAATGATACACCAGAATGGAGATCATAGCAGAAATTCTCTTTTCCAGCTTACTCTGTTAAAACATTTTTAGTATTGCTATAGAAATCTCTGGAAGATACTGCAGAACATTAAATGGGGCTGAAATGCAAGGTCTACTGAACGAAATGCTACTCTGTCATGTTGGTAAAGATCAGCATGGACAATATCAGTGTATCTTCAAACCATTTTTATGCATGTTTTAGTCAAATTAAAAGCTACTGTTTGAAAATGTATTTTCATTCTGTAAAATTTACTGGTATCCAGTCCACCTAATAACCACCTACTTTTGTAATTTTGGTTGTTTCCCCTTGGTTCACCAACTGCTTTTTATTACATGTCATTAGTGTCACTTTCGTTTCCACCACAGGTTGTCATTACTATTTACTGGGTAACCCAAGCCAGCAGTTGGTAACCTTCCAATTAAAAAATCACAGGATAACTGGACAGACATGAAATCAGAATAGCAATTATCTACATTTATGCACCAATAACCTCAGAAATTATGAGATCTTTTCCTTTAATGCTTGTCATTTGGGAGCAGCTGTTGAAACCTTAAGGATTTTATGTGATGTTATATGCAGCAATACATAATATTTCTGCTCTTTCCTATATTTACAGGTATTAAAAAAGCAGTGGGAAATAAACTGATTTGGCATTTTCAAATCTTGAGGTAGTTATATCAATATCAAGGAGACAAGAAAGTATTTTCCTAATTCTTAACTTTATTTTTAAAATAATGTGTCAGAATAATATTGCCCTTACTAGAAAAGTGTCATGGGGATTTTGGCTGTTGTTTTGGTTGGTTATATGTTTTGGGGTTTTTTTTCCTTTTATTTTTTTTTTTTTTTTTTTGAGGGTTTTATCCTTTTGGAAGGGAGGCAAATTAATGAATGCATAGAATGAAACTTTTGGGAGCCACCTCATTTTAATAAGACTGAATCAAAACAATAGCTAAACAAAACCCTGGTTTGGGTGAGTTGTGAAATTTTATTTTTATTAGCAATTTTACTCTTCTCCTTACTACTAAATATTTTTATTTTTTCTTAATACTGTACTGTTGCAAGGGTCCTTCCTTTCTTCCGATTGCTGAGTTTGTGATCAATCTCCCTAGATACTTCTACATCTCACAGTATGCATCCTTCACCAACTGGTTGTACGTTTCCCTTTACATTTTACCTGTTTAGGGGGCTGGGATAAGGAAAATTCCAAATACAGATCCTGCAAGTGGAATGCCAGCTTGGAAAATGGATACCAAAGTTTCTAAACCCTTATTTGGACTTACATAAAAATAGCTGTTTTCCCAGAAGAGTCAGGTCTAAAACTTGCTTTTAACAGATGAAGACCTGCCTTTAAAAATGATGTCTGTACCTCCTGTTGATGCACTTGGTGAACCGAAGTTAATCTCAACATCTAGAGAAAAAGTGAGGGAACAAACACACAACCAGGTATGATTTCAGCATTTTATCCTAGGATACATGCTCCTTGGGTATTCCTACAACAAAATCTACTGCAGTCGCCATGGAGCTCGGCTTCTGAGAACGCTGATATGAGAAGAGCCTTCATCATGAAACCATGAAAGAAAGTCTGTAAAAGTATAACAAAGCACTTTCTTTGCAGCAATAATTTGTGAATTTTAGAATAAAACATGGAGGAAAGTTGTACACTACCTACATTGCAAAAATAAGAAGGAAGGGAATTTCTGGGAAATTCAGCTGCCATAGTTCTTCTCGTTGTGTCAGAGCAAGACCACTCCCTTTACTGCCGCACAGAGTTGGCCAACAACTTCTGTAGGAAACCGAAAAGTAACTAAAAATTAGTGAATCTAAGGTGAGCTTTGAGTTGGGGAACAAAGAACTGCTTGCATGAGGGGAAAAAAAGAACTGTTCATATAAGGTTTCAGAGAACAGTTGAAGTTCTATCTGGCTTTCCCTCCCACTCCTAATATGAGCAAATGTTCCTCTGTTTTGAGAATGAGAGTATCAGTTTCCATGAAATGTTCACAAAGCCCAGGCACCTTTCTTGTAAATTAGAATGCCTCTATTATTTGGCTAAAAGATACATTCACAAATATATGCCCTGATGGTAAAAGGTATTTTACCTTTTACTTGGCAAATTAATCTTCCCAATGTGTGAATATAAGCACAGGGAAGTAGCCAGCAGGAATGAAGGCCGGAAACACTGAGATGGAATTTCAACCTAAGATTGATAGAGGCAGTAAGTTTTCTCTGTTGCTGAAAGGTTTGAGTGTCTTTCAGACAAAATTTCTAAATTTCTTATCTATTCCAAGAGCACCTTTTCTTTGGAGTAATCTGTCCTAAATCCTCTCTGCATCTCCCTCTGGGGAAATCCTCCCTAATTTGTACTCATTAGAGAGTTCAATGAGCCATCTCTGGCTCCAGATTATGCCATAATTTGGGAAATTTGTACAAAGGATATTTTAAGAAGGACTTCTATGCACATGGATGTGGAAAAGGATACAGGAGAAAGATGTCTTTTGACAGCTCCCTTTACAAAGCCCTCTTACCTTGATTCTGCCATTCCCAGTGAAAGATGAGATGGGGTTGTTGACTTCACTACCAAATTCCTCTTCAGGTCAGCACAGCCCAGGAGCAGAGTTGGTTGTATAGGAAAATAAACTGATATTATTAAAAGAGTTCAATTAATCTTCCTAATCTTTGCAAGATTGGCAAAATCTAGAACATGGTGAAATGTGTGGCTATTTTCATATATTTCATTGCAACCAACCATGGCAAAGTTTACCTTCTTGTTCTTTAGTTCATGTGTCATTCTCACTCTGTCCATGTCCTAATGCACCAGAAACCCTGTCCTCCTTCACCATCCTGAACAGTTTCAGCTCATTCCAGTCCTGTCACAACCCTTCTTTTCATCCACACACTGCAGATTTCTAGAGCAATCTCTTTGTGGGGAAGCTGCTGAGCACTTTTGGCAGGCTTTTCCCCAGATTCTCTGAAAATCTCAGCCTCCTGGACTAGTTCCATACTTTGAATGCTCATGTCTGGCAGTGGCCCAAAGAGAGCACATTTGTCAGCTCAGCCAGGACATTAATATTCACATTGTGTCCCATCCTTTACAGCTAGCATTTAAGCCTTGAGAATACTGGAAAGATGCCTTGGAGGATGTGAAAGGATATTATTTCCTTCTTTAAATAGAAGGAAAAAAATATGTTATATTGGAGCTGCCAGCACACTCGATTAATTTTTAAAAGCAGAAATCTCTAGGTTATACTAAGAGCCACAACAGCAAATATTGCATATGCAGTTGAAAATATTTAACAGCAAGTTTAAGTTACATAACTCCTAAATTATTTGAAATAGACATTTGTGCTGTTCTAAGCATAGGCAGACATACAGATAGACTCATGAATAATTGCCTTTCACTTCTGAATGACCTGTCCTGTTTCTTCTGATGCCTGTTTCTGAATTGATTAAGTCTGATGAGTAGATGAATAGAAATTTATCTCCAGGTTTTGCCTTAGTAACTTAGATTTATTTTTTGGTTTTAGGTGGGGAAGTCAAAATAGTTTCTCCAGAATTGTAATATGTCTGCAATTAAATTCATACTTATTATCTCAAGATACTCAATTATCTCAGGAAGTTCTCAGTGTTGCATTTAATTCCTTTTCTTGATTTCTCTTTTCTGCTTGTTTAAATGAGTTTTTCTTACATGGAAATGCTGTAAAAACAGTTGTATGATGCATTATATATTTATGGGACAAGAAAACACGCCTACAAAGTGTGAAATGCAGCATTAACACCTTTAAGCCAACATTGTCTCTTCCAGTGTATTTTTTTCAACAAATATAATATTTTGCAAATGTATAACCTCTTATTTTCTGAGATATTTTAGAAATATTTTAGTATTTTCATATTTTAGTATTTTTAGTATTTTCATTCTTTTCATTCTTCAGCTTTAAATATTAGTAACCAGACAAAATTTGATGTAAAATAATGGAAAATATTTCCATTAATTCCATCAGAAACTGTTCGATTTGTAATAATGAAAGTATTCATTTACCACGTGCCTCAGTAAAACACTGAGATATTGCATAATACATTACTGTAGTAATAAACTATATCCTCATAATATCTAGCCACACAATTTGACTAGGAAATGGGGTAAATTATTCTGAAAGCTCAAAGTAGATTTCCATTTTGCTTTTAGATAATTATAAAGGGTGCAAGATTTATTTTTGGTGGCTTTTTTTTTTTTTTTTTTGGTTATAGATATTGATAATTAATTTTATAAATGAGTACGGAGTTAGGGAATTATCAAGGACATCCTAATCTGGTGCAACATATTTCAGTCTTCCAGAAAAAAATATGGCTGTTGCTAAAGTCGTAACTCCTTGTTTAGATGGCAAAGTGTTTTGCAGAATAAGGGAACTCAATTACGGCTTCCAGCAGCAATGAGAAAGTTCTGTTCACATTACTGGAAGTTAGACTGGATTGCAGGAATCATTCCACTACCTGGTAATTGTAGCCTTTCTTTCCTAATAAAAATCAGTGATCTTTTAGACTGAAACAAGGAAGAAAAACAACCCATTTTATGCAAAAAATTGATTGGTCTAAAATGCTGCAGTCTTGCAGGGGTTTCTTATTTATAGATTTCTTTTCCTTAAAAAGGGATAGCCATCACTTAATATCTTTCTGCTTTACATGAATATGTAGATTTATTCTCAGAAGACCTCTAAAATATGGAACAAATTAATTCAGTGTTACAAGGTGACAAATTGTGGCTGAGGAAGTCACACAGGAAGCCTGTGGAAGGATTAGAGACTGACTTTACAGGAGAATCAAATAGTGAAAAACAAGCTTCAATATGTTCCACATAAATTAAAATAGGGGAAAAACCACTCTGATAAATACTCAAAATAAAATCATAAATCATATTTTAACCAAAAAGAATACATTATGGTATTTTTCTTACAGAAAGTAGAAACTTTTTAAGTTGGTGTATTTTTTCCCCCATTGAGGGAAAAACAAAAATAAAAATAACAACAACAAGAAAACCAACCCAAAATCCAATCAGACTTCCTGTAAAAATCAAAGCAGCAAGAACAGTCACAGTAGTTTTCAATCCTCAGTCTGCAAGTAATAGGTTTTCACCTTCTCTCCTAGATTTATTAGATTTGATTCCATTTTCTTGCCAAAATGGATATCCACTTTTGAAAAAGCAGGCTTTGTTTGCTGTGCAAGGGAAGTAACATCCCTCAAGAAGCTTTATCATACAGTCAAAGCTGATGACTACTACAATAATCTTGAGATGAAGATGAAATATCACCTTGTGAAGTCTTGTGGGACTCCACTTTTCTTGGAGTGCAATAACTCTCGGAATGAGATGGATCCCCTGAATATGAGCATATCTCCCCCGAGGTCCAAGGACCTGTGTCAGTGTACAGAAAATATAAATTCAGCCCCTTTGACTTTTTTATAGCAATAAAAATTTAATGAATTTTCTTATGAACACCCGTTTTGCCATTTGCAAACCATCTGCATATGGTTTCTTTTGTCACAAATGTATCTTTAACTAAAAAATTTTCTCTTTGAATATTGATGCTGTTTGTCATTAGAAAGCACAAATCAAGTCAGGAACATTTGGAAGTTCTTCAGTAACCCATCTCCATTGTTGCAAAATTAAATCTGCAGATATTCTATCCAAATTTTTATCAGTGCAAGCACTCACAAATGCAGTGCATTTCATACACTGAGTTTTGATGTAAATCAGAAAACTACACTGTTCTTGGACATGAATAGAGCAGGTAGAGTCTAGGCTGGCACACAAAATGAGGGGAAGTCATTGACCAGGCATTAAGCTCAAAAACATGGGGCTATGGCAGTTTTCAAAGTATTTCTCATCTAAACACAGACTGCTATTAGAATAAAATCTTAGTTTCTTTTAAAGAATTTCTACTTGAGCTTTAGAGGAATCTGAAAGTTCATCAAATGCAAGATAAAGTACATTTACCCTATGAACCACTACCCCCTCACTCCTCTCCAAAAGTAAGCATTTTGCATATTGGAAAACAAAGACACAGCATTCTGCTCAGTTAGGGTGTCAGGCTTGATTTCAGTGAAGCAAAATTAAGCTGTAGAAAGCTATATAGATGGCTTACTTGAATTTCAGGAACAAACAAACAACCAGTTGCTCTGATTCCATTACAAAAACATCTCTCTTGCTCCTAAACAGGTTGAATTTGATACAAATAATGCGACAAATGACAAACGTGGATGATGTAACAAGGATAAATTTTTTTGTCATTAACTGCCTTCCTGCTAAATACTGGGTGGCACTAATCACTGGGTGCTTTTGCCTGGTAACCACATAATGTCCTGGTTGTTCCACTTGTTTGTGCTTGGCTGGAAAAGTGGGACACTGAAGCCTTTGGCCCAGGGACTAGCAAGCACACACATGCACAACAAGGGAGGCAATTACAGATGTGCTGTCATTGTACTTCCAGTGAACTCCTAGGACATTTGTAAATGAGTCTGAGAGGAAACCAAGGGCCTTTGGAAACTAAAAATTATAGACCAGTTTAACAATCCATTTAGCAGTAGAGTGAGTAGTTTAATTGCATTTGAATCCTCCAATTCAAATGTAAATTAGCATACAGATAGCATGTTTCAGAGACACAGATGCAAGTGATTTACTTGTTCGTTTCTGTTTATATCATAGTTAAATATAACACAAGTTTAACAAAATAAATAATCTCCCTGGCTAAGAAACTAAATATTGATTAATATAAAATTCCTGAAAATATATGTATCTAATAAACATTAAATCCAAACACACACAAAAAAAACCCCAAAAAACCAAAAAACCCAAAAAAACCCACCAAAAAACCCCTCCAAACTGAAATCTAATAATTTTTTTATTTTGCCTCAGAAATATTAGAAACATCACAAAATAAACTTAGAATCATCGGTTTCCCACTGTTACCTCACACAAAACAAAGCTAAGCTAAGCACTTTTACCAGTGATGAAGCCTGTTATGAGAGCTGAATAAATATTTTACATTATAGTATTTTAAAATTACATTCACTGAGGTGATATTTTGCTGTTGCTGTTAATGCTCAACAGAGTATAAACCTCTCATCCTTGGAAAAATCCCTTTATGATATTATCCCAACCTGCTACTAATACAGCCAAAAGAGTATTCAGAATGCTACTTCTCCTTCCAGTGAGAAATTTGATGATACTACAAAAATTGAAGTCAGAAAAACAATTCTAGTGAGGAGGTGACCTCTTTTACATGGTGAACACTCACAACAGATCACAGCCACTTCCCAGGCAAAGCCTTCATCAACTAAAAAACTCTATACAAGAACACTGCATTTGCTCAAAAAATAGGTAGAGAATTTACTATGAGAACTTAAAAGGATGCAACTCTAAGCAAGGAATGTTTTTCTCAGGCCTCAAAATTTTGCTGAAGTTTCTTCAAATTAAAGAGGGAGGAGCACTAATAAGGTATGTTTCTGCATTCAAAAGGTGTCTTTTGTAGATATAACTTCATTGCTTTTCAAGGAAAACATATTAATTCAAACAGAACATTGACATTGATTTTTATTACTCAGAATAAACATTGCTTATCCCAGAGATGCACATTATTTTGAAATTCTTTATATCATGTTAATATGTTATGATCTCAAAAAAAAAAAAAACCACCAAACATCCTATATTTAATTCACAAATAATATAAACTGTATTTATTATTATTTTGATAACTATCTTTAATGATCCTGTGCACTTAAATTAAAAAAATATGTATTCACACCATGAACCTCAGTGATATAAGAAAGTTAAAATTGTTCATGCTATCCAAAATCAATGCATAACAAGTCTTTCCTGCAGACTGGTGCCTGATTCATATCAAGCAACTTGTCTGCATATGAAAAGACTGACCTTTGAGAAAAGGAAGAGAGAATCAAATATTAAAAAAATAATTTTGTATCCTACATGGTGGTTCTTGCAATGGAAGTTGCTTGTGAAAATATAATTTAATATTTGAAAGGTAAGATATCTCAGCAAGAAGTTCCAGGAAAACAATTGCATTTTTTCATTGGTCTTTATATTCTTGCTAAAGGAAAAATACTTTTCTCTATTTCCTTCATGCATCAAGAACCTTGGATAAGTTAGTTTCCACTCTGAAATAAAACAAAGCAGAACAGAAGTGATTCCTTCACCGTTTTTGACATATATCAGCTTCCAAGGACTGTGGACCTTTATTAAGAAACCATTATTTTAGTCAACATCATCATAAAGATATAAGAGACACAACTTGTTGAGTTTTTCAGAGGATCATCAAGAATTATCCAATACAAAATCATAATGAGAATGAATAAAAATTAGAGTCTCCTATAAATAAATCACAATTTTTAAAAACTTATTTGCTCTGAGATTAGTTGAAGATATTGCAATATTCATCAACTTATCTAATAAAATATTTTGTAAGGAAACATCAAGCAATATAGGCTACTTTAGCATGCTTGGTAATGAAACAAAGAATATCGGGGGTTTTTTACATTTGGACAGAATACTTTAATAGCCAACTTACTCAAATTTTCATTTAAGTTTTTAAAATGGGGTGAGAAGGACAGGAAAGTCGATTAACTTCTTGAAATGTGAGTGAATTGAAAGGAGAACAATTGAAAAGAAAAACATTTATTTTACTTGCCCTGTGAAATTACCATTGTTACTAACAGGTGTCATTTTGGATGGCACAGTAGAGAAGCTGAGTTTTAAATAGTTCTTTTGTTTTCCATGTTCTTGCATCTATTTTGAATCACAGCTTTAGTAACACACTTTGCCTGAAACAGCCAGTGATGCCCATGAACATCTCAGTCCTCATTCCATTGCTGCTGACCTTGAAATCGTTTACGGATCTCTCCTCTCAGACCCTTCCTCACAAAAACTTTGCAGTTCTGCTTTTCATACATTGGATTAGCTGAATCAAAGTAAATTCCCCAGCTACTTCATAACACAAGCAGACACAAGCTCATAGAAGGAAGCTTCTCATAGTAAAATCCATATTGATAGAAGCAGCAGGTGAATTCCTGTGCTTGATGTTCAAAAGTTTTAGAGTTTAAGGAGCCAGTTTATTTGCTGTGCAATAAACCTGCTCCTCTTTGCAAAAGTATCTTTAACGAACAAAAACCAAAAACAAAACAAAAAAAAACCCCAACTGCTTCAAAATTCAAAGAAGAAAAAAATTCACAAAACAGTGATGATCAAGGTTATATTTATTACTTTAGCAAAAAACAAAGAGCATGTAAGCTATCACAGAGCTCATTACACTCACAAGTCACACATTCAGGCACAGACACAGAGATGACAAATTATTTCACCTCAGAGGAATGGCTGTGTCCTCCCAGATAAAGAGCCAAACTTTGGACAACAGCCCAAGCTCCTGTTGAATAAATGAAAGAAAATATGCTCACTCAAAGTTTAAAAGAAAGAATCCTCTCTTGTATGAAATGGTGAAACTAACCAAGGATGTTGTTTTAGCTGGGACAACCTTCTCAGAATAAGCCCCTATTGAGGTTTCCATTATTTTAGTAGAAAAGAATAAATTCAAGTAGTCACTGTAAAAGAACATTGCACAACAATCTTCCTCAATGAGATGTGTTCCTATTCTTTCTATTCTGTAGAGTGTTTTTAATCTTCAAAGTTAACTATTTAGGATATTTCATAATAACAATTTATTTTAAATGTCCACCCAAGTATATACAATACTCTGTTATTTGCAGAACTGTCTGTTTTTGCAAATTACTGCTTTTGCATTCAGGATTGATTTATAGACATAGGAAGACTGCCAAAACAGACTTTGTACCACTCTGCTGATTCAAGTTACTCTGTTTCAACTGGAGCACTCATAAACAGAAACAAATTACGTAGATAGAAAATTACACGTCTTTTAGACAAGAAAAGGCTTGCAAACTCAAAATTTATTTGTGTTTGAAAAGGTATTTGTGAAGGAATGAAATTTTATGCTCAGTAAAAAACTATACAAGAAAATTAGGAATATGACACAGAAGACAAAGGCCAACAAATAAATTTAAGTGCAAAACTCTCTATAATTTACTTCACAACATTCAAGTTGAACATTTTTATGTGTTACTAATAGAGTAATTGATATAAGAAAATGGCTCTGTGTCAGGATAGGTGTGAAATGCATTTCAAGTTAAGAAAATAAGTCTTAGAGAGATTGCTTTTCTTCTGTTGTCACCAGACTTCCCACTAAGAAAATTTCTATCCCTTTTTTGAAAAGGAAAATATTCTGAAAGCAGGCAGTGCAATTTGATTTTTTTTTCCCAAGACTTAAATTTGGTTTGGTTTTGCATCCCCTTTAATTTGGTTTTGCATGTCCTTCCTCAGGGGTGGGTTGGCAAGCCAGCATTGAAACCTCTCCACTGTTTAATCCCTTTGTTCGGCCCGTGGAAGCATGTCAGAATGTGAATTTCCCAATGTAAAGAGTTTGGGAATAGCCAGGAAATAACTCAGAACATTTCCTACCAGCAGTAGTGGAGGACCAGGGAGTACAGATTGAGCTCAGCTAAGTGGATCTGGCTATTACTGACAGGGTCTGCTGAAGCCCCACTGATTTCACAGGTTTTTGGACTGAACACAGTAAAGGTAAGTCTGACTCTTGAGCAAAAAGAAAGAGTTTGCAGTCTGCATCTTATGAAGCTGTTGGATGATGCTTTTGAGCTCTTTCAAATTATGCAAGTTAAACTGCATTCTGCCTGTATGATAACACAGCAATAACACCCTCTTTATATGCTGCAGGATGGTTTGTTTAATATGCAGGTAGGCAGAGCCAGATTCTGAAGCCCAAAACGTCAGGAGATCCATCCGAGGAAATGGATGAATAAATGTAAATAGAATGTCTCTTCTTATTAAAATACCAATTAACTGTTGTCACTTGTTTTGTTTTGAAAGACTTACAGGTAAGGAAACAAACAAACAAAAAGGCTTAAATATCTTCTACATGGCTGAGAGTGTATCAGTGAACTTTCTTGAAGCTGCTTAGTCACTGTCACATGGAGCTGTCAGGGCTGGGGGTGACAAACTCAATTTCAAGCACTTTCCAGCCAGCACTAACGGCAACAGACCTTGCATTCAGCATGTCTCCCATTACTGAGCTTCAAAACACTGCATGGGAGAGCAGAGGCGTCTTCAGGAAAGAAAGTTCTTTTACTTCCCAAAAAACCTCTTTGGGCTCTGGAGGGATCTCACTGGTGATGCGACAAACCTCGAACCAGCCGGGGTGGCAATTGAATAGAGATGGGAACAATGGAGTAGCCCGGAAAATAATTCACTAAGAGCATGACAATAAAAGAAGAAGCTGTGCACTGCACAGAGCGACCTCCAAAGACACTTCAATGGTGTGAACATGACAATATATAACCTTTCCTACAGAGTTGCCAGAGGCCACTGAACAAATGAACAAACTTGTAACCTAATATGTAAAACATTGTTAAGCAATCACTAACAAGAACCCAGAACACCACCCTGTGTGACTCTATCGCATTAACGTAACTGTTTCCATCATTCCATTCTCCTTTCCATAACCTATCCAGATGTTTTCCTCCTTAGCATCTTGTTTCCCACGGTCTTTGATGCCCACCTCATTGTCAGCCAAGGCCAGCTCAATGTTCATCCCTGGCTGCCCAGCTCCCACAGAGAGAAAGTAGTTTTCCATAAAAAAGTAAGTGACTTTGTAGAATGTAAGTGAAGCAGTCAAGACAATTCCTGGAAGTAGACAAATAAACGCATTTTCCTCTTTTCTGTTTTTTTTTTTTTTTTAATCTCCATATTACACATCTGGTAAACCTTTTTCATAAGACCAGGTAGCCTTAAAAAAACCCCAAAAACCATAGCAGTTAATTGAATGAATTTTCAGAATGAAAAGAAAGGTAAACAAGCAGGGAAAATATTTTCTTGTACTAGATGCTTTGGAATTACCAGTAAGTTTATTAGAGTTAAAAGTTTGTCTTGAGGGATTTTTAGATTTTTTTTGATTTTTATACATAATTATAAGATGACAGTAATTAGAGGTGTTGCTTTACAAGATGTTACAAGGAGCTTTCTCCTGTACCCAATTATCAGCACAAAGCAAATAACTGCATAAAGCACTGAACTGGCCCTCCAGAATATTTTCCCATCTCTCTACCACAGTAGAGATGAAAAGTTGACAGAATTTCAGCTGAGATAAAATGGAACAGCCCCAGCACCAGTAAAAGTGATCCTTTGGACAGTAAGGCTCATCCAAAAAATTTCTAAGCAGAACTCAGTCCTTGAATTCTTGCTTAGAAATGGGTGGCTTAGAAGCAAGACTTTGATCTTCTGTTTATGCTTTATTATTGACACAAATTAAATAATTGAGGAAAGCTGGATAGTAAAGCAACAGTGCTCCCTCATTTCAGATACGGGATATAAAGAGAGGAATAGATTTCAACATCTTGAAAGTAAAGAAGCTTGAGAAAATAGAGAAATTTCTAGCAGTCTACGTAACCACAGTGATAAACTGTGGTATTTAGAAATAACATTGCCTGTGTTTTTGCCTCCAGTAGACTTTTGCAACAGTAAATGTGATACTTTATATATTCAGAGTCACATATTAATTAAAAATTTAAAATAATATACATAGAAAGATTAAAATTTTTAATTCCATTTTTATCACAATGCATCAAAAAGTAAAAGTAAATAACACATTCAATTACATAGAAGCATTAACATCATGGTATATTTGCTAAGCGCATTATTACAAGAGGAAAGCGTCTGAGCTTTTCCTTCCACAGCTACATTTTGTACCAAATCCTTCTCTGGTACATGACTACAGCCTCAGAATGCCTCTAAATTCATCAGGTTTGAACCATATATATCTGAATGCTGGAACAGCCTTAAGACACTTTCATTATATAAAGTAACTACAACTTTTTTTGGTTATTATTTTCACCTAGTCTGAAACAAATAACCAGTATAAATCCCTTCACATTTTATATGCCATGATATTTTAAAGAATGAAAATGGACCCTCAAAACCGTTAGGAAAGTCTGTAGACTGATATTAACTGTAGTGAGTCTTAAATCATCTTTATGAATAAGAAAACTATCTAATAAATGTAGGGTTAAATGAAGATCAGATTAAATAAGTAAATAACAGCCAGGTATTTATAAGGTCTTAACTAATAGGCAAACCTACTTTATAAAATGCAACTTTCAAAGTTCACCAGTTTATGAGATTTTAATTAGAATGTTCTACTCCTAATTTAACATATACCGTTAGGTGCCCAGGTAATTAATTAAACAGATTAGTGGATATGGGATGGAGTTTTAAATTGTTTACTATTATTTTAAGGCTATTTTCATTGTTATTCTAGATCTGCTTCATATAGGATGAGTTTTTAAGAAAAATAGGTCTGGATTGATCTCATTGACAAGGCATGGGCTCAATTTTCCCTTTTCTTATGTTCCTGTAATAAAATTTCAAATTGGAAACATTGTTAGAGCACTCTCTTTGGTTTAAGTCTGATTTTTTTTTAAACAATTTAAAAAATAAGAAACATATTGTGCTTTAGGTGTATCAAAACCCCTGTTTGGATGTTGAGAAAAATAAGTAGAACTCAAAATGTTCAACTTGGCTAGAGCTTACAAAATGTTGTCTGGTCATAAGTACTGCAATGGGAATTGCTTGGTGTCGATAAAGTGTGGAAACCTGATCTCCATCAGCAAGTGCAGAGCACCTAAGGCCTCAGCTGACAAGGACATAGAAGATTTTTCTGCCTCTTTATCTGCTCATGTCAAAAAAAAGCCTGCAGGAATAAGATATTCCCTTAAACCTACCTTAAATGAAGATCAATCTGAACAGAATAACGTAATTCTAATTCTTATTTAAAAAATAATGTATTACCTTCCATTTAGGTTGTTTTCCCACTCTCATGTTTATTATTTCAACCTTTCTTCCTGTTAAAGATTTCATTTATCTTGTAAATATGTTCTTGAAGGTATCACGTGTGGGAAGAATTCCATGTGAATACTGGGAGAATGGCTCAGAGCATATATGCAATAACCTTTCAGCAAAACAGAGCTTGTGAGGAAATGCCTATCTCAATCTAAAGTGTGTCCTTCAAGTTACTTTATGTAGCTTGAAGTACCCTTTTACCTTGCCTGAGGTTATATATCCAGATGATTGTTTCTTACCTCTTTGTCTGGTCTTATTATCGTGCCCCTTGTGTATATTCTCCGTAGTCATTTCACCTTCAGACCATTTCTCTTTGGATTGTGCTTGAATTTTTTCTTTACATTCAGCTAATTACTCCTTAAGTAAAAGTTGTGATGTAATTTCTCCTGCAGTTAATCACTTCCTCCTAAATCCCAGTGCCTACTCACTGGAAAAAGGACTCACTCCTTTGGAATTCAAGATTCACATGCCTGACTACATCTCTGGTCTGTGAGATTATCTCTTCAGACCAAGAATCTGCAGAAGACAGGAAAGGAGTAAAATGGCATATATTTGTCTTCTCATTTGATTTTTGATTAAACTTTGTGAAATTCTTGGAAAAATAACTTGTCATGCCATTCTTTTTGGTGCTCTTTCTCTCAGAAATATAGATAAAATGTGTTTCATAAAGAGTTTATCAATGACATTTTCTCCAAATCCAAGGAGCTGTCACACTCAGAGGTGTGACAATGTGTCACATTGAAACACCAGTGTCAAAGGAAAGAATAAATACAGGCAAAGATAAAATAGTTTATCTTAACCATTTCTCACAGGTTTACTCAAGGTAGTCCCCTATTCCACTCTTGGGAACAATGCAATCAAACATAGATTTGGATCGAATGTGCAGCTATGAAAGAGGCATGGCACCTCAGACAGCATGGATGTCTCTTCAAAGGCCCTTCCAATGCACTGATGGGGAGACCTTTGTAGTCTTATTCTCTGTATCTCTGATCACATTCTTCCCTACTAAAATCAGTAAGAAATTATCATAATTCTCTTTCACAAAGTGTAATCATCTTTGTCAAGAGATTTGTGGCACATTAAGGTTTTTCAGTTTCTTCTGGGTTTTGGAGAGGGAGAGAAGGGCAAAAGGCTTCTCATCTACTACTGCTGAGTGGCCCCCAGCAATACAAGCAGAAGAAATAAACATCAATAGCAATAGGAAATTACACTTTGAAAGTCTTCCTTTTCTGAGGCAGAAAATTGAGCCTCAAGTGGTGATCCTTAATACCTTCTGTCTAGGCAGCAATTCCATGTTGCTGTCACAGCCTTTTTCAGAAGCTGGTTACCTGGCACTAAATTCCTGTGCCAATATCCCAGGAGCAGTCAAAATTCTCTCACCTGTTCAGCTTACCAACTCCACTTTATACATATGTTCATTAGCTGTAAAGATTTCAGTCTTTGATCACAAAAAAAAAAAATAAAATCAATCCTTTCTTGGTCATACAGAAATAATGGACTGAGTTTGTATGGAGAATGAATCAATAGCTATGTGAGTATACACTTAACTGGATGATTCAGAATGTATTACTCAACAGCTGTTCCACATATTAAAAATTTGAAGTTTTTCAGTATTTACCATCTCATGAAAATCCATAAGTGAGGAAGATAAAAGAAGTATTGGGAATGTTACACAATTTACTGTAATTAGTACTTTATCCTTGTGACTGACAGATAGCTTATACCGGAGGTATAACCCTTATTTACTACATCATTAAAGTTTCAAATAAAAGAATTTCAGAGAACACTGACTAGAAAGAGGTTTAGAAAAATACCTATATTTAACTCTATCCATGCCCCATCAGCTCTTCAATTTACACATCCACTACCAGGGTATGGTGCAGAAACATTTCCATGAATCTGGAATGCTGAGGGTTCCCTGTGACACATGATGAGTTCTTTAATCCTATCTCTAAACTAAACAGTTTGAATGGTGTGATAAATCAATCGACACCATTATCCTTAAGACAAATACTTCAGGCAAACTCTTTTCATTAATACCTAATTAAGAATAATTGTTTCACATCTTCTAATTGTTAGTCAGGCTTTATATCCATTCATATCTGACAAGAGGACAGAAGGACAAGAGGTAAGACAATACCACGACAGTCGACGTTTACTCCCAGAATGCATCAGATTCATTTATTTTTATTTTTTTTTAATACAACTACACTAATTTTCCCCTTCATTTGCTGTGCTGTAATGGGAGTCCACTGAGCTTAACAAAATAACCTTAAATCTTCCTATTATAAATTTGCAATGTAAATCTTACTTAGAGGATCTCAGTCTGTAGAGAACTTACTAAAAGGAAATGTGAAAAATGAACATTTTAGTAGGTGAAATTAACTGTGCTATAACTGGCACCAGCCCTGTGGTTTCGGCTGTGACTCTAACTCTACACTTCAGTAAATCAGTTGTACATCTCTTCTCGTTAACTCATCCTGGAAAGTTCCTCCCCATGAAGAGCTGCATTGATTTACAGCCCTTTGGAAAGGACCTGAGCTGGTAGCAGATTCTAGCAAATGCGACAGATTCTTGCAACAACTAACAAATCAATATACTACCTGAAAGTGTTAATTTGCAAGGCAGTTTTTTCTGTTTTAATTGTCCAAAAAGAAATGAAAAGAAGACAAGGAAGATTTTTTGCAGTAATTCCCACTTTCATAATTTATACTTTTTTACCTGAAGTAGTCCTGGTTTAGCTACCAGTATTTTGCTTTCTATAAATAACAGCCATAAACTGGAATTATTTGCTAGAACTTCTGGCTTGATTTTGTTTTGATTCACTGAAAAACAACATGATTTATATTCTAAAAGTGAAACTAAATGTAATTTCTCTTCAATGTCTCATTGGAGCTAAACCTCTTCATATGAAGAGTGAATACAAAACAACAGCAAACAAGAAAAAATGTTCCTCGTACATCTGTGTTTTATTTTCAGAGGTAAATTTGATTTTAGATTCATTGGAGAGAGTTCTCTCATGGGAAGGGCTTGAGCTCATTTGTAATGGGAGGAATGAAAAAGAGTCAATAGTTTTACCCACTTTATTTGGAAGCGTAACTCAAAAAAAAGGTAAACAATGTCAGTGTTGCAAAGAATGAAACACACATATGCAGAAAGGTCTTAACAGACAGGATAAAAATCCTGGTAGTGAAGCACTGTTATCTCAGCTGAGGTAACACCATATGTTCTCTTTTGGACCTCTCAATCTCAAATGACAATGTTCAAACCTCCTCTTCAATTTAGCTCTTATCTCTCTGCTGAATACTTAAAAGGAAAAAAATCAGTGCAAATATGCTAAAAGAAAAGAAAGTGTAAGCTAAAAAAAAGTTAATTAGCTGGTGAGTTGTAGTCTCAAGTATTTTTCACCATGGCAATTCATACCCGAAGGTGAATTTTCCCAAAGCAAAACTTTTTGAGTAAACCTGAGTAGCTTCACCTTTTGAACACTTCAGCTGCTTTTTAAATTAGAACTTTCAACATTCAGAAATTCAAGTTTTCTGAAAATATCAAAGTCATCCTGAACAAAAGATTAATTTGGATATAGGTATCCTTGAAATTTGACTTCTGTACGAAATCAAGATGTCTCTGCTGTATTCACAATCTTGATGCTGTCTTCAAGTATCTTAAAGAACACTTACAGGAACACTTATATTTAGATAAGAACTTTCTCTAAAGCAGGGTTAAATGGTATTTTTAATGAAGCAAATAGAAATTTTATCATTATTGTAAAGATAGAGATTTTGCACTAAATTTACCTTGTCAACACTTATATGAGCTTCTTGGAATAAATTCCATTTTTCCTCTTCCACATTTGCTAGAATTCCTGTTATGAAAGGTTCCTGCGGATGCCTTCATGTTTCATCACAAAAAAAACCCCATCAAAATCAACTATTTCACGTGGATAATTTTCATGTGAGGAGCTGAATTCGGAGGGGGTGATGGAACAAGTGCTTAGAGAAATGTCATATATCAGGTGTTGGAATTACAGTTCTCTTGTGGCACAATTTTATCTTCTGTTGAAGAGGAGGAAAGAACAGTTTTCTGAGACTTTTTAGGAAATATTGCACAATTTCAAGGCTACCCTGTGTGAAGCCCTGGTAAAAGGTTAAACTTTCCCACTTCACTTTCAAAGATAAAAGAGATGCCTACATTGAAACCTCAGCCACTGGTAAAAGAGATTCTGTCCCTGAATAATGTGGCCTCTTTCAGCTAAATTTCTTGGGTTTAAGCTTTGGTTTTATCAAGGACCATAGGATAATCAAGACTGGAAGGAACCTCATCAGGTCACCTCCCTTCTGCTCAGGGCATAGTAATTTACAGGACCTCAACTTGTACAAGCATCTCTACATACATGTACTACACAGTACATCACATGTACTACACAGCCAACCTTGGATGCTGACATAACTTCCTCAATACACAGGTGTGCACAGTTATATTTGAAAAAGGAATCAAAATTAAAATACTTCACAGTTTTGCTTGCCTAAAAGAAAATTATATTGCTGGTATTAGCATATTATAATTCATTTATTGGAGTACATTTGGATTAATTACTTTGCTACTAGAATTTTAAGATGGGGTTTTTTCTGTTGTGATGTACCTTTTTTATGGAATGAAAACCAGGATTTAACTGGTATGGTACTGTAAAACCCAGAAGGCTTTTCTTACTATTGTTATATAGGCCAAAAGCCCCTTACACCTGGGAAGGTAAGGCAGATTTATTGCCAAGTATATTTATTTATTTCGTTACCTGGTATATTTATTTATTTTATTGCCTGGTATATTTAACTGGGTTTAAAAATATGAGGAAATAAATATGGATGGTGACATGAACAGAAAATAATCAATATGACTAGCATGTGAGTTACAGATACTGTTTGTTTTGACTCAGGAAACAACATCATTTTTGTTTACAACATCATTTGTGGAGTGGGGGAGAGTCCCAAAGCTTTACAAAATCTGCCTCACTCTATCCCAGTCCTTCCTGTGAAAAACACAGTTTTGCAGCATTCATACTCTTAAGCAAGTGACAATACATGGAATTTTTTTTTCCATTGAGAACTGTGAAGGAGACTTATTTATAATACCTGACAGTGAAAAAGTGGCTCTGGAATGTATAACATCATTTACCTGAATTGCATTCCTACCTCAGAGACAGGCTGATCCTCTGTATGACAGTTTTCCAAATAAATCTCATTCCATTCTTGTAATCATTTCATTTCTCAGTGCTGTCTATTAAGACTTGCTAAAAAAAAAATTAAAATATCAATTATTTTCAGCAGAAGCCATGCTGTGCTCTGATTAGAAAGGAAACTGTAGAGGAATTAATGATTTTCAGGTAATTCAACAAAAAATCCTGCTCATGCTCTTGCATTAACCAAATCTTTCTAAGATACAATTCAAATAATTAGTCAGTTGTTACTGGTTGCATTCAGAACAACCACTGTTGTATTATTGATATAAAAATCAAACATCTGTAGTAAGTGATTATGTTTCAGAGCTTCAGGAATGACAGCAATTTGTTTTAGCAATGGCAAATAATTTGATAGTGATAAATGGAAGCACATTAAAAACTCTGGGTGAAATTGCCCCTCTTCACAGGGCAAACACTACTCAAATTCTGGATCATTGAAGTGTGCTGAAGTCTCTCAATGCCCATGATTTGTATTCTCTGCATAACTGCCAATACACATGAATTTTATGTTATTTTAGCATATCTACCTCACTAAACTGTGGCCATCTCTGTAGTCAAACAGCAGCAAGAACAAAAGTGTACTGCTGCAGAGGTACTGCAAGGTGTATAATGAATACTGCTGAAAATCAGGATTATTTTCAGTGACTTCAGCAAGTTTGTGGTGAGGTTCTTGCTTTTAAACCTTACACTAAGATATCATTTTCCTACTTTTTTACAGTCTTGCCAGTTTCTAGAAGAAGAAAAGTTCTAACAAAGAGGGAAACACTTCCAAAAAAATATCTTGTAAAAGTCTTTGTAACTGCTGCATGAAACTGCAAAAGTGTTTGCAGTTTCATGCAGCAGTTACAAACACTTTTACAAGATACTCAGAGAGGGGTGTATTATTTAACCACGCAGACCAAACAGAAGAGATTAGCTGAGAAAGAATCCTATCAATTTAGAAATTCATTTTTACTCAAGAGAGTGTTTGAGCCTGAATCCTTCACATGGCAGCAGTTGCCTGCTGGACCATGCAAATAATAATAATATTTGGTAATCGATATATTTGATAACTAATTGCAGAATTCCCTGTTTCAGTGTGGATTCATCTTTGACAGAAAACAATCTTCCCTGCCCCCCCAAAAATACAGAAAATCCGAGAGTTTAGGGTTTTGATGATCAATGTAATTTGAAAATTTCTGAGGGATAGCAGCTTGAGTTCCTACCATAGAATTCATAAGAACCAGCTCAAAAACTCATTCACACTGCATTTCTTACAGCAGTCCTGAAGATACTTGCTTCCTAAGTTTCATTTCCCATTTACAGGAGCAGCAGGTCTACATCTGCTTTTTCTGAGGCAGGAGATGAGAATACACAACACATTTTGCCTCAGCACCCTTTTACTTGGTGTTTGTGGCTTTTTTTGTTGGTTGGCCTTGTGATCCATTTTGTACTACCGTGGAACAGCATAAATTAAGAATTACTCTGGCATACAGAATTAGTTACCTAGATGTTGAATATTTTGCCTTACACAGTAATATGGGCATGTCATAACTTTGCATAACGCAAAGGATATATTGAACTATTTCAGTTTGCCCTTCCCTTTATGAACTCAGCCAAAGGAGCTCTCATGTCACAAATACTGGGTTAGGGGGTTATGGCTCAACCTCAGGTGCTTCTTGCTCCCCTCAGAAGGCAACTGCTGCAGGTCAACTTGTATTGCAGCAGTCTCTGCCTGCTCCAGTTCTGTCAAAGGGACTGAGTTAAAAAAAAACCAAAACACAACAAACCACAGATGGGATGAGAGGGAAGTAGATGCATAATTAAGCTGTCAGATCCAAAGGGTGATAATTTCTGCCTTACAAAGGCAGAGGGTACAGAGCAGAGAGCAGTAAACCACCCAAGTCAGTGATCCAGGAAGCTGCTCAGCTACATCTGGAATAGGAGATCAGAGCACATCCTCAGAGGTGTTCTTGGGTGTGTTTTGGCATTAGATTTCTAGTCCCATGGGACACGGTCAAGTTTTGTAAAGAACTGCGAGTTCACAAAGGAATAAAATACACCTATTCTATATATTGTATCCATGCTATAAATGTATCTGCTTGCATTTTAAAAATTGTATTGTTAATCTTAGAAACTGGGATTATTTGCAGAATAACAAATTAATCAATAGGGTGAACTACATTTACATTTAAAGTTATTAGAGACAGTACAATTTACAGCTGCTGCTATATGAGAAACTTTTTACCAAATTACTGAGCATCACACAGAGTTAAAAGCAGAGGAGTTATTTATAAAAACAAAGAAGATATATCTACTTTCCTGGATGCCAGGAAAACCTTCCAAACCAAGATAATGAATAAAATTATTTGCTGTGTTCCATGTCTGCTTCCCCTTTAATAGTAATTACACCTCCATTCTTATCTGACACTTGTCTGCCTTTAAATCACTAATTAAAATATGAAATATGGAAAGCTGTGTTTAAGCACAGAATTCTGTTGTTTCACCAGGCTGAATTATCCCTTCCCTTTTCAAGGAGGTGGTGCCATACATTACAGATCTTAGGGTCCAAAATGGAGAAGAGACCAAACAAACTTTCCCACCACCTTTTAGGAACAAAGCTTTCTGCTCTGTTTGCACTATGTCTTAACAGTTGACCAAAATCACCCTCCCCTGGCAACTATCCTGTTTCAATTTCAGTGCCAGAGCATGACCACAAATACAGCCATGATAATTTCATCTGCATTCCAAACACAGCCTGTTATTGGAAAGAAAGATTCCTTATATTTCTTGTGCCTGCACAATTCTCCTGTCTCTGCTTAGCTGCTTATTCTGGACGTTCGTTTTCTTGTCCCAAAAATCCCTCCATGCAAAATTCATTCACAGAGTACTCATCTTCTCCAGGACAGTTCAAATCACACTGGCAGATACTTGCACAAATGAGGTATTTGGTATAAAAAGTAAATCTAAATGTTCTTTCATTAGTATTTTTGCAAGCTCATGTGAACATGTAAGCATTAAACTATAACGTATAATGAAAATATTCTGAAAACTTTACTAAGCAGTATCTTAAATTTACTTAAAGAACTATATCTAGCTTTTGAAGGGATACAGTTGGAATTCAAATAAAAATGTTCTCATGTTCCATGCTGTTTGAGGATGCAAGCCTTCACTGAACATGAGAGAACATCTTTTGTAAATGTTTTTAGAAGGTTTGTTGCATATTCCTGAATTTTACACTAGCAAATTTTTATGTAACTTTTTTTACTAAATAGTATTTGTAAGTATTTCAACAATGGCATAGAGTGTCATGTTAAGGAAAAAATAAAAGAAAAAAGAAAGATCTCACTATTTCTACTGGCACAAGAATATCTTCTGCTTAATAGTTACATTTTAGGAGATAAATTCTGAAATTATACATTCACAGTAACAGCAATCCAATCTCAAAATCCTGCAGGAAGGCATTACATCCCATGGGCTACATGCTAGAGTTCCAAAAGGTAAAATCAAATATAATGTAGCAAATGCAATTCAGCTCCATTTGTGTGTGTGGAGAGTTGCCCAAAGTCATTCATAGAGACACAAATGTACAGCCTCCTCTGGGCTTTAGATATCACTTTTTCTTTCATTCTCTCTGTCCATTGCACTTCCCTCAAACTGCACACTCTGGCTTGAAAAGGAAACCTCCTGTCACGTGAGAAGGAAAAGGAATTCTTAATCCAGTCCATCCATCTTTTCATCCCACATTATTTTGCTTCAGATCATACTGAATTTAGAGGCTTTTATGATGTTTCCCATGTACCAACACAGACATTCAGACTGAGGGCAGACTTATGTGCATGCATACATACACAGATAACTGGATCTCATCTCCACTGCTCAGCCTTTTGGTTTCACACATGTCACTCCAGGAATATACAAACACAACAGGAGATCCATGCACCATCTGAACCTCCTCTGTACCTGACACTGACAATTTGCACAAAATCCAGCTACACAGAAATAATGTTGCATGTGTGTCTAACTTTGCAAATGTCATTTCATTAATATAGACAAACACAGGGAATTCAACTTTTTCAAGTCTTACTCTTTTCTACTTGTTGTCATGGATACTACATCTTCTCTATCTCTTTTCTCTCTTTCATCATATTTGACTTTTCTCTGTTGGTGTCCATGGTGACACCCTGCTATCAGTACACAATGCATGTCCTAACTTTCACATTTTTAAAATGGGCTCAGGTATTTTAAGAAGTTTCCCCCATGTGACAGGCACTTTTGCATATTAATATCTCTTTACTAAGAGGGAATTAAAAAATAATTTTCTGTGTACTTATTATATATATTTTCAATTTTATTCACTTGGATAAACTCATGAGTTAGGAAATCTTCTTTTCAGAATGGCCTCTGGGGACAGCTGCCATACATTCAGTCCATCACACAGGCAAATGAGGATGCAGAGCAATCAGGCAAGTGTTTATGTATCAAAATATAATTGGCTGAATTTCCAGACATGCAGAGCTTCAGAAGTAGCAAGTGCTTCATAAGGGAGTAGCCTGTGCAAGAAATCTCATAATCTGAGAACATTTTAAAAATACACATTTCATCCTGTAACTCACAGCTGCTTTCAAATGATTTACCAATATACACCTTGAGGGGGGAAAACAATTCCCTAAAACCCCAAAATAAGCCCCAAAACCAAAGGTTACAATACTAAAATGATGCACAGGATTTCATTATTTTATTACTTTCTCATTTAACAGACTGTTTTCAGAGGATCTAGCAAATGCAATCATTGGTGGGTCAACCCACCAGGTAGAACTAGAGCTAGCTTGAAGGTCTTTGCATATCTCTCTGTAAAGGCAAACTTTGTAGTAATGATTTGTGGTTTTAATGATGCAGGGTCATGCTGGTCTTGTGGCTTACAAGGACCAGGCATGTTTGGTTTATAAAACAGAGAAAACAAACAAACAAACCAATAAAAGGTTTTCTGATATGATTCTGTAAACTGAAGGTGAATTCCCCCAATGAGTCAGCAGCAAAACTTCCAATAGTTTCCATGAGGTTGGGTTCCCAAATGGCACTTTGAATTTCCACAGGCAGTGAAGTGTAACCTGGGCATGCAAACTTCAGCCCCAGAGAAGCTGTGGAAAACAAAGAAATGAATCACCGTGTTGGACTTTGCCAGGCAGCAGCTGTCAAACATTCCTGTGAATATTTGGTGGTAGGAATCCTGGCATAATGTTGTACTCCACACAAATAAATAATTCTGATGTGCCTTGGTGTGATAAAGTTACACCCGCACCAAAAAGATGTTTACAACTGCATGAAATCATATTTGTCAGGGCACAAGTGTAGTAATTTTTAAGTTTATGGCATTCACAATAAATATTCCGTAGTGCCATAAATGGCAGAAATTAAGTCATGGACACTGTAAATCAGATTTGCCAGTTTTTCCCTGAGATGCAGATCCAGAAACAATTCCTCTGATTTCCTTCACTTGTTTTGCCATCTTCCCAGGAAACAACTATTCTAACTTGCTTGCTCAGTAAACTGAAATCTTAAAACTGGCTGCTAATTACTCTGTGTTTCAATTCTCAACTGGTAATCTGGGAAATCAAGTCCTGGTCTCCTGTGTACAGTAAGATCAATAAGCTACCCCTTAGACTGCTGAGACATGATGTCAGTATTGACTGCTCTATGGAGCATCCCCACTCTGGTTTGCATCTAAATTGCAATGATCATGTGCTCTTAAATTATTCAGACTGTTCAAATTTACCCTATACCAAAAAATAATAATAATAATAAAAAAAAGGAGTGTGAAGTTGGTAGCTATAGATAACCGATCCCAGTAGAGTTTCCAGGTGTAAAAAAGGGCAGAGTTCTTTCAAAATGTGTTTTACAAGTGATGTGTTTTCAGCTTTAGAAAGACAAGAAGAATGAATGATGGTTATTTCCTCATTTAAAATCAATAAAATTAACTATGCAGATAAAAGCAAAAAAGCATTGAACAGATAATCTATATTGAAAGATTGAGGTTTCTATCTCATATGGGATGGTTGTTACAGGTCTACTGAATGCAATAGAGGTCAGCAGATTAACACAAGTAGCAACTCAGACACTCCATTATGTGTGTCCTCAATAACAGATATCTTACAGATAATGAAGATTGGAGAAAAGAAAAAACTTTATTACTTGGTGTTTGATTTTAGATTTTTATAGGCAATGAATAATAAGTCTTTATATGTACTTACAAACCTAATAGTTTTGGGAGAGAATTTTTACAGGCCAGAGAAATAGTTAACCAAAGTGAATTTCCATCTTGAATTACTTGCTGCATTTTGTAGGAAAAAAAAAAAAAGATAGAAAAAAGAACAGTTGCAAGGCAATACAAAATAGCTCCCAAATGGCTGGAGTGGAATTAAAATTGCAACAGATGAGATTTAGCAGGTTAAAAATTAAATACTGTTACTGGCAAGCAAAATTTGCAAAGGATTGTAAAATGATGGACCAAAAAGGTAGGTTAATCCATTTTCAGTTTCATAGTTTGTGACATTGTCTTGATTTTTAAGGTACTTTCTGACATTGCTCGATTCCATTATGATGCTTCATAATTATAATCCTTTATTTATGGTCTCTGTTATCTACTCTAATGCTAAAACGTTAAGCCTCTCTAACACTAAGGTCGTTATCTGATCTCTCTAGTTTATCCTCTCTGAAACATTAACCTTATCCAGGGACCTTTTAAAGGGCCACACATGTTTTGGGCCATGATAGCCCTTGCTATTCTGCTGTGGTAATGCTGCTGTGTGGCTGAATCCCTGTTAGTTTAAATTTCGGGCACAAACATGGCATCCAAAAAGCCTAGAACAGCAAGTTGATTTAATTAGCTAGATGGAACTTCCCACAGACTATCAAATGATGGATTTCTGCATTTTCCTGTATGTGACCTTGCACCTGGGGAGGAACAACACGAGGAACCAGCACAGGCTGGGCAGCAACTCTGCAGAGGAGGATCTGGGGGTACTGGTGGACAACAAGCTGTCCACGGGCCAGCAGTGCCCTGTGATTCTGAGATCATTGGTGGCCCAAGATCTGCCTGGGGGGATGTTTTCTTCTGGTTATGAGAGCTTGAAGAGAGGATCAGCTCTAAGTAACTTACACTCATTTGGACACCAGAAGGATAAAATAAATTTGCCTGTTTACTTCCTTAAATTACAATTCCAAGCAATTCCACTGTATTGTAAATTAAACAAGCTGAGCAGGTGGCCAACTTGGCTGAATAGGAAACTCCCCAAGATGCTCAAGAGGAAAGAGAAATTGTATGATCTTTGGAGAAAAGATCAGTATTTGCAGACAGAGCACAGAGCTGTGTCATATTTATGCAGGAAGAAGACACAAAAGGCTTAAGTTTAATTAGAGTTTAAATTGGCCAGTGATATTTGAGATAGCTAAAATGATTTTTTAAGTATACAAATAGAAAGAGGTCTAAAGACATCATTATGTGTCCCCTGCAAGTGAAATAGTCTGTTGTCTTCTACTTTCTTCTAAAGAGTTACTGAAAAGGAAATATACAAAACTTTAGGTACCCTAATATAGCATAAATAATACAATTAATTCTCGGTGACATTAAAATAAACAATTCAGGCATCTTTCACCAGCAGCCCAGAAGATCCTAGAGGACAAATGATTCTTTGAATAACACAGTCATGTCAGTGATCTATTTTAAGACAGGACAAATCATACAGATCACAGCTTCCTGTTGTGGTCTATCCTCAATTGACATACAAGCAGTGTACACATCTGACAAGCAGGACACACAAAAAATATGACGGGAATTTGCATCAATGACTCACATGTTTTAGTGATTTTTTTTCTTCTCATACAAACTATCTTCAGTGGTTGGGACCTCAGGAGAATCAAGCATACTTGGGACAGAAATACAAGCATGGTAAAGGGTAGCTCAGAATAATGACATAAGCAGGTCAGCACAAATCTCTTGGCTATTCTGTTTTCGATCCAATGTCCAGAAATCCCATCCCCTCCACTCACGTACACACACCCCACAAGTACTGAGAAAGGCCCTGTGAGGGAGCATATAGAAAGAAAATTCACTCTGTTCCAGTTTTTACTCATGAAGGGTTTCACCATCAGTGCTCTCTGGTTAGTGGAGAAGGCTCTGTGAATCCACCAGCAAAGAAGAAAGTGCCGTGGCTGGGGCTCAGCAACTGGTTGTGCTTCCCTGACAGATTAGACACAGATGATTTCTGGGTCATGTCTTGACACATACATCTTGTAGCATCTCTAAGCACAAAAAGACTTTTTGATCAGAAATTTCCAATCAGCTTGCTAAACACTACTTCAGTAAAAACACCAGGTTCCAACTAAAACCACATTTTAAAACATAAATTACTAGCTTTCAATGGACTTATTTTTAATTAATTAAAAGATTTTGCCAACAAAAATATACAGTTATAATACCTCAGGGGATCTATCCTTCTTCTTCTCAATGTTTTCATTGTCTGCAGTGAGCTTCAGTACCATGCACATTTTCCCCACGATCCACTATAATCACCAAATCTGTATGAGGACTGACAGATAGGTACCACAGGAAATAAATTGCAATTTAAGACCACAATAAACAAGAGAATGGAAACAAAATTGATGAATTAAAGTCCCAGAAAGCACCCAGGTAACTTTTCAAAGTGAAATATTTTGGGTTTAGGTCTTTCACCAATATTTTTCTTGAGGGAAGAATATTTGCAGCAATATTTTAAAGATTTTTTTAAGAAATAGCTTTAGCAGAGCTAAGAAAGGGAGATTTCTTTTCCTGATGTCTTTTTTTGTTTGTTTCCAGTTGTACTTTCTGGCTGTATTTTTCCTGTCCATGAGAGCAACCTCTGGGTTTTTTTCGTCCTGCTTCTTTTGAGAAGACAATTAACCAAAGCAAAACTCCCTGTAAGCTCTGGCTAGGTGGTGATTGCTGATAACAAACTTACTATGAAACCTCTTGAGCATTAATGTGGCTCTGTTCTGCTTCCAATGGAGAGAGACAGCTGCTCTTTAGCACAAGACTTGCTTAACTTTGGCTTGCAAGTTTAAATGAGGGAAGTTAGAGCATTAAAGTGAATTCAGAAAAATGTGATAGAATATAAAGAAAATAAAGAAAAATCCCAGGCATTAACATGGAATTCTCATCAGTGGGCCTAAGGTAAATCTGTGGACTGTAAATCTGTGTACTGGAAGTGCAGGCTTGTAGATGGCTGGGAGAAGTCTGTCATTGTATCACCTGAAGCTTCAAAACTCTCTTGCTCTGTCTTGTTGAACTCCTGCCCAGTGGAGAAGACACTTATATTCAAGCAGAGCAGAAGTTAATTTAAAGATTTAATGTGCAACTGCTTTTAGACAGTAATAAAATCCTTTTCAAAGCATTGTGTGCAGCATAGTTGTAATAAACAAAAGAGCTTTCAGACTCACATCTCCAATTTCCTTGTATTTAAATCCCTATTGATGATACCATAACTACCTCCATCTATTTAGACCTTGTTTTGGAGACTGTATCTACTACTGCCACAGCTCTTAAAACTTGCAGATGAAGCCAGAGGTTACCACAGTGCTCAATAATTCAGACTTTACTCTCCAAATGTGCTCATGGGCACAGGACAATGCCACAGGATCTTAGAGGTTGCAATTTGCAGTCCTTATTTGGGAAACCCCCTGATACTCCTGCTTCCAACAATATTTATGTGGTACTTGAATTGATTATGTGTTTTTTGTATTTCTGAAGGGCAAACCTTAATATTAAAAGTTACAAGATAATGGAAAAAAGTATTTATAGGAAACTTGAAAGGGTCGATCCAAACAACACATAGGGACAATATAAGACCCATCACTGGTCAAATTTTGAAGGGAAAAGTTAGTATTGGACTGTGAAAACTGGAAATGGGAACATATTTATATTACAGTAATTTCACGAATACAAGCCGCACCAATTTGACCAAAATTTTGGTGGAAACCCGGAAGTGCGGCTAATATTCCGGGGCGGCTAATCTATTAACAAAATTCTAAAAGCTGCCAACACGGAAGTGAGAGCCCGCGGCAGCCCCAAGCCAAGCTGGAGCCCGGCCGGCCCCGGCAGAGGTGGGAAAGCCTGGCAGAGGCGGGGCCAGCAGTGTGGGGGCGGGCGGCAGAGCCTGAGCCAGCAGGGCGGGGCAGGGAGGGCGGCAGAGCCTGAGCCAGCATGGCGGGGGAGCCCGGGAGAACTGGGGCTAGCAGTGCAGGGGAGCATGGCAGAAGCAGGAAGGCCGGCGGGTGGGACTGCCTGGCAGCGGGGGAAGCCCAGCAGAATCGGGGCCAGCAGCGTGGGGGAGCCCGGCGGTGCGGGGGCCTGCAGTGCCGGCCAGGGCGAGGAAACGCGGCGGCGGTGCAGACGGGAGGGGGTGGCCGGCGAGCCTGGTGGCGGCGGCGGCAGCCCTGCCGGCGGGGCGAGCGAAAGCGGTGCTCGCGAAAGCGCCGCTCGGCGAGCGAAAGCGGCGCTCGCCAAAGCGCCGCTCGGCGAGCGAAAGCGGCGCTCGCGAAAGCGCCGCTCAGCGAGCCGAAGCGGCGCTCGCGAAAGCGCCGCTCGCGAAAGCGCCGCGGGGCGGGCGCGGCGCGGGGCGGGCGAAAGCGGCAACGGGGCGAGCGAAAGCGGCAGCGGGGCGGTGCTGACGGGAGAGGGGGGCCAGCGAGCCCGGCGGCAGCGGCAGCACCAGCCGGCCAGCCCCGCCGAGCCGTGGCGCTGAGCTGGGCCACCCGGCCCCGTCGGCAACCATGAGCGGGCCGAGCCTGCCTGGCCCCGCCCCGAGCCAGTAAAGCCCGCTATGCCGCGATCCTGTTACTAATTGGCCAATTTGTGAAAGCTGCGCACGGATTCTCGCGACAAACGAAAGTGCGGCTAATATTCGGGGTGCGGCTTATCTATTGACAAAGACAGCAACATTGTCGAGGCACCGGGGGTGCGGCTTATAATCCGTGCGGCTTGTATTCGTGAAACTACTGTACTTAATAAAGAAAACAGTAGAAGCTGCAAATTTACTAAGGAATGGGAAGCAAAACTGAGCATTTTCCCACACTAATATCCTATCTTATTTTCCCAAAGGACTAAAAGTATCCCCTTTAGTAAAGATTTTTTTCCTATTTAAATTTAAAATGTAGGTCTAAAAGTACATCTTGAAAAACACAGAAATCACTATTCTCTAATGCATTTTGATTAAGTTTAAACAATTTCTCCTTTTGTAAATGTTATGAAAAAATTACTCTGAATCCACTAAGTTCTTGGGCACAACAAAATGTATGTGTGATTTAGATTATACCCTTTCTCTATTATTAAAGTAATTCAAGTACTCATAGTTCCATATTTTGGTGACAAAAAATTTGTTTGGTTTGGTTAGCAATTTTTCGCACAAGTGTGTTCCCTCTAATTGCTACACCTTGATTTTTCATCAAAGTTTGCCCTGTGGCTTAGAAATAAAGGCATTCATTCACACTTCTATTTAGAAAAGGACTTTCCTGGGGAAAGAAAAGTTGATATTCAGACTGGAGAATTCATCAGCAGAAAAATGCCCAAAGACAGTATTTAACTGTGGATTCCCTTGTAAAATACAGTATTCAGAAACTGATTTTCTGGTTTTTCTGTGGCTGTAATTAGCTGAAGACTTGTCAAGAAAAGGTGCATATAGTGACACCTCCTCCACACAGATTACCTGATTATTTCAGCTGTTAGTCTGCTGGGCTGAAATAAGCTATAAACCAGAGCTCCTCCCAGTTACCTATTTCATCAACAAAGACCTGTTTTTCCACTTAAAAGAAAGGTTATTTTTCTGAAGGCTTATTTATGGGTTGGGAACAGCAACTCTGCTGATATGTGTGTGCCTTTTTCTAAGCCTGCCTCTCCTAAATCACCTGAAGCCTGACAAACACATCCTTCCTGAGACACTGTGGATAAAAGCAGTCCGGCTAAAATCCCACAGCCCTCATTAAGGAGGGACACATTCCCCTTTCTTCATACCTAGTCCTCTGTCCTGTGCTCTTAACACCTCTCAATTCCATCAATCTGCTGTGGGCAGACACCTGAGCTGATACCAAGCTGAAGGTTATCTTACTGCATTCATCTCTTGGGAATTGGTAGGATTCCTGAAGTATAATAAAAATGACAATCCAAATGTTAAATTTCACTTAAAGTTGAAAGTGATGAGTGGGGTTTGGGAGACTTATTGGTCACCTTGGTTCAAGCATAATTATTCATACCTGTCACACTGCTTATCCAAATGCTAAATATCTGCAAGAATTTTAGGGAGTGTATAATGCACCATAATTTTCTTAAAATGTCAAAGGTTTTTTGACTTTCCCATGGAAGAGGTATTTTCTATTTTCCTGTTTTAAACTGGTTTGTTTCCTTCCCTCCCCTCCCCTCTGCTTAGCCCTGATGCCCTGTCCTATTAAGGGCTTCTTCCAGCTGTATACCAACACAGACCATCTGTTTAATGATGATTTTATACATGGATTACTTCCAGCACAGGATTGCTGCCCACGAGGGTCACTCCCAGAACTTTCTCTTCCTTTTAGGCTCCTGTACCTCATGTTTGTTTGCACTGACCACACTCATGCTATTGGTGGCCACAGAGCGATAAAAATGTTCCACCAAATGTTCCATTCCATTATTATTAATCCATTGTTAAATTATGTGAAATCACTCTACAAAGCCCACATGCTTTTCAAGCTCAGCTATTATGACAATACATTAGTGGTACTTACTTGTTCATTCCAATTCTCCTTTTTCCTCGTGGGCAGCTGAGCCACCCAAGGAAATTCACTACAATGCAAAAAATAAAACATAAGAAATCTACCTACTGGAAATGCTTCCTTAGTACTTATCCATTCATTTCCTTTGTTTGAGAGAACAATGAACCAGGAATGTAACAGAGTTTCTTATAACAAGTTTAAATTCCACTCTACCCAAACTATTGCTTATTTTGTTCTATCACCAATCTCAGCTGCTGTTTGCCAGCAATCAAGTCTTCACTTTAGGGGACATGTTCCGACTGGGATCTTGGGTATATAAAACAAACATGAAAAATTATACAGTGAAGAGCGTTTCTGTCAAAACAGATGGTGAAAGCAAAAAGGATCTGAGGGAATCTGAACGTGAAGTACAAAGTGACACTCTAATACTGGCTCAGCCTTGCAGTCAATTTGAGAATATAAACTAATTTTAACATTTTGAACTAAATGAAAATATTTTTGCAAAACATTAACCTAAAAAGAATCTTTATTGTCTTGATTAATTACATGGCTACTTACTAAGGAGTAGTACCAACCACAGGAAAATAATCAAGTATTTCAGAATATAGTAAGGGTTTAAGGTGTTCAAATAAATGACTAGTATGCATATATATTCAGTCAAGTTGTTAAGTGCAAAAAGTTCAAAAATGTTCAAGTGATTTCTTAATTTAAAGCAATAAAACGTCCCTGGGACTTAGATGCTAAGTTTACCGAAAAATTTCAAGTTCCTGACTGAAATGATATTTGAAGAAATCTAATTTTAATTGACCTTAGTTTAACTTCTCAGTGTATTTCTTGACCAAAAAAAAGCCAGAGTAGAGTTCTATTTAAAAAGAAACTTACAGTAATTTCACGACTATAAGGCACACCCTTTTGACTAAAATTTTCCCTCGAACCCGGAAGTGCGCCTTATAGTCCGGTGCGCCTTATCTGATGTACAAAGCGGTGAAATTTGCTAAACCGGAAGTGTGAGCTGAGAGCCGTGGGGGGAGCCGGAAGTGCCACTGCAGCCGGCTGGGGGCGGGCCCGGAGGCCCGCGACACTGCCCCTGCCGGGTGGAGGCGGGCCAGGGGGACCAAGGCACCGCCCCTCTCCGGTCCAGGCAGTCCTGGGGCCTCATGGCTGCCGGGTGAATGTGGGCTAGGGAGGCCGCGGCACCCGCCTTCCCGGGTCCAGGCAGTCTCGGGAGCCCATGGCTGCCAGGTGAATGTGGGCAAGGGGGGCCGCGGCACCCCCATTCCCGGGTGGAAGCAGTCCCAGGAGCCCATGGCTGCCGGGTGAATGAGGGCAAGGGGGGCCGCGGCACCCGCCTTCCCGGGTCCAGGCAGTCCCGGGAGCCCACGGCTGCCGGGTGAATGTGGGCAAGGGGGGCCGCGGCACCCGCCTTCCCGGGTCCAGGCAGTCCCGGGAGCCCACGGCTGCCGGGTGAATGTGGGCAAGGGGGGCCGCGGCACCCGCCTTCCCGGGTCCAGGCAGTCCCGGGAGCCCATGGCTGCCAGGTGAATGTGGGCAAGGGGGGCCGCGGCACCCCCATTCCCGGGTGGAAGCAGTCCCAGGAGCCCATGGCTGCCGGGTGAATGTGGGCAAGGGGGGCCGCGGCACCCCTGCTCCTGGCTCCAGGCAGCCGCGGGAGCCCATGGCTGCCGGCTGAAGGCAGGCTAGGGGGCCGGCAGCAGCCCCGTTCCTGGGTCCAGGCAGTCCTGGGGAGCCATGGCTGCCGCGTGAATGTGGGCTAGGAGGGCCACGGCAACCCCGCTCCTGGCTCCAGGCAGCCGCGGGAGCCCATGGCTGCCGGATGAAGGCAGGCTAGGGGGCCGGCAGCAGCCCCGTTCCTGGGTCCAGGCAGTCCTGGGGAGCCATGGCTGCCGCGTGAATGTGGGCTAGGAGGGCCACGGCAACCCCGCTCCTGGCTCCAGGCAGCCGCGGGAGCCCATGGCTGCCGGATGAAGGCAGGCTAGGGGGCCGGCAGCAGCCCCGTTCCTGGGTCCAGGCAGTCCTGGGGAGCCATGGCTGCCGCGTGAATGCGGGCTAGGGGGGCCGCAGCACCCCCCTTCTCAGGTGGAAGCAGTCCCGGGGGCCCATGGCTGCCGGGTCCAGGGTGGCTCGGTGGCTCGCGGCACCGCCCCTACCGGGTGGAGGCGGGCCCGGGGGCCAATGGCTGCCGGGTGGAGGCGGGGCCTCGGCCAGCAACCCCACGGGGTGAGCTGGGGGCGGGGCCTCACTGCAAAAAAAAAGTGCGCCTTATAGACCGGTGCGCCTTATCTGATCTACAAAGTTGCAAATTTTGCCGAATCCGGGGGGTTGCGCCTTATAGTCCGGTGCGCCTTATAGTTGTGAAATTACTGTATTTTTTATTTCTGTACTACATCTTAACTATTTTAACTATTATACAATTTCTATAATTTTCTATGTTAAAATAATTCCTTTCAAATTTTATATTAAATTTCAAGGATTTCAATACTGAATATTTTGCTTCTTTCAAACTTTCTTTATCCCAGAGAGGATTATTTGGTTTGAATTCAACTTGAATTTTGTGAATTATTTAGCCATGGATTGTGAATTTTTCGACAAACAATAAAAAACCCAACCAAAGCTAAATCATTTTACATTAACCATTATTTTCAGACCCAAAAATTTAGTTACAGACAACTCAGCTCAAGAAACTGGTACTTGCAGTAAAAGAAATACGTTCATTAACCAGGACAGATATATTAGTACCTGTGTCCCCTTACACATTTAACATCTATTCTCATTCAAAATTTTTCTTATAGTTTGTGCTAAATGATACACATTTCCCAAATTCTGAAATTTATTAATTATGTTTAGTCCCCTTTATTAAAAATTTAATACATTCTCTGTATCTTCCCTTTCAGATACATTGCATGGAGAATTTTTGCCCATAAAAGGAAAGAAACATGAAAAACTTGAAGCAGTTACAAAACTGTGTCTTCTTATGTTCTTACATTGATTTTCTGTGTTTTCTGTGGGCTTCTTTTGTTTGCATTAGTACTAGATAAAGACCATTTAAGAGATTTAAGGGTTTAGTTATCTGTTCTGTCACTTCCACCCCCTGGGTACTTGCAGTCATCTACTCTAACCATATTTTGGGGTTTTTTTTCTTTTTTATTTTTTTTTCTTTTTCTTTTCTCCTTTTTTCTTTTTTATTTTTCCCTGTTTTTTTTTTTCTTTTCTTTTTTTTTCCCCAGAATTTGTTAATTGCGCAGGTGCACAAGTTCACCTGAATTATCTTCTGGGTTTTTATTTTTCCCCTGAATAATAAGTTCTGGCTGTATTAATTGCGCCACACAGAAGAGAGCCTTACTGTTTCCCATCAAAAGGAAGTGCACTGTGAATGAGCTCAGAAACCTCTTACACTGCCAGTGGAGAAAGTAACACAAAATGCAGCCTCATTGCTTTGTAAAGCCTGGCTAAGTTTTCTCATTAATTCCTCTGCCAGAAGATGAAGCCAAGCTTGCTTGTTGTGCCATTTCACTTATATGTAAAAGGGTTTGGTTCGTTTGAGACTGTCTTCAAACCAGCAGATTACCATTCTTGCCAGATAAGTTTAAATAAATTAATAATCGTTGCCCCCCTCTTACCCCCCTCCCACCCTCTGCATATAACTTTGTTGTAAAGTCACTTGTTCTTCCAGTTTTATATCAGTGAGTTTCTGGACAATGTAAGTAAATTCTGGGCTTTCCTAACTGTGAAAATGTATTTGCAGTTCGGATGTGGAAGTGCATATCTACATATTCATATGTAAAATTTGAGATAAGAAATAGATTGGTTTCAAACCATCTCTATACCATAACAATTCTACTACAATGCCTGCAATTAGAAAGTCTGAGGTTGCAACAATTTGAAGTTAACAGTGCTGTTTTTCCTTCATACTCCTCAGATTTCCAAGCACTTTAAAGTTGTGTAGGGTTTATAAGCCCAGTTTTCAGTGCATTCTTTGCATTTGGAAATTTAATTGCCACAACTTTAAAAATTCCTCTACAGTACTCAGTCACAACTATTTCTCAAGACCATTTGTTCCTTAATTTCACAGAAATATATTGAACTGTGGTTTTGAAATATGCAATGGATAAAATGTCAGTAATCCAATAAACTTACTGGGAAGAAGTAACAAAAAGTAACAAATCTCATTGGAAGTCTTAGAATTGCACAATTCACAATAGATGCAGGCTGCTATTAAAACTCAATCAACTGCATTGAAACTCAGCAGCTCATGACCATAATGAAATCTTCCTAATTTTTAATTAATTAGTAGAAAATGTCTGGGTATTACTAAAGCTAAATCACACTTTACCTTCTTTACGTTTATATATTTTTCTTATTTACTATCTTTATATAATCTTCTCCTTTTTTAAGGTGCAGCACAATATTATTACTCCTACCCTACCAAAGTTCAAACTCTAAATGTGACTCTCCAGCATACTTCTATCTGAACTAAAAAGGAAAAAGAAATATTTTTTCAGTGAAATCAGCACATAGACTCGTCAACCATTGAAGCTGTAATTACATATTTGTTTCACACTATTTCTGTAAAAAAAGATTATTTACTGCTGGTCTGTGCCTCAAGCATCTATCTGATCAGAAATTAATGTTTTTCTAATCAGCTTCTCCAGAAAACAAACTTTTTTTCTGTGGAAGTATTGGTATTAAATTAAAATGTGTTGTTTATAAACATACATAATAAATACTTTCCTGATTATTCTTACAGGGCACAAATTTTATTGACAACCTTCACAGAATTAAAATGCACTTGAAATAGGGGCTTAAGTGCTGCTAAGACATATCCTAAAAGGTTTTATCTGTGTTTACCTAAATTTATTTCCTCTAGAAAATAAGCTGTTAATACCATAGCAAATTATTGCAGGTGTTGATTTAATGGAAGTTGTATAAAGAAAAAGGAAATATTCCTGGTTTACACAGGACAAAAGGAAGTTTCTAGATAAGTATTTACTTCTTCATTTATTTATTAATAGTAAATATTTGTTAGTAATACATATAGGAATTTATCTGAGCCTTTCTAGGCATTTTGCATGCAAAACTATGAAGAAATATGTTGCAATTTTAGATGTTATGCTGCTGGGCTGAAGGGACGAATGATCTTTTTTCCACCCATCATGGACTATAAAGGTGAGTGGGACGAGAAAAGAAAAATCTAAAAGGTGGATGTTCATGCTGTTGTTGATCTGCACTTTTCCCATCCATTATACTCTGCCATTTGTACAATTCTGACCAATATTTTCTAAAAAAACATTTTCTAATAGTTGAATAGACACTTGCTTAACAAGTTCATTACAAAATACTTTCTTGAAATACTAGAAATAACATTTTAATTAAAGTGAATTTATGATTTCAGCAGAAGCTAATGGACAAAAATTATGAAAACTGAAGACAAAATATAATTTTTTGAAGGGTGGGGGGGATACAACGCATAGAGTACTTTCTAAATGAAGAATACAGGTAAGATAGAGGCATTTTAAGACATATGTCTTACAACACTCCATTCCACCAGGCTCCCAAAATGTCTTTTCCATGCTACATATATATCTGGATAAAAGTCTTGTGCATCAATATGGCACAATCGTTTATTTTTACAGCATCAGGATTATGAATTTTATGACTTAAAAAGAAAAACCAGATTGCAAAACCAGGTAAAATTATTAAAATGTGATACAGCTCTGACAAGATGCTAAATATTTAAGCACCATCACTGCAGTCATCACAAGCCAATAGAAGTGACTAAGTTTAACATGAAGCATTATAATTCTTTGTTATGACTCAAAGACTTTCAGAATTAGATCTGATCATTTGCTAGACTAATTTACTTTGAAAATTTCTAGGACTTCTGACCGAAAATACTTCTTGCAAAGCATGCTGTACATGGGAAAAAAGTCCCAAGGCATTCACTGCTTTTCTTGAAATCAGTCTCCTTTCCCTCAGTTTTCATTTGCAGGTTGGGAGCAGAAAATCAAGCACAGACAGATAAATAGGTTCATTTCCATAAACACTGCAGTGAACATTTAATTGATCTTTTTCCTCTTCTCATTCAAGAGAAAAGGCTTGTCACAGTAAAACTGCAAAGTTCCAGAAAGGGCAAGTCAATGTAGTATAGCTATGAATCCATGGAGATGTAACATTTCTCTGAATATGAGAGATTTTTTTTTCTGTTTGAAAGATTGCTTAAATACAGCAAGAGAGTCCAATTAAATGTGGTACCTGCGGGACTGGAAAAGGATAAGAAATCCCGGTGCAGTTTAGCAGAGTTGAAACAAGGACATGCAGTGAGGTATGGGCTATGTGGGCTTTTAGTACTTTTAGCTAAGCCTGAAAGACTGAGAGCACACAAAAACCCAGAGAACAGAAAAAAGGAGATGTCCCAACTGTGTGAGCTTACAGTGGTATAAAGTGCCAGTAATATGGAAAATAGGAACCATGCAAGGAAAACAGGAGGAAGGCACTATGCTGCTGACCACAGTGCCAAGATTTATACACATTTATACACCAAATTAGCACTGCAGGTTCTCCCCGTTCATTAAAGGCCAAACCAAGTCAGTTCATTGTACAAACATAAGCAAATGGAAATCCCTTACATTCGCTATAGATTGAATTTGCATAACGACCAAATTCAAAACTTGATCATGAATTACAGTAATTTAAAAGATCCAAAACTTATAGCTACTCAGTCTCCATAGATATACCATTTATCACACAAGTAGCAGCATTTGCAAAAGAATTACTAATTTTTGCTATGTGCATAATAGAAATAGTGAAGACAATTGTTATGCTGCAGCATATTCCAGCTTTGGAAAGATAATTCCATTTTGAAAAAATCTACTGCTGAACTATTAATTATTTTGATTGTCATTTCCACCCTTCCAGGAATAAATAGAGAGGAAAAAAGAAATATCAAGGTGTGTTAATCTCAACTAATAACCATTTCACATACATGTGAAGTGAAGGAATGGAATGGCTCAAGATCCTTTGCTCCAAAGATAAATTCTCATTGACTGCTCACTGTGCTAATGTTGCACTAGAAACAACAGCTGTGCATCCATGTTTAATTTATTAAAAATCTAATTCATAATGTGTAAAACCAAACAACAATAGGAACCAGTGGAATATGTCTACTGCATTTCCTGCTCATACTTCCCTTTCAGGTCTCAAACATTAAGCATTTTTCAGTCAGGTTTCCAGCTGTGCCCATTTAATAGATGAAATATAGCAATAGATATAAAAGCTATTATATTCTAGAAATTCTGTATTTCTGAGTTTCAGCTCTAATTTCAGGGCCATCTTTGAATTGAATGCACTGTCATTTTACATGTATCAATCTAATATCTTATTACAGTAGTTTCACGAATGCAAGCCGCACGGATTATAAGCCGCACTTCCGGTGCCTCGACAATGTTGCTGTCTTTGTCAATAGATAAGCCGCACCCCGAATATTAGCCGCACTTTCGTTCGTCGCGAGAATCCGTGCGCAGCTTTCACAAATTGGCCAATTAGTAACAGGATTGCGGCATAGCGGGCTTTACTGGCTCGGGGCGGGGCCAGGCAGGCTCGGCCCGCTCATGGTTGCCGACGGGGCCGGGTGGCCCAGCTCAGCGCCACGGCTCGGCGGGGCTGGCCGGGTGGTGTTGCCGCCGCCGCCAGGCTCGCCGCCCGCCCCGTGTCGCGTTCGCTCGCCCGGCCGGCAGGGCTGCCGCCGCCGCCAGGCTTGCCGGCCGCCCCCTCCCGTCTGCACCGCCGCCGCGTTTCCTCGCCCTGGCCGGCACTGCAGGCCCCCGCACCGCCGGGCTCCCCCACGCTGCTGGCCCCGATTCTGCTGGGCTTCCCCCGCTCCCAGGCAGCCCCACCCGTCGGACTTCCTGCTTCTGCCATGCTCCCCTGCACTGCTAGCCCCAGTTCTCCCGGGCTCCCCCGCCCTGCTGGCTCGGGCTCTGCCGCCCTCCCTGCCCCACCCTGCTGGCTCAGGCTCTGCCGCCCGCCCCCCACACTGCTGGCCCTGCCTCTGCCAGGCTTTCCCACCTCAACCGGGGCCGGCCGGGCTCCAGCTTGGCTTGGGGCTGCCGTGGGCTCTCACTTCCATGTTGGCAGCTTTTAGAATTTTGTTAATGTATTAGCTACCCCGGAATATTGGCCGCACTTCCGGGTTTCCACCAAAATTTTGGTCAAATTGGTGCGGCTTGTATTCATGAAATTACTGTAATCTTTTACTTTGGATGGGGAAGAGTCACATAGAGAGTGACAGCAGCCCTCCATGCAGAAGAGCCAAAGGACTGGATTCAAAATTTTCTGAGTGTACAAATTCAAGACCTAGAGCTGACTTTCCCAAAGAGTGTCCTTCCATTAAAAAGCTGAATCTCAGTTTTGATTGGATCTTTTTTTTTTCAGAAGTATTTCCCCAATCTGTATTTTTTCAGAAACAAACATTTTCATTGCATTCATCCTAATATTATTTTGCTGAAGTTACTCAATATATATTTGTGTAACAAATAAACTTTTCCCAGTATGCACTAATTTATATTTTTACAACAGAAAGCACCTTTCATGAGAATTCCCCCTATGCCTGGCTTATATTTAAAATTCTCTGCCAAATCTTCCTCAAGGACATTTGGTTTATGATTATTCTGAATAATTCTGCAACTATAACTATTTCCATCCATTCTGTCAGGACATTAAGGATCTAGTTGTACCTGCACATTGCACTTATTCTGCAAAAACTTCTTTAAATAGCCAGAAATAGAAGCCTCAATTCCTAATTTAGGTCTTTCTTCCAGGGGCAGTGAGTGAGTACTTGGGAGTAGTGACCCAGCTCCACACAGAGACTTGTGATTGACCAAAATCACCCAGAAACATGCATGGGGTCATTAGTAGCAGGAAAAGTCCAGAAATTGCTGCTGCTCCACCCCACTGTCAAGGTAATGGGCTTTGAAATGACACATTTCTCCTACTCCATATGGAGAAACATCCAACTCCAGGACAAGTACAGCCCCCGAGTGAACTTGCATGCAAATAGTAGGATTTTACACTGAAATGAAGAGACATTCTGCAATGAAAAGAAGACAGAAGAGGGAAAAGGAGAGAATTGTTAACACTTCATTGTCATTTGCCATCTGGCAGATTCCAACAAAGAAGCTTTTAATGCAAACCCAAATGTCTAAAATTAGTCAGTAAAAGACAAAACTGAGGACCTCTTCAGCACTGCAACCAACTCTCACAGTTGCTCATGACAGAAGACACAAACTCCCATTTTATTGTGCCAGGAAACGGTAAAACTTGATCATTCCAAAAGTTTGGTAATGGACTGCATATAAGCATTTCCTTTATCTGAAACCAAAAAATGCAAACTGGTTTTATAAAGATAAAAAGGAAATAAGAGGAAAGCTTATAGGTGTCACTTTTAAGTGTTTTTTTTGGTTGTTTTTTTTTTTTTTTCCAGTTTAAACCTATAGAATTATTTTTCATTTTCAAACATTTTATGCAGGCAGAAATGACCCAGAGGGAAAGCAGAACAGAGAGAAAGAATCAGATGTTTTTTTCTCTAACATATTACTGCAATATCCTTAGGAAACAGTAAATAAAAACTCTCAGAAAGAAATAACTCTCTGAATCATTTGTACCTGTGCTGTTGCAAGAAACCATGTTACATATTATTCATGAACTCGAAAAGATCCATCTTCAGCTGTTTTGAGTGTTTTGCTGTTTCTATTTCTCTTTTCAACACTTAACAGCTTTGCTCTGGAAGTAACACTTTCACTTTTAAATTTTGACACCTTACAGTGTAGTTTTTTAAATGTGAAAAGAACAGTTTATCTAAATCTCCTTGTCACTTTAAGCAGAGAGATACCAAGAATTCAGCTAAAGGTGTTGGAAGCTGGGGGCTGGAGGCAGCATTTCTTCAACGTTTGGGATTTTGTCATGAGAAAAAATAGAATTTTTTCAGTGTCCATATTCTAAAAAAACTTTTTTCCCCCCTCCCATTAAAAAAGAATAAAGAAGAAGAGTTGTATTTAGGGTTGTCCTAGTAACGTATTGTTTTCTCTAATCTACAGAAATACAGACATCTTACCAGAGCTGAGGTGTCAGGAATTGTATTTCTAATGCATTGGAGCAAGATAATCTACTACATAAAACAACAGTGCTGTTGAAGTAGCACTGCCAGAGATGGGAAATAGGTATTTCCCATTATTCGGGGAAAAGAAAATAGAAGAAGAAATGTTATGCTTGCCAACAGAGGCATCAGCAATGATTTCAGTATACTAGTGCATGCTCTGGGAGTTAAAATTTAAAAATACATACTTAGAGTCAAACTCTGCCAATCTTTAATCAGGGTGGGAAAAGGCTCATTTTAAATTCATCTTCATGCCAAGCAAGCATGTAATTACATACTTCAAAGGAAATGTCCTTCGTGGAGAGCACATGGAAGTGCACTATGCACTAAACAATAAACGGGTAATTGCAAAGTCTTATTAGCATGAATAACAAATTATGAGATAAGTCCTATACCTCCACAAGACCTGTGATCAGATCATGTGGCAAGGTGAAAGAGATTCATGAACTACCCAACCATCGATATACGCTATAATTGAGAGTGTTTTCCTCCATAAAAATAGAACAGAATTACAGAAATTTCAGACTGGATATTTCCAAGGAGCAACCTGTAAATGCATGATCAATTGCTAATTTACTTCAATAGTGCAGGAAAATTTGAGAGACATCATAAAGGGACAAAAGTCTTCCTTTTTCACAAGACTGTCGCAGACTGAGGAAAAATTAAGTCAGTGATGGCTTTGAAGAAAACCTGTCTAGTTTCAAGAGAGCTACCCCAAAAAAAGCCTTAGGCTTAATACCAAAAACCCCATGCACTGACAAAATAATAATTTTTAAAAAAATGTTTTTTCAGTCTAAAGGAAAACAAGGTATTGCAAAACAGCTCAAGACGTGGTTTAATCCTTCCAGTCTCAAATAACTACAACAAGCACAGCAAAGTCATATCAACCGATCTCTGTGACAGCAGAAAGAATTAAGTGGAAACAAAGATTGTGGTAAGGACAGAAAACTCAGCTTCAGAAACACCTTGAGAGGGAAGGCAGACTGTGCCCACAAACTTCTGACAAAGTATGAAACAAAGTTTTGGTTTGAACCAGCCTGCAACTAGAAACAACTGGGCACATGCATGAAAAATAGAAAATTTCAGCCCATACTTTCTTTTCTTTGTAGTTGTGCACAAAACCACAGGAGAAGGGACAGTGATTAAGGCATTTTCAAACAGGAATTAGAGTAAAAGTCGTGGTACAAAGAAAGGTCGTGTGCCTTACATGCTGCTGTTTAAAGAAAGAATCAAACAGAAAATGTTGCTGAAATTTAGCCTTTCATTTTCTTCTGGGAGCAGATCACTGAAGAGAGAAAAGCTGCAGAATGTTTTGTGTTTGCTTCAGCAAAAAGAAAAAGGAACAACTAACCACAGCCTACTGAACACAGAAGACTGTTAGAGAACATCCAAGTTCCTTTGACACTCTTTTGATTCCCTTAGCTTATGGAGCATTTGCTATCTATGCAAATATTTCTGACAACCACCAGAAGTTAAAATGCCAATAATTTCACATTAATGTATTACCATTAGGGGTATTTTCAGCGTCATAAGACTATCGCCCAGTATATATTTGAATTTTAGAAGTGTTGCTAGAATCAATATTTTATTGGGTTTTTTTGCTTAGCACTAGGAGAAAATAAAAAGAAACATGGCTGTAGTTGAAAAAGTTTTCAAATGTATTCTGCCTTATATTTTTATTTTTGATCAACTATAGTCTTAATACATTTTACTTGATGTTAATTTCATCCACACAAACCTTTGGCCCATAATTTCTGATTATCAGAATGAGGATTCCATAAATCTGTTTTTAAAAAAGCAACACTGAGAACAAATGCGTTTGGTCTATCATAAAGAGGTGTCTCTCAAAAATATACATTTCATCTCTGATCATTGCATTTTTTGGAAAGCTGAAAGTTTCCTTGTGTTATGTTGTGTTAAAACCCCCTGAGAATGTAAACAGTTTTCTAATGCAAATATATTTTAATGTCACTGTGCACTTATAAGTGAAGCAATTATTCAAATCCTCAAGTTCTCCTCCATGACAGATGCAAATGCAGGTTTGCATGCAATAGTTGGCTTCTCAGGGGGAAGAAAAGAGTATTTTTTCCTCATTAAAACAATGGCAACTACATATTTTATCCAAAAATTGAATTGAAATTGCTAGCTTTTTTAATCCAAGTGATTAAAAAATCGAAACACAGTAGACTCTAGAGAATATCCCAAAATCTATCCTCAACACCATTACTGGTGAGCTCTAGACACTCTCCTAAGAGCAACAGTGAGCTGATTTAACATCACATCCACTCAGATCTGCAGAGAAGGTCAGAGACAGCAAATCTGAGAGACAGACCTGAATCGTTGAAAAATCAGTACAAAATTAACAGCCTGATATTGGCAGCAACAATTGTATGCTACTCGGTTAACAACAACATTTGTCAGATCAAAGTGTTTTCTGGATATATTTATTCACCACCAAGTCATAATCTTTCCACTGACAGTTAAGGTTTGAAAGTTCCTCTTTCCAATTACTGCAAATATACACCACAGTATATTTTAAAAGCAACCAGATCCCAGCTCACATTGATATTCCAAAAATATGCTCCCTCTGTTGAATTCTGTTGTTTGACCTCATTCCTGGAAAATCGTGCTAATAAAATTTTCAGTGTAAACAGATACCACCAACTGCCAGGGAATTTAGCAAACAATAAATGAGGTTGAATAGCCTATGTTATTTCAGGTTTTGCCAGAGTCATCGAGGTCATAGCACCTCTACTTCCATAATACAGTAATTATTTCATACTCCATTTAGGGATGAGTCAGGGTTTTCATTCATACCCTTACAAAACCTCTATTATTAGCAATTAGCCCTGCAAAGCAGGTAATGAAGTCTATAGACTACAATCAGTAAGTGTATCTCCCTAGAATTGAGAGGAGACACCTTTTAGGAGTTTCCCATGACAATGCAGCTCTCCATAATGCCAGCAGAAAACTGTGCCTTCAAGGCAGTAATGATCCTGTAAGCAAGACTGGAAAGAAATTTAAACTCTGCTATAGTAAGAGGATGTAAAAGAGGACTGGAGAGAGACAGAGAGAGAAAAGCAAGAGAAACCCTAAAACATAAGAGTTTTCGTCCTTGCTTGAGGACCAAAATGTGAAAGTTTTATGCAAAGTATATTTATATAAAGGGTGATATTGCTAGTCTACAGTGGTAAGCAATGGCTGATGTTTCTTTAAGAGGTTTAAAGGACTAAAAAAGCCTGAAGTAACATCAAAACTAAAGCTGTCTAAGTGCTACATGTAGTGTGCTTAAGAATAAACAGGAATAGAAGAAGGTTTAGTTTTTACTGAACTATAATGAACGCATTAAATGACTGCTAGGTGCAATGTGCTGATCCAGAATCAGATGCAGTGCGTGTTGGAGTTTCCTGTCAAGGTAATGGGCTGCAGGTAAGACCCATAGGAGGTATGGCCTGCAATGTTGACATTTTTTTTCCACTGAATGCCAGAAGTATCTACTGTATTTTTGTTCTTTGAACCTGTTTTCCATGCTTAGATTCCTCTTTGCCTCTATAATAAAATACATTTAGAACATTTTCATACTAGATCTTGTACTGAGAACCATGCACTTTCCCCATATCCTGCCTAAACATTGGATTTACAGTAACAACAGAGCCTCTTCTCACACAGTCATACATCCCATGAGAAACTCCAGAGCTTTACTGAAATTCTATAGAGACCACTGAGCTTGTGCTTCATGACTTAAAATACAGTTTCAAGAGAAAAAAAAGGGTTTTTGCTTGCAGCAAAGTGGACTTATTCCAAAAGATTAAAGTTAAACTTTAAACTTTAAGTCTATTAGAGTGTCTCCAGGGATTTTGCAAATAACTTGCCTTCCAGTTTGTCAGCAAAGCTGAAATATTGGATCTACCCAAATATTGGATAGTAGAGTCTACCTAGCCTTCAGCTCACAGACTCTGCTATAAAAGATGTGCTAAATGAAATTCTTTTCAGGTGGACAGTCAAGATTTCTGAGGATTCCTGTGGTTTGGATTGAGGAAGGGAAAGAAAATGTCAGCCTGCAGAAATCTTTTAACAGGGATCCCATTTTGTTCTGCTTGAGCACCTTACTAAACCTGCCTTTCCTAGGAATTGCAAAATAATTTCCTGGTGAATTCCTGTAGTGCCTTTTTTTCTGTGGAGTAGATCTAAACACACACATCTCAAGGCACACTAAACCAGGCTGTGAGTGTCTTTGTCATTCAATGAGTGTGGGTGGTGGGAAGACAGTTTTCATCATATGGATGCTGGTGGCTGACACTTGGGAAGTGCCTGTGGTTGGACAAATTTACCCATGGGATGGTTTAAGAGAGGTTTAAATGAGTCAGTACACTTTGATCTGTTACAATCTGTATCTTTGTCTTTAGGCCAATCCTTTCTGAATGAAAGGAGGAAAGCTTTAAGCATCTTCCTCATCCTGGCAATAAGTAGCTCTCTTGGGTTTGGGGTGAGGGTTTGGATTTTTTCTTTTTTGGAGGGTTGCATTTGGTTTCTAGTTTTTTTTATTTCAGCAAGTGTCCCAGTCACTCTAACAAAAAAAACAAAGCAGAAATGCAAACCAAACAAATAACTACTTCCACCAATAACTTGCAAAAGGCAGTGTAAAATCCAGAAGCTGTAGAAGATGACACCTCTCCCTGCACGACCACTGAAGGAGTTTCAGTGGTACCTCTCCTGTCACCATGTCACATTTTCATTATAATGATCGCTTCCTTTAAAAACTTTCCTGCTGTATCATTCTACTTTCATTCACTCTGTGTGCTTGCACACTACCAAAAAGCTGACTACCAAAGTTAACTCCTGTTATAAGTCACTGCAACTTCAGGGATTATTTCTATAAATATAGAAAAGACCTAATGTGTTAAAAACTTGAATTTCCACAAGTAAGTTTTGACAAAGATTTCAGCAAGAGTTAGAATTTCTGGCTAAAATCAAGGTGGAAAATTATTGTTTCCATATCATCTGTGGGAGTTCCTGCAGATCTAGTTATTTTACAGGATCTGCTGGTGGTTCTTTCACATTTTTAAAATTTCTACCTTTATGCAGAATTTAAAAAGTTACTAAATTTCGTATCATTGATGTCTAATACAGAGAATGAAGAGCACTGCCTGCTTGAACTTAGCACATTTATGAAAACTCAAAGCTTTGGCAAACTTAAATACCAATATGTGAATTTATGCTCATGTTGCATTACTCCTAAGTAATACATGAAGAATTTTACTGAGTAGCATTGGAAAGATGTAAAACATTCATATATCATTTATTCAACTGTTTATGAGTAAAGCTTGATGGTAGAATAATTTTAAATAAATATTTTAGTCATTGATTCAGTTAATTTATAAATAGTAAACTTGACTTTTTAATATTTTATTCAAAGCTAAATGCAAAAATTCACTGGATACATTTTATGCAACATAATTCGTATATATGTAATTGCCTATCACTACTCCAGGATTGAAAAGAATATTTTTCTCTGCTGATATTGAATTAGTAAAGAATTAATATTTCTCGGTTTTCTTTGGTTTTTATTTTTAACCTGATTTTCTGTGTTGGATGGTGACTTTCACCTTTTTAGTCACTTCTTACAAAGAAGTTTTTTATATAAATATGAAATCATGATACTGTAGTCAAAAATAATAGCGACTTTGTCCAGACCTTTCCCCTAACGCAGAGAACAGCAAGTGGAAATGAAAAATTAGCCAACTCTTAGCTAATGGCAAAAATGTACTCAATTGTATGCACCATGAGCAATGAAGTGTACAAATTAATTAAAATATTGAGGAAAAAGGAAGTTCTGGGAAGGGAAGGGAAGGAAGGGAAGGGAAGGGAAGGGAAGGGAAGGGAAGGGAAGGGAAGGGAAGGGAAGGGAAGGGAAGGGAAGGGAAGGGAAGGGAAGGGAAGGGAAGGGAAGGGAAGGGAAGGGAAGGGAAGGGAAGGGAAGGGAAGGGAAGGGAAGGGAAGGGAAGGGAAGGGAAGGGAAGGGAAGGGAAGGGAAGGGAAGGGAAGGGAAGGGAAGGGAAGGGAAGGGAAGGGAAGGGATTTAAGTATAGGAAAAACATGGTAATGATGCAAACTTCCACCAAAATGAGAATAAGAAAATTGCCAAAAATAACACAGGAGAACATGTGTTGAGGAAATGTGTTCTGTATTTGGATGTAGGTCTGATACAACCTCATTCCACAAGCTCAGAAAATATTTTTAATTGAAGATAGCTATAAAGTTTCTGATATGGATAAACATTAAAAAACCAAATGGAGAATAACTCCAACAGCTGAGGATATCTGATGTTATGAAAACTGTAAAATATGCATTGAGAAACTGTTGAAACCTAAACCACTTAATGAGTGTTAATATTGTGCCAATTTTCACAACAAAGAAATAAGATGATGCAATTTATTAGTAGAGGCTGAAATGTTTTAAAAAAATACTTTCAGCAAAGTATTTCTGATTTCACCCTTCCTTGTTGGGGGAGTTATTTTTTAAAGCCTATATATAAAAATATACATATGTGAGCTTCTGCATTTGATGTAGTAATATCCAATATTCATTAATATAAAAATATAGAAAGATGCAATATTAATAGAAGACACAAACTACAAACTACCAAATAACTGACTAATTCTCCAGTGTGGTTGAGTAGACTGACAGGACAGCTTCCACACAAATGTCAAAGGGACTGAGACAAGGTTTCTCACTATTTAACATTTTCATGGATATCCTGGGCAAACATTGCCTATACCAAAGATGTGTTCACTTCACTTGGTATATCTTCTTTAGAGATCAGGAAGAGGTTCATTAATCTATGACCAAATATTATAAGGATGTTTTTAATATTTTGGGAGTTTTCAAAGCTAGTAGAGATTGTAAAAAATGGTTCTTTTGTTTGTTTTGACAAGATGCCTTGGCAAGAAGGTATCATAGCCATTAACACCATTACCACATTATTGAAACTTGTGCACCAAATGTGTCTTTTGAAATCAGATTTTACCAAGCACTAGTCTTCAGCTCTTATTTTGAGATAGACTGATTTTAACAGCTGCAAATATACCTTGACTTAAAAGACATCCTTGACCCTTTATAGCCATAGCGTTGGATTCCAGATTAAAATGTGAATTTAAAAAAAAAAAAAAAAAGTCAAATTGCCCTCTTCTAGGGAATTAAACCTAGTTTAAAGCAGACATAGAAGAAACAGAACCTGAGCTTTACTGATGTCCCATCAGTATCATCTCCTTTGCTGAAGCAGTTCTACAGAAATTTTAACTTCAATGTTGGCACAGAAAAAAATTCTAAAATACTGCCAGTTATTTGAAAATTAAATTGTCCTTCTACATTCATGCATATCTTAATAGCATTATTCATTTCGTATTCACATAAGACTTCATACTAATGCATAAGCATTAAAGCCTCAGCTGCAGTTTTAGTTCTGCTGTGTACAGCTAGGTGCTGCATATAGATCATAAAGAAAGTTTCCTGTCTCAAGGGATGGGGAGGTCAAGACCTTCATCCTGCAAAGGTTCATTCAGAAGATTAGTTTCATTACCTGTGAAAAGTGTGACAACAGACTTGCCTGCCTAGCTCATCCATCCCAAATTTTAGTTAAGGATGTGGTCCCAATGGTCTCAGTGGATGGAACTGTTTACATAATATTATAAATTTAAATGATAGCATATGTATTAGAAAGATCAAGGTCACAGGCATTTTGTTTCTTCCCTTTTCCACGGCACATGATATATGCTGTTTCTAATGGTGAGTTGTCACACAAGAAGTGCTGCAAGATGAATTATTGTCCAAAGTGTTCATCTGGTCCCTCAGGTGCGTGGTGTACTGTGAAATGCTAGCTTGGGATAATTCAACAGTCCATCTCTTACTGGCTTGTTTCTAGCCTGAAAAATGAATTTGCTTTGCTGTACTGGGATATTGCCACTATCCTTCCTCTGCCTGACTCTCTGAGTCACTCTTTTAGACATGAATGACCCAAATGGAAGACAGGACACATTCAAAAAAACTTCTCTTCAGATGACAATTTTAAAAGTTTAGTGTTAGAGATAGCATGACACCATTTTGAATGTTTCTCTGAGTGCTAAGCCAAGGTCTGAGAGTTTTGCATAAAAACTGGTATTCCTGGATTAATTTCCCATCATCTTTGCCACATATCATTATATTACTGTGCTTCAGTATTATTTCTACTGTATTATTTTTAACCAAAACGTCTGGGGAATAAAGTAACTTCAGATTAAAAATTTTTTTAGAAGTTTTATAAAAACATCTGTTTATTAGCCACATTAAAGGCAAATCCTGGAAATTATATTTGACTTCTCCCTTAACCTTAAATTTTCATGTTTCTCACACAAGGAAATTGACAAGGTTTTGGAGGGTTTTTTTACCTAATTGGTAGCATTCACCTTCACTATAGAATTTTGTAATGGAAGAGAAGCGCATGGGAAAAGTGCAAAAAAGGCCAAGATGCAACGCAAAATATTTAGTGTTTTGACAGGCTTCTGCTTGTGGAGTGCTACTTCATACCTGAATTTTTCACCTGCATTCAAAAGAGAGCACTTTTTCTAGTGAAGATGGTTTGTGCTGTATCAAATAGCTGTATGCAAAGTGGGTAGCATCCATTTTGGTTTACAGATGTAAATAGTAAACTGGAGTTTTGGAATTTCTGACTAAAAAATGTTTCAGTTTAATGTTCCACTTCTGGAATTATGACAGTAAAATCTCAAACCATATGTTCATATTATTTTATTCTAATACAAGGTTCTGAATTGACTTTTACTACTCTAGTTGTGTTTCATAAGAGATTCAAAAGAATCACTAAGCTGAAGTCTAAGAATTAGTGAGTAAATATCTCCCAATATGTATGCAGGAATGTTTAAAATAATTATTAAAACTTATTTGGTACCAGTGAATCGAAGCATCTGTCAGTATATGCCCTTTGGAGGTAAGAAAAAACAAAAATAATCCAAACTTTTTCATCAGTCTCTGAAACCCGTGAAAATTTTGATTAGCAATTATTCACAGAGGTAAATTATTCAAGTGCTCCTTAAAATAAGCTGTCAACAGGAAAGGGATAGATATACTTGGCAGATTCATGAAATAGGGTTAAGACTTAAAATTAGCAGTGTAATTTATCATTCAGATTACTAAAGATGAAACAGTGCAAACAAAAACTCACAAAATTTGGCAGTGAAAGAAAAGGAACACTATAACTGTAGGGAAAAAAGCCCACAAGAGGTATTCTATCACATTTGGTACTTGCCTAATTAAAAAAGAGAATAAATCAGTCTTCTATGATCTTAAGTAAATAGAAGATAGAAAATTAGATGATCTACATTACTGATACAAATAGTGTAGTACTGCAGTGATATAACTAAAACCATACATTCCTACATATACACAGTCTTTATACACTGATACAGAGTTAGGTGCATTGCAGATATATTACCTGGACAATCCTTCAGCAGGTGTAAGAAAAATTACCTTTATTATAGGACTTGGGTTTATTTATAGGGCTCTTAACTAGAGTGAAATTGCCAAACTGTCCCTACCAAAATGAAGCAGTTCCTTGATTTCCAAGATTTTTCTCTCAACTTTCTCATGGCAAATATGACCGTGGAATGCCGCACCTTCTTTCTGCAGAACCATTTTAAGCGCCATTTTTTAGTTTTAATGAAAGAATATTCTTCTGTCTGCTGCTTGGGCTTTGTTTCTGTTTCCACCGTTGCAATCCCTGTCTCCCTGCTTTATTTGGAAAGGATACCAGGGTGGGGAAACCACACCACATCCACCTGTCAGCAGCCCAGGTCCTCTCTACAGCCTCCAGCTTATCCTTAACTCAAGCAGCTCACCAAGGCAAACGTATGGAGTCCAAATTCTTTGTACTGCTTTCCACAGCCTATTCCACTCACAGGATCAGCAGCAGGTGGTTTTCACCAGGAAATTCAATAGAATAGTGACAGAAAGTGCTAGGACCTACATATTCCATATCTTGTTCAGATTTTATACAAAAAGAGATTATTTCTTCATTTCATCCTGAAATTTTATTAATTCTCTAGAAAGCAGATCAAATTTTTATTTAAAAATAAAATCATATATCAACACAGTCATTTTTCACAGTAACTTCCAAGACAATATTTTCTATAGTACAGAAAGCATTCACATATAAACACACCACGTTGTTTCATCCTCTTTCTAAAGATAGGATGGGAAATGGACAATCATTTCAAAACAAAAATAAATATCTCACTTCCAATATCAGCAGCAATGTTTAAATGCATTAATAATATTGCACGGGATGCGCAGGCCAAAAAACCCTACTCTCAAGGAAATAAAACTAGAGATAATTTAAACTTTAATGAAAACCCCTTACCTCCAGAAAATCTGCTAGGTAATATACCTAAAATTATCTGTTGACCACTATACTCCACAAAGAAGAAAAAACTATAAAGAGCATAGCAGAAACATACCTGGTGGTAATAAACTATTGTCATCACTTGGCCAGACATGTAGGTCACTTCTGTCTGCTATGCCACTAAATCCAAAGTCTGGACGAGATAGACACAAACCACCAAAGAACATTACAGCTGAAGATATTTTACCTTATTTTGCAAAAGGGGTGTTTGTTAATATTGATATTTACAGACAACAATGAATTATTTTTTAAATTAATCCTATAGTCAGAGTGCTTTGTATTGGAAGGGACCTTAAAGACCGTGTCATTACAACTTCCCTGCCATGGGCAAGAACACCTTTCACTACACCGGGTTGCTCAGAGCCCCATCCAACCTGGCCTTGAGCATTTCCAGGAAGGAGGCATCCACAGTGTCTCTGGGCAACCTGTGCCATAATAACAATATTAAGTGTTTTATGAGGCCTTCCAAAGTCAGCATAGCATCTGATTTTAATGGACATTTTCTTTCTGTGTTCAAGAGCTTGTAATTGGATTTTAGGCACTTCAATTAATGTGGAGACACATTGCAGATTCTTGTCAGACATTTAATGACATGTTTTCCCATACAAAATTTATTAACTTTCTATTTAATAGTTTATAACTGTAAGCATCATTGATGAATACTTTAGGTATGTTGCTATGTTTGTTGACCATCACAGGAATTTTTAACAGACACACTCAATTGCTGCAGTTAAAAAACCCTACATATATATTTCCAAGACTAGTGTTAATGTATGTACACATATATGTATGTACGAGCCAATTAAACATTTCTGAAAAAAAAGTACTATAATTTTCTGAAAAAGAGTTCAGGCATAATGCTAAATAATTTTTAACTGGAAAAGTAGAGGCATTGCTGTATTCAGTGGAGACAGAACAAATGATATGGCTAATATTAGCATTTTGTAACACTGTCTACCAATGTAAATTATTCATATTAGTTTAGATTTTGGCAAGCTTTTAGGAATGAGGATGAAATTTTGCTAAGGCAGCTAGTCAATGTGTCATAAAGAAATATGTGATCTTTCACCAAGCTAAAGAATCACAAAAATCAAGCACTCTGCCTTGAAATTTCAAGTGAGTGTTGTGTCACTGGTATCACTCATTACCAAGGAAGAGTTACACAACATAAAGGACCCACACTAACCAAATGTACAGCTCCTGACAATTTTGTCTCCTTTTTCTGTCTTAGCAGACACAAACATCTTCATAAGCTTCTGGAATAATAATAACAATAAAATTAATGCTTGCAAATCCCTCAAAGTTTCACTGAGAGTAAAAAAACACCCATAAAAAGTTATCAAATCAGTATTTGGACTTAGATGCAATGATGAATGCATTAAACCTCAGGAACAAATAGTGAAAAACATACTATGCCACACATCTCCCCCTTGTGGAAGGAATCCCAGCTATTATTAGCTTCGATGAATCACTAGGGCAACTGCTCTTGAAAAAAAAAACCTTTCCAGAAGTAGCCTGAAGATTTTTCTTCTTCTCTTTAAAGATCTCTATTTTTGGATGATTCCATATACTTGGATGTTTGCTTTTGCTGGGATAAGCTACTTGCTCAAAACACCATATGCTTCTTCTCAACTCCAGTCTTCTGGTGATCTTTCTGCAAAAGAGAGGGTCTTCCTATGCATTTGAAATAATTCCTCATCTGCCTCACACTGCGGAAACATTTCTTATTTCATTAGGCATAGACACTCAAGGGGAAAAACATGAATAACAATACAGAGAACATTGACTTGGGAGAAATTCCTTTCAGGAAGGAGTTGAAGAACTCAAGTTTGATGCAGATGACAGTCTAGCCCAGTAACCGAAAACAATGGACACATTTCAGCAGCAAAATCCCAGGGCCAAGTAATCAAATATAAAGATGTTTCAGCATTGAGCACACTTAAGGTGGTGTTTCTTAAGAAAGCCGCTTAAGAATGCAACTAGGGTAAACAATTTATACCAGAAATTTAACAACTTATTATAACTTTAAACCTTTGTGCCTAATAAGCATGAGATCAACTCCATTCCACTTTAGAAGCTCCCAAGTTGAGGCTTAACATCCTGAATGACAAATAAGATGACTTGTTTTGGTCAGCCAACTCTTACTGCGCATGGTCCAGCAATAAAAACCACTCAAAACATCTTTTCCTGTCCTCCACATAGTATTTCCCAGATTTGTTTGGATTCAAAACTGTGGAGTAGAGGCCAACATCCTTATTTACTCTTCTAAGCATAAAATAGAAATTGGGGAGATTTGGACTAAGTAACATCAGGATGAAAACAAAAATGCGAACCACATCTCCTGTGTCTGAGCCCATCAAATTGTACTGCCTGGGAAACCACTATAAGTTTTATTCTATAATTTTTATTCACATAGGTAAAAGACCTTAGGTAGAGAATCCATTTCTGGAGACAATATACCTGAATGGATGGAAATCCATTATAGACACCAACCATTTTCAGCTTA